>NC_132937.1:21856451-22156451 GCF_034638445.1 Ciconia boyciana
AAACTAAAATTAAACTATCAGAACTAGGACATGCATCTCTACAAACACTGTGCTTAAGCACTTTCTACAATCAGGTCTTTTATTCAGGGGTCTAATTTTAGACATCTAAGTATAAAAATTCTGGCCCATACATTTAATGGAAGCGCGCGATTGCCAAGCTGAGAATATTAAATCTAATTTTAGTTTTTCTTTGCGTACTTGTTTTTTCACACAATTTCTGCAACTGAATAGAAAAATATCTGTGATATTTTCTGGACTGTATTCACAATACTCATTTTAGTCATTGCATTTTGTGTAGTTATAAAGCCTACTCCAATGAACTGGAGCTTTTTCATTATTGCCAGTGAGACCAAAATTTCATTCACAGCAATCAAAGTACTTTCTGGTAAATTTTTTTAGTCCTGAAAATATTTCTATTAAAACTAATGTTAATACATTGTGATCTGCACACATCCTAAATTAGAAACTAAAACTTCCCTGAAAGTCTTCCTTTTAGATCTTTTTATGCAATTATCATCTGGCTCTTGTGCTACAGGCAGATTTTTGAATTTTCTTCCTCACGTAGATGGTTTCATAACAGGGATATATTGATTTAAACTAGTTTCATTACTACTAATGCTCTGCTAAATTTTAAAGACAATGCAATATTGAACAGAATAATGTGTTCTATTAATAAGCATGCTATTGAAATACTGAGCAGATTTATTGCATTTGGATGTTCAAATAAACACTAAGATCATTTTCTATAAATCATCTCCTGCCTAAAAAGATGACTGAAATGGGATTTGATTTTTTAAAAAGTAATAAAAACAATGAAAACTCATTTGAAAAATTAACCAATGGATATTAACCAAAAAAAGTATTCTCTAATCAGACATGTTTGGGCCTTGTTTAAAGCAGTGCTTATTCCCACAGGTACAAAGGACCTCTAAAAGGCACTGGTTGTAGCAACAGTTTGAGGAAAGAAGTTTAAAAAGAGATTCAAGCTCTGTTTTGTAAATGAAATGAAAGCAGAGATGACAAAACTAAGTCCACACTGCACAGCGCTTGGCTCTTGTATGCGTACTTAAGCTGGCTCGGGAACCAGGAGCTAAGTATCCATGTCAGTGCAGTATCTGCTTGAGCCTGCTAATTAAGCTTGCTGAGAAAAACTAATTACTGATGCAGCTCTACTGCTTCTGGGAGCCAAGCTAATACCACTGTGCAGTACAACATATCAGCCCATTTGGAGCAGGCTCAGGTACCTGACCAAAGCAGGGTACAAGCATGCCCTTAAGTAATTCATTTCTGATATCAAACAACAAACAAAGATTCTGTTTCTTCACTGGGACCCAGCATGTGATCTCCCACAGGCACCCCCCTCCATGCCTCATCTGCCACATTAGGAAAACACTCCTGCAAGAGTGCATGAGCAGGGAAGGACTTATTGAAAGACAGGAAAATAAGCACCTTCTGATCACTAGTGTAGCTGCGACTGAGGGTTTGCACACACTGAAATCTTCATTAACTCTGCAACAAAGCATCCTCATTTCCTGCACTTTTTATTGCCACAAATATCGTACTAAGTGCTCAGGTTAAAAGATAATGCTTTAAGCCATTTTCCAGCACGGATTTCAGCTGCTATAAAACATTCGCTTCCTATCTTGCTGTAACAGTTCTCCATAAGAATACTGCTAAAATTACATGGGAATGGAAGCTGAGGGAAAAAAGCAAGATTGTAATCAGAATAGCAAGCCCTGCTAGGTCTAACAACTGCTGGTTACTACTGCTAGAAGATAACAGCGAGGCAGGCACAGAGCACCACTGTGCACTCAGCAAGCACATATGGCAATATGCTTCTGTGGTCACCCTGTCTTACCATCTCTGCTATCATCACTACATATTTTCTTTCCTTTCTCTGTTGCCGGTACCCCAAACTGTAATCTTTACAGGACAGGGACTGTGTTTTATTTACATGTGCAGCATCTGCCTAAATGACTCCATTGACAATTGTGGTCCCTTCATTTCCCACCATCTCTGCAGTGACACAAATAAACTAGAAAATCCCTGAATTTTGTTTCTAGTTTATTACACCAGTTCACAAACCCCAGCAGCTCTCTTGGTAGTCTGTATGTATGTCCAGGCTCAGGACCCTGTCGCCCAGAACGGCACCATGCTTAGCAGCAGAACACCACTGGCTCCTTTGCCAAAGTGCTAGATGTCACTGCCTGACTGCCTAGTACAGAGCCTATATGCTGGTGCAAGCATCAAACAGTGCTTCTGCAAAATCGCAGCATGGGCCAGAAGTCTCTATCTTCCTTTAATATTCATATTATACCTGAAAGAATGGAGCTTGAGCTTCTAAGCACTATCACAATACAAACAACTACAATAATTTTTTACAACCTGCCATTTCTGCTTGCACATGCTGTATGGCCTACAAAAGGTTATGCATATAAAATTGTTAGGTTACAGTTATTATCTTGTTAGAAAGAGCATTTTAAGAGTGTTTGAGGAATGAAAGGACTTCTTTTTATTAATATTTCAGTAAAACTATGAGTGTGTAGTACTTGCTTCTGATGTAGGAAAAACTCATTTCAAGTCAGTAATCCAGCATAACTACATCCTCAAATCCCAACATGCCTCCAAAATCTTAAAGACATAAAATGGGGCCACGGTCAAACTCTAACCCAACCTGCACTACCTCAGCTGAGATCTTCCACTGCCTAAACAAGCTCTCTAATTACAGCTATGTGGAAATCTCTGCCTGTCAGATATTAGATCTTTAGAATCCCAATACTGATTAAGTGTATTTTAAAATGTTCCTAACAATTATTGTCATTACAGAGGACCTCTCATTGACCTGTGTTGCAAACTTTCTACTGTTCTTCCAATCATTTTACTCCCTACCCACATCCCCTCTACAGCCTACCACAAAAACATAAAAGCCTTTTTTTTATTAAATGCTCTCATCTTCGATGGGCAGCTGAACTTGGCAAACTCATGACACCCACTGTGTAGGAAAGGCATATACTTACCCCTACTTACAAAGTAAATGTCAGAGTTTCTTCCAAGTTTGAGAGAAATATCAACTCTGGATCTCCACAAAGCCCTCTTACCAACATTACATGCACTTATAATCTTCACAATGCTTATCAGAGAAGATTACTCTCTCAAGAAACAATAACCTGGATGAATTCTTCTTCTCCTGGGAGCATCTACTGAGATAGCATTATCATAGTCCATAAATATCATCAACAGAGCATGGCTACGTCGTCTCCCCATTCCTCTGCTTGAACACATCTCCCTGTTTCTACCCTTTGTCTTTTTCTCATTCTAGTCTTATATTCCCATTTCCCTATTTACTGTTAATCTCCAGATAATGACTTCTGTAACAAACAAGTTACAACAAGTGCTCTAGGTAAACATTACGTAAATGTCAGAGGTCTTCTGCTTATCTTCAATCATTCTCTATCTATATTGGCTTATTGAGTAAATTATTTGCCGACTACTATTAGCCGTCTTCTCACTTACGTCCTAAAACAAGCTTTAGAAATTAAGTTAATAAAAGAAATGAGGATTAAGCACATCAGGTCTCACTAACACCCTGAGTCTTTAGCAAGTCACTCAAGATTATTCCATGCACTCTTCTTTAAGGGGACACCCCTTTCAGCTGGCATGCTTCAGGATTACTTCCCCTGCTCCTACCCTCTCTGAACAACTGATTGGAACAATGATGGAGTGGACCTTACCAAGTACTCACTGGTCATTAGCTCACTCCCTAGTCAGCACCACTGCCTGCTGCTAATACTTTGATTTCCATGAACAGGCACAATTCAGCCACACTACTTCACAATCAGTTTGCTGAGATGTGAAAACTCAGGTTCTCACCTGAGGTTCTTGGGCTTATTTCTGACCAAAATGAAAAGCAGCATTCAAAAGCAGCAATCTGAGGAGACTAATGACCCCATTGGCATTTAAATGGTTTGCCATTTTGCATGAGCACTTCTTATGGCTATTTTATATCTCACAAGTAGAAAAAAATTAACAGACTTGATTCACCACTCTTACTCCAGCACAACTGTGCTTATTTCAATAGAGGGCTTTGGTGCAAACAAGTAATGCCATTATGAATCATGACAATGCTTTGTACTTGTGGTTTTCATGCACAGAACTTGAAAAGCTTTACAAGCGTTGGTGGGAAGCACTGTTAATCTCACTGTACAAATAGTGACCTTAGGCACAGAAAGCTGAAGTAATTATCTAAAGGTCACAGAGTGAGTCAGTAGTAGATGCGGGACAAGAACCCACTTACATTCACTCCCAAATTCTCCAATGGAGCATCCCACCCTTACTGCAATGAAGTTTTAAGTGTAAATCAATAATTGAGGTTACTGAAAACTTTCTGCATGCAAATTGTAGTGAAGTCACCCTCTGGGAAGGCACTGACAAAAAGGAAGGTGCTTAATGAATTTTTAAGTGCTCCTTACGTAAGGATAGAGCATTCCAGGAGGAGGTGAGAGGAGAGGACGCTTGCTCAGGAAGCCCTGTAACTGGGCTGCAGTGACAAATCATTACTCCCAGAACACTGCTCAAGGAAATGTAATGCTGCCATTTTCCAAATGCTGGGTTATACTACCTTTCACACATACAATATTTAAAACTGTGAATTACCTTCAAGAATGTATCCAAACATCTAACAGTATCAAGTCATGCTAACGGTTATCTGTTTATAGGTCAGAAGGGCAGTAAATTATTGCAATGGAAAGAAGTAAAGCCTGCATTGTATCTAGTTGTGCTATTTAACAGGTGATAGTGAAAAGTAGGTGATGCATGGAAACTTCAAGTTTTTATAGCTCCTGCCTCAATCTGTATTCACTTATATAAAGATGTCACATTTTTAAACATTTAAAAGTCAAATTGTCTGGAGAATAGATTCGTATAAAATTTATTTTCAGAAACCGATATTTAGCCTACTGCTATCAGAGTTGATTGCTCTTATGTATAAGCTTTATTCAAGTTTCTACAGGTTTGAAAATACAAAGACTGACATTTCAGATCCCATACTCAAGTGTGTCATTAACCAGAAATTGAAATGGGAACATTTCCACTTTCTCAGAAATACTCAGTTTGTTAGGGTGATAACTGCACTAACTGCTTTTGAGTTTCTGTGAAGCTACTAAATATGACTCTACTTCAACACAGACAGGAAGGAAGAGTCACAATGGCAAAAGAAAAATCCTGAATTGGTGCCTTACCCAGCACAATATGCCCTGAGAATTGAATAGTTTCAAAGCTTTGCCAACATAGCTATTTGTAAGTGTCTAATGGCAAAAATGTTTTATTCTGTTTATGTCAAAGACATGTTTGTCAGGCACTGGACAGCCAGACAAATCAGGGTCTAATTAGTTCAGTCAATTTCCCCAGTTTTATCCTTTCAGTCTACATTGAGTTATTAAAGCATCAGAAATAAAATGCTACTGAGACAGCAATAAGGGAAATAAGATGTCAGAACTCTATTAACAATGGCATTTTCAGGAAGCATGTAAATAGAAAATAAAATTTATGCAAGAAATATATATCAGTAAGTAATACTCAATATAATCATCCTACATTTATCTTTAAGGCAGCTTTCATCTCCAACTGATTTTAAAAACAATGCTTCAACACATCAACATAGTGACTTCTTTGGAACAGTGACCATCATTCAGATTCAGACTCCCACCTAGTACAAGAGGATATTGGTCCCCAACCCAAATACTACAGTTGTACAAATAAGAGTATGTGAGTAATAATTTATTCCACCCTTGACATTTAGCCAGCTCAGAGAGAACGTGTGACAGTTAAGCAGTTGCAAGATAAAAAGAAGCGGAAAATGCCACATTCAACTGAAATGACAGGAAATATTTAGGTAGACAGAATGTAATAAATTTGGCAGACTTATGGGAGTTTAATTGCCCCTTTGTGAAAAGGGATAAATATATGTAAAAACCATAACTGTGAGGACCAGTTTCTGGGAGGAACAGCTTTCTGTTAGGGGTGTCTAAAATTTCATTACTTGAATATGACCATCACAGAAAGGAAATTTTCTCGTCCCACAGCTGTGATGGTTGTGTTGGTGGCAGCACCTCGCAGCTCTGTGCCAGGCTTCATGCAGGCACCAGGGGGACAGTGGCCTCTGGCCCCAGCGGGGCTGCCACATGTACCAGCAACCTTCTGGTCTTACACTGGCTCACGTTTGCTAGCACAGATAGTGAGATGTTTCCTACTTCAGGCAGCATCTGCCACCCAAATAACTGAGCCTCATTTGCTCCCAGAAGACAGTAGGATGCACTTTTTTTCTCCGCCTACCACTGTGAAATAGCTCATCTACCATGATGGCTAGAAAGTCCCACTTTAGCTCTCACTCAAGTGTCTCAAGTTATCCTGTCCATCAAACCATGATACAGAAAGATTCCTTCACTAACACAGAGAAAAAAAATTTGGTGATTCCACCAGCACCTTCACTCGATAAGGAGAGATTTTTTCCTGGACTTTTGTTTGTTTAAAAAATGACCAGCCCCCCATTTTACAGTGTTTCTGACATTTCAAAACATTTCCATAATACCCTTAAACTCTTTCTTACTAGTTTATTATAACAGAAGTATTGGTCTCTTATTTCAATCTATTAACTTTCTCCTGTTAGGAAAAAAAGTTAAAAGGGCATAATGAACATCCCCGTTTTTGCCAGGTCTGTTTGGCAGCCTGCCACCTGGAATATGCTCCCACACAGAAGTTTAGACTCATGGGTCCAAAAAAGGTTGAAGACAAATTAAAAGGAATACTTACCCTATTTACTAATTTTAACACAAGGGATTAGTTCAGCATGTAAACAGCATTAATGGTATGTCTGAAAATCAACAAGCCACACCAAAAAAAACATGCTTGTACTTATTACTTAATATTGCACACTTTGTGTTCAGTGTTGATCATCTTAGTGATGATGCCATCTAATCATTCATGAAAAAGTAAAAGGAGTATCTTGATATTTGATAAAATAATGAGGATTTCAGAAAAAAGATGCCCAGATTCTTCTAAACTGAATCATCAGCTGGATTTTAGTCACCTTCTGGAGATGCCTTGCACTTTCACTCTTGCTTTCTACAGAGGGACCCCAAGAGTGACTGAGGCTCCTATCACACACATCATTAGGAAGAAGGAATCAGGGAGTAACTTTCTAAGATGCTAGTGTTCACCGAGTTACATAGCCTGACTGACAAAGCACTTAAAAAATCTACAAATTTTTAAATATGTTTTTTAAGGAAAACCTGTAGTCCTCTACATTTACTTCTTTTTAAATAAGTATGTTGTTACAATAACAGTACTTTGGATAAACTGTTATAATAGAATTAATGCTTAAAGAAACAGATAATAAGAATGCATAGGTGTGTGTCTAGCTAATAGAGGACTCCAGTGTTTTCTTCTCATGTTTTACTTACAGAAGTGCAGACTCTTCATTTCAGATTATGTGATCCTTTTTACCTCTGATGAATAAACACACCCATGAAATGAATCATGTGTATCTGCCTTGTGTCATACAGCATCAGAGGGTTTTTCTCCATGTTGAGTACTTGTTCGTTCTAACCCAGCACAGGCAAAAAGACTACCTTTTTACAAGAATTAACTTATGTACAGAGAAGTCCCAGACCAACTGAGCTCTCCTTACAGTATCTTATACTCATAACTAGACCAACAATTCATCTTTGCATTTACACAGCATTTTAAATTCACTGAACTTACATGCTCTAACAAACAGTGGGCATCATATTCTATTTAAAGAGCAAGAAACTAAGCCAGAAAGCAATTAAATAACCTGATGGCAAGACAGTAACAGAACAGAATTAGATCCCAATTCATCCGCTTGCCAGCCCTCACCTACCTGGTAGACCACAGCAGCAGTCCCAGCAGCACACTTCTATGCAGAATTCTCATGGTCAGCACAAGTAATGAAAAAATATTAATAAAAACTTCTCATGTCCCTTTAATTACATTCCCATGGATAAAATGAAAAACAAAGGCCTAAATATTTAAAGATCTTTCTGCATGTGTGTCTGAACTCTCATTTCCTCAAGTAAAAAGGACTTCCTCCAGGCATACCACTGGCTCTGATTTTACCTGAAACTTCAGAATCTACACAAAGGACCTAAGATAATGTTTCAAAAGGCTGACATCTATTGATTAACTAGAATTAACTAGTTGATTAACTAGTTTGAGTTAAAAATAAATAAATTAAAAAATCAAACTGGCACTTATTTCTGTGTTAAGATTTAGAAAAAGTAGAAAATAATACAGTTTCACAACCAGAGACAGTATTATATTCAAAGATTGCTTACACATGTATCAATTCAAGTGTGAATGCTGAACTTGTGCTGGTGTTTCAGCCACAGGTTTGTGTCTTCACCAGGTGCTACATATCAGTTTGCAAAACAAGAGGTTACTTACAAGTCAGTCTGTCTGTACATTCACATGACTGTTGCACATGCTCCCAGGCACACACAACAGGAGGATTTTTGCATTAGCAGTGCTGGTCAAAAGCAAGTCCTTCCCACATACATGGACATGCATGCTGCTACCTGAACAGTACTGTGCATCCCAGGTCCTCTGTTCCTCTCAGCCTCAAAATCTCTAGGGACTCCAAGATAGTGTACCCACACTTAATGCAAAAGTCACAGATCAAAATAACTGTCCTGTCTCCTTCAACCCCATGCCTAAATGTGCATGTTCACTACAAGGGACATTATCAAATACTCCAAAACTACAAATCACCAGGAGTCCCAGAGTGCCTAACTGAATGAGCACTGAAGGATAAGTATCCAAAAGGAAGAGTTGTGCCAATAAGCTGTATTAACAGTGGAGTGTTGTGCCTTATGTGATGAATGTATGGATCTCAGGAAAAGAAGTGGTCTCCACAGCTGTCACTTGAAATCCAGAAGAGTGACCTCAGTTGCTCACAGACGGTTCTACCTTCACAGTCTCACAAGCTCATTTAATAAGACAAGTTCTCTATCAAAATTTTCATTCTCATTTTCTGTTACCACGAACGTAAATGGTTCCTGACTCAAATTACATTCTCGATATGACTGTGAGTAAAAGCTTATTTGCTGAGGTTTAAAAGTGACATTATCCTGTAAGAGTGGGTCTTTGACCTAGCCATAGAAGGCACCAACATCCTTACTTCTTTGTGAAAAGTCCTCTGTGTGAAGTTTTAGAACAGAGACATTCATCAGACGCACTGTAAACTGACAGTCTTCAACTAAGGTAATGATGTTCCTGATCCAACTCCAGAGAGTAAGAGGAGTTTTTGAAGCTACACACCGGAAAATAGAAGACATCCTGAAAATTTGTTTGGCCTGCTCTGGCCAACAGGATTGCTGCTGCTTACGGAGAGGAGAACAGATGGGGAAAGATGTAACATGGAATCAAATGCAAACAGATTGACTAGAAATTACTTTATTTCAAGGCAAAGACCAACCTCAAGGTAATCCAGACCTCTGAGACAGGTCAGAGGACATCACTTGCTTTCCCCTACTCTAAATCTTAGGAAGTAGCTCAGCCAGCCTGAGAAACCATGTATCTGCGTGGTTAGCTTCGACTACTATGGTTTCAGATTGACAGTTTTCTTGCACAGACAAGAGAAAATCATGTATCTGTGTTGATGGTACTATGAATCATCATTGGCACATGGTCTTGAATGTCTGCATGGTCTGTTTCTACCTATGTCCTAAGCTCTGAAATAATAAGAGCGAATTTCCAAAATGAAGAGAAATGTGTATTACTATACATCTGAAAGTGGGACATTTCAGACATTTTCTGGCATCTGCCATGAATAGATGGCAACCAAAAATTGTTCTGCAATGATATTTAAAGCATTCACTGGATCAGAGGCAGGTAACCAGGCTGTTCTAAACCATAATCACATACAACATGTATCCAGTCTTGCAATAAATGCCGTAGATGCACAGTCTGTGCTGATGCCACCTCACCAGATATATTCTGCTTACATAGGGAAATGAGTCCACCTGTCTCAAGAACCTTACGAATTTGTCCTATGGTGGAGAAAATCCCAGTCCTTATAAACTTCAAATGACAAACTGTGCATCAGAAAAACTTTAAGTTTGAACTTTTCACAGCTCAAAATTAAAAACTCAAGCTAAATCTTAGGGTATTCAGAACTAACTCAAAATAAATATTTCTGCAGGCAATCATCCTGGTACAGACAGATAACGAATTCCCACCTTCTTAGCTGAAAGAAAATTACAGTCCTGGCTCTCATGAAAAATCTTTTTACCATACAAAGACCAACCTATAGTGCCCTGAACTGATAATCACCTGGCTTTCATTAAATAAAGATACTTCTAATTAAACAACCTGATCAACACACAAAAATGTGTGCTTTGCAGGCAAGAGATGGTAAGCAATTTATCTTTCAATATAATAATCACTACTGTCACACTATCTGGAATTTAAACTGATGAATAAAGGTATTTAGGTTATGAAGTCCTAGATTAGTCTACAGCCTCTATTCATTTCAATAGCAAGAAATAGCAACTCTAATTGCTTCCACTTTAAGAAATAAGGGTCCAGTTGTTGGACTGTTGCTGGCCCAGAAGCATTCTCGCTTTTTACCAAAACAGGTTCTCACAGGATGATCTCTATTGAATAGGGTTGGTGAAGAGAGAATACAGAAGAGAGTCACAGAAAAATTCAGGTTGGAAGAGAACTCTGCTAGTTATCTGGTCCAAGCCTCACCAAAATAAGGCCACCTTCAAAGTTACATTAGGTTGCTTGTTCAGCCTGAAAGTCTCCAGCACTGGTTTTCAACAAGTCAGGAACTTCAGGAACGCAATCTTGATCACAACCTACAGGATCTGCCACACTTAAAGGAATCCAAGAAGTCTGTTACCAGGAACTGGTGAATCAAGGAGGGTGGAAGGACATGAGAAACTGATTTTCAAGGGTCTCAACTTTTGAAAAAGGCCAAAGACAGCAGAACCAAAGTGCATATGCATAGGTCAAATGGACTATACAACTGAAAGTACCAGCATATGGGTAGGCAGCTGGGATGTTTGCACTCCTAATGGCTGTCAGGTAAACAGGCAACTCCACAAAGCAAAGGGTAGATTGGAAGTTTTCTTCCTCAAGGCCTGTAGCATAAGACAAAACCTTTGACTGCAAGTGCAGTCTTATGAAGCCTTGCATTCACTGAAGAAGCCTTACTCTCACTTCAAAGGGAGATTGAGAGGATGCTGGTGAGCATTGTCACTGAAATCGGGAATCAAACTCCTTAACACCAATGTAGTATTAAGAAGCAGGCATTCTTTATTACAGCACCAGATGCACGGGGGATCGTTCCACCTAGCGTGCATACTGCAGGTTACATCAGCCGAAACTTATATTGTCCAGTTACATACATATGCATCAAATTTCCCGGAATGATCATGCAGATTCATTCTATTTCCCAGAACTAATTATCATATTTGCGTGGTCATTGCGCATGCATCCTTGAGCTCCGAGGGGCTTCTGTGGGGGTCTCTGGTGGTCCTTGGTGGTCATACAGGTGTGTCCTTTAGTTGACCCCTTCTTCTGGACATGCGCAATCCCACCTTGCTTATGTAACTTGCTTCCCTTCTTCATGGTGCATGGTCCCTAACAATGATTTGGTACCCTTAACACAAACCAATTATTCTAACCACCCTCGACTCTTTGTCAAGATGGGCTGAGGCTGTACTGGGAGCATAGCAACATGTCCGTACTACTCCTTGTCCAATTGTCTTTGGGCATAGTAGCATATCCATAGCCATAGGTGTACAAACACAATATTAAAGCATTGTCTAACCTGCTCCTATCTCTATGTTGCTTAGTTACAAAAGAACAAACTAATCATTTTGGTTACATCTGGTTACAGTATGGTCACAATGGTCTCTCCCAAGAGCCACTGAAAGGGTTATACTGAAGAAACTGCAATATCTGGTCTAAGAGTTTGTAAAGTGCTTCTCAAGGACAGGCAGTCCTGCTACGAATTTCTTAAATTCTCACAAAAATCCAGAGATACCATTTCACAATAGTAACAATAGTAACAATATCATCAGATGTCTACACGGCCAAGAGAATGTTTTGCTGGAAAGGAAGGCACTGTCTTCTTTCCAGATTTATCCCCCAACAGAAAAATACATACCAGAGATGAGTATCCACCTAAGGAAAAGATTTCCACAGGAGGGACAGTTTTTAAAGCCAAGCAGATAAAACCAAAAGAGGCATCTTAAAAGAAAAGAAAAAGAAAATCAAAAGATCCTGAAGAGACTAGAGACAAGGCTGATTAAAGACAACAGAACAGAGACGGTGAAATGGCACAGATCTCAGTTAAGCAGTGAACTGCTCAGACCTCGCTTAAGCAGTGAGCTGAGAGTGAAGTGCTTATCACCACGAATACAGCATCATTCACAGCATGCAAGTAGACAGGGCTTTTATGGGAACCAAACGGTTCTACTATGGCACACATTTCCAGGGGACTGAGTGCAGGTGGAGTTCTATTGCGAATGTTAGCAATATGCAGATATTCCAATACTGATGTTTCCTTTTTGTTTAAATATTTATGTCCATCTGCATTGCTGTTTGGCGTTAGCACTTTTTAGAAAAAAAAGGTAAATTAACTATGACTTAGTAACCTAGAGGTGAAAGGAAGAAACATTATTTTTCTTCATCCTATTACAAGGTAGTCTACTCCAGACCACCCTAAGTTTGAAATATCATCGCTAATCACTTTGAACACCATGAAGAAGCACCCAAAACCTGACATTCGCAGCAGAAAACAGAAAGGACAAAAACATTATTCTGAGAGACTGAAAGAGTTAATGTCTCAAACATTGTGGCGACTTGAGGCGCTATTTGCATGGCGACGGCAGGTCGGCGAGCACGGGGTGGAGAACGAGAGTGGGACATGGAGAGCGCGTCGGAGGATGCGCGGTTCCGGGTTCTGCCAGGCCTGACCATGTATGGCCAGAGGTCACACAGAGTTCATCTGAGGAAGGGGCTTGCAACCGCCCGAGAGACCCCTCGTGACCACCCCACCTCCCCCAGCGCCTGCGCAGAAGATTGAGAACTTTCTAGAACAAGAACCATGTAAGTCCTGAAGGGGCTTACCTGGAGGCGGGGATTAGCCTATAAAAGGCTCACACCCCCCGCCCCCCCCCCCCGGGAAGCGCGCGCCCACCACTGGAGGATTGCCACGTCTGTCATTGTCATCGCGGGATCCAAGGGTGGTGATACTTTTTCTTTCTCTTTCCTCCTCTCTTTTCCTTTCCTTTTCTTGCTTCTCTCTTCCTCTGCTCTTTCCAATATACATGCAAGTTTGGGAAAAATTGTGACGGGTTGCCCGGAAAATAGCTCCATTGCCAAATCGCCTTTGTTCGTTCGTTGAGCTCGCCAGTTCGTTAAGTTTGTCTGTTTGTGGAATTCGCCAGTTAATAAAGTTGCTGGCCAGCCTGTTCCTCTGGGTCATTGTCGTGACTCTACCGACCACGCGGCTCTGCCGAGCAGAGATCGGCTTTTGTCGGTACACAAACCGTCGGGGAATCGAAAAGATTCACCCCTCTTGCAACCCACCGAGTGGGACGAGACATTAATTTGGTGTCAGGAGTGGGATTCCCTGACTTGATCAGTGAGAGGAACAGGGAGGGGATATCGATTGAGTCGAGAAGGGAGGATGTGAATCGTCTGAGTCCGAGTCCTCCGGCAGATAGATGATCATGGCTTCCTGGGTTCAGCCTGATCTGGACTGCTCCCCTTTGTTGTTAGAGTTGTTAAAAGCTGTTGTTTTGGGTGTTTTAGTAGCTGCGCTGATGGCAGCGCAGAAATATAAGTGCATGGTAAAATGGGCTGAGCGGGAGGCGAGCGAATCGTTACAAGATTTGGTTAAAAGCTTGCAAGCGGAGCTGGAAGCTGAGCAGAAAAAACGGGTGCGATCGGAAATAGCAGCGAATAGGTTGCAGAATCAGTTGCACGACGCTTTTGTCAGGGAGCGCGAGTTGCGGTCGGCGCTAGCGGAGGCGCGGAGGGGAGATCTGGAGAGCGAGTGTGGGCACTGCGGTCTGTCTAAGGAACGCGAGCTGGCTGACAGAGGGGTACCTGGCCACTACCCCTGGGAGGAAATGGAACGGGCAAAGTGCCAACATGAGAAAACTGCTCCCAAACTTCGCCCACTTATTAAAACGGAATTTCAATATGAAGGGGCTGCCGATACCGCGCCGGAAATCATAACAAAAGAAATACCCTATAGTGCAACTGAATTGGCGAAGTTACACGATAGATATAGTAGGCTCCCTAGAGAAACGGAGACGGGATATGTGTGGAGGGTCTCCCTCACGGGGGGGGTACAGAATTAAACTTTCTGAGGAGAAGGCGCAGGGATACTGGGGTCCAGGCATGTTTCTAACTGTCCCTGACACTCGAGCCCCCTGGTCCCTCACTCAAAGGGCGGCATACCGGGCTGGAGGGCTAGACCCCTTGGAATGGGGAGATCCGGTGACCATCCCCACTCCGGGACTGGATCAGATTACCGAGAGCGTGCAGAAAGCCGCCTGCCTCCAGCTCATGCATGACCGGCACTTAACACCCCATCCGCCCTCCCCGATGTTGCTAAAAGCCGACCCCAGTTGAATGAAACCCCTGATAAAGGGCCTCCCTGACCCCCTAAAGCTATATGCCATACAAATCCAGGACCGCCTAAGGGCAGCGCTCCCAATTCAGGAGCGTTTAACAGAAATGCTAACCCCAGGGAGAAACCAAACGCAGTCCACTCCGGCGGAATTCCCCCTCACCTGGGGAGGGGTTGCACAGGAGCTGATCAATTGTAGCCGCAACGTGGGGATCTCCGGAGGGGAACAAAGGGGTAAAGCTGCAGTTAGGAGAACCGAATTAGACAATCGGCCTTTAAACGGCCTGCCCCCCGGAAGAAACCTAGGGTCAGGGATGACGAGGAGCCAACTCTGGAGGGAGGGCTTACATAAGGAAATACCTATAGAACTTATGAATGGGTTATCTCTGTCTAACTTGCAGTTATTAGTACAAGGGTGGAAAGATCCGGATAAGACTTACAGGCGAGAAGAGAAGACCCCGGCCGAACCGAACTCTCCCTCTGCCCCCCCCGCGGAACACCAGGGTACTGAAGCCAAGTCGGGAAACCTGTTCTGCCGTCCCTATTAAGTGAGCCGGGGGATGGCTTGTGGACTTATGTAAGACGGCTCACAATGAATCAACAGGGAGACTTGATGATTACCTTCCCTATAGGCCCCCACAAAACACCAGTTACCTTTTTAGTGGACACCGGGGCACAAATGTCAGCTCTGCATGCAGACGTGGCTGCCCGCAATGACATCGTAACCGATAAAAGGAAAATATGGGTTACCGATGTGTTTGGAAATTCCCTGCCCCAAAACACAGCCACGGTGAAGTGTTGGTTGCCCGAGGAGGACAGCTCCATTTGGGTAGTCATGGCTGTTGGCCCTTACCCAGTAAACATTCTGGGACTTGACGTATTAAAAGGGAGAGGGTGGGAGGACTCCAGCGGGAAGGAATGGAAATTTGGGTCCCCCACCACCACCTCAGTGCGACTGTTACAGATGGCCCCAACACTTCCCCCATCTAAAATAGTAAATGTAAAACCTTACCTTCTACCGTTGGGAGCCAGAGAAGGAATTAGCCCAGTGATAAGAGCTACAAGAGCAGGGGGTGATTATCCAAACCCACTCCCCTTATAATTCCCCAGTATGGCCCGTGCGCAAGCCAAATGGGAAATGGCGATTGACGATTGACTATCGGCGCCTTAATGCGGGCACTGGCCCACTAACAGCAGCCGTTCCCAATATAGCTGAACTAGTCTCCACTATCCAAGAACAGTCACATAATATTCTAGCCACTATTGACGTTAAAGACATGTTTTTCATGGTACCTCTGCAGGAAAATGATGGGGCAGATTTGCATTCACCTGGGATGGTATTCAATACACCTTTACCCACCTCCCACAAGGCTACAAACATTCACCTACCCTAGCACACCATGCTCTATCCCAGGCACTAGCAGAAGCCCCTCCTCCCGAGGAGGGAGTAAGAACCTACCAGTACATCGACGATGTACTGATATGGGGGGCTGATATCACCACCGTGGAGAAAACCCAGAAAAATATAATTATCCACTTGGAAGGACTGGGCCTTCAAATCCCCATGGAGAAGGTACAATTACCTGCCCCTGAGGTGAAATTTTTGGGCATATGGTGGAAAGGTGGTACAGTTTGCATACCTCCTGAAACCCTGACTACCTTAGAGCAGGTAAGAGTCCCCGAGAACAAAAAGGAACTGCAACATGCTTTGGGCTTACTGGTCTTCTGTCAAAAACACATTCCAGATTTCTCTATTATAGCTCGCCCTCTGTACGACCTAACGCACAAAAGAGCCGCCTGGGATTGGACTCCTGTTCACGAGGAGGCTCTAAAGCTGTTAGTTTTTGAGGCGGGAGTATATCAGGCCCTGGGTCTGATACATCCAACGGACCCGTTCCAGATTGAATGGGGTTTTGCAATCCACAGGGCGTCAATACATATATGGCAAAAGGGACCAGAGGGCCCCACTTGCCCCCTTGGATTCTTCTCATGCAGTTTCAAAGATGCAGAGAAGCGGTATTCAACCTGGGAGAAGGGGCTATTTGTAGTAACCTTGGCCCTACAGGAAGTGGGAAAGATTATACGGAAACAATCTATAATTTTGCGAGGGCCCTTTAAGGTTCTGAGGCCTGTCCTGGCGGGCACACCACCTCCCATGGGAGTTGCGCAAAGGGAAACAGTCAGAAAATGGTATGCTCAATTAGACCATTACAGCCACGCATATCAGGTGGAGGAAGGAACACCCAGAATTCTTCAAATACAAGACAGATCATCTGTTCCCCTGGAAAAGGAGGCTCCCCCTACCTACATAAGGGAGGCTCCTCCCTATGAGCCCCAGCTAAAAAATGTATGGTTTACAGATGCTTCTTCAAAAAGGAAAGGTAGGGTTTGGAAGTATCGGCCAGTAGCTTTGTGTGTCGACTCCGGAGGGCAGATCATAACTGAGGGTGAAGGCAGTGCACAGGTAGGGGAACTGGTGGCAGTCTGGAGTGTATTTACTAGAGAAAAAGACAATACTGACCCTGTGTATATTTATACGGACTCATATGCTGTATTTAAAGGATGCACCGAGTGGCTCCCTTTTTGGGAGCAGAATCAATGGGAGGTAAACCGGGTGCCGGTATGGCAAAAGGAAAAATGGGAAGACATTCTGCAAGTAGCTAAGAGAACCCCTATATTAATAGGCTGGGTGGCTGCCCACCAGGGAGGGAACCACCCCGCACACATTTTAAATAACCAAGTAGACTTACTTACCCGCTTGGCTGTGATGACAATAGAAGCAGAAGAGGAAAAATGGGAGCATCTATTAGAGTGGCTGCATGTAAAACGCGGCCACTCAGGAATTGAAGACCTCCTCAAGGCAGCTGGGAGCAGAGGATGTCCTGTCACTAGGGAAATGTGTGGCACTGTGATTTCTGCGTGTGGTCTATGTCGTACTCGGCTGGAAAAACACCCACTACAAGATCCTCCACTCCACCTCCGGGATGGGAAGGGCTTATGGGAGACCTGGCAGGTCGACTTCATAGGGCCTTTCAGGAAATCGGAGGGGAAGCGATATGTGTTAGTAGGGGTAGAAGTTGTGTCCGGACTTGTTCAGGCCAAAGCTGTGGCATGAGCAACAGGAGAAAGTACGGTGAAGGGGTTAAAGTTCTGGTTTAGCGTCCTACCTAAGCCTCAGTCAATACAATCAGATAATGGCAGTCACTTCACTGCAGGGTTGGTTCAAGAATGGGCAACGGCCGAGGGGATACAGTGGATATTTCACACTCCCTATTACCCCCAAGCAAACGGGATAGTGGAAAGAACCAATGGACTTTTGAAACGTGCCCTAAAGCCGCATGATCCTGGTTGGCTGGGACGCCTGAGAGATGCAATAACCAAGGTCAATAGTCGATGGGGGACAAATGGATGTCCTAGGCTCACTGCTTTCTGCCCAAAACCCCCGAGTCTCCTCCCAGGGACGAAGGAACTGAAGGGCTCCAAAGGAGTCCCATATTATCCGGGGCAACCAGTACTAGTAAACCTACCAACGGTGGGAGAGGTTCCGCTAACCTTAAAGACTCCGTTGAACCTTTATGCTTGGGTGGCTACTGACGCCCATGGGAAAGATCACAAAATTAACACCAGGTGGATAATCCCTTGCTTTTAAAACCGGTCTGAAAAGGGACTGAGTTTTCCTTTTCTTTTGCAGGCGGAGAACCAGACCGTTGCCTGCTGAAACATAGCGATCTCGTCGGAGGAGCGTTGGACCTCGATGAATACTGCCAATGTTGTAATAATAGTCCTAATATGTATTTACGATTTTTCATGTGGATGGTGGTCCTCCTTTCCTCCGGGAAAGGAGGACACGGGGGAAGTGGAAACCATATTCCTTCAAACCTTGTGTGGGAACTACGATTTCTCACATGGATGGTGGTCCTCCTCTCCTCTGGGAAAGGAGGACACAGGGGGGAGTGGAAACCATATTCCTTAGAAGCTTGTGTGGGAACCAATTAATGTGTTTACTAGAATCTGGAATAGAACCGACCAAGGGATATGTGTTGCCCTTCCCCAGTCAACCGAACAAGGATTGAGATTTTTTGTTGTTGGTGGTGGGTTTTGTTGCATTACCCAATATTAAGTATAACTTGGAAAAGTTCTTAACTATAACACTGGTCCTGGGGCCCCCCCAAAAAACCTGGCTCTTGGAGAGAGTAAGGGTTCTGATAAGGGACATGTGTATTTGTTGGGGTTATCCTTCCTGCAGATATAGAAACCGGGATGTTCTGTGCAACAAGACTTATGGTAGAGTCAAGTATTGTGGCATACCCTGTACACACTACCCTTTGCAGAGCCTGCCGCTCACTGCAAAACCTGACATACCTGTAAAATTAGCATATCCCCAGCCCCCTTGGGACTAGTTTGGGGATGTTCTAACGGGAAATTTTACTCCTGCTTAACATTGAAATATCACACTGATCTGAAATGTGGATTAGTCGTCCCATCCTTATGCCCATCTCGTGTTTTCAGTTTCACTGCCCCTCCCTGGCGAGTGCGCTGGGAAGTGGCAGAAGCCCCAAAAAACTCGATGCTGAATTTAAGTGATGGAGAATGTTGTATAACATTGTCCATCTCACAACTCCAGTACTACTGCACTCTACTACTGCACTCTATTACTACTACACTCACAACGTCAGTACTACTATAGAGGCAGCACGGACCAAAATGAAAGAAATTGCCGACCAAGCTGCCGAACTATTTTGATCACTCCAGCTGAAAGACTGGTTCGATGGGCATGCAGCCGGATCTTGGTTCGCTTCCCTCCTACAATCCTGGGGACTCACGGGGTGGGGGAAATGGTTAATTCAAATTGGAATAACCCTGATTTCTGTTCCTTATGACTGGCATAGCTATTGTTTATCTGCTTGCTTCTGCTTTCATTCTCTTTTTTCCTGCTGTTCACTATGTTCATATCACCAGCCTGGAAGACAAAATCAAGGACCCTCTGCACACTCTTGTTGAAAATTTCGCGAACTGTGTCTTCTCGATCTTCTCTGTGTGAAAATCGTCACCCTGGACGAAGATTATATAGACAATGTTTGAGCCACGGGGTGGTGTGAGAGACTGAAAGAGTTAATGTCTCAAACATTGTGGCGACTTGAGGCGCTATTTGCATGGCGACAGCAGGTCGGCGAGCACGGGGTGGGGGAGAGCGAGAGCGGGACATGCGGGACGTGGAGAGCGCGTTGGAGAATGCACGGTTCCGGGTTCTGCCAGGCCTGACCATGTATGGCCAGAGGTCACACAGAGTTCATCTGAGGAAGGGGCTTGCAACTGCCCGAGAGACCCCTCGTGACCACCCCACCTCCCCCAGCGCCTGCGCAGAAGATTGAGAACTTTCTAGAACAAGAACCATGTAAGTCCTGAAGGGGCTTACCTGGAGGCGGGGATTAGCCTATAAAAGGCTCACACCACCCCCCCCCCCCAGGGAAGCGCGCCCACCACTGGAGGATTGCCACGTCTGTCATTGTCATCGCGGGATCCAAGGGTGGTGATACTTTTTCTTTCTCTTTCCTCCTCTCTTTTCCTTTCCTTTTCTTGCTTCTCTCTTCCTCTGCTCTTTCCAATATACATGCAAGTTTGGGAAAAATTGTGACGGGTTGCCCGAAAAATAGCTCCATTGCCAAATCGCCTTTGTTCGTTCGTTGAGCTCGCCAGTTCGTTAAGTTTGTCTGTTTGTGGAATTCGCCAGTTAATAAAGTTGCTGGCCAGCCTGTTCCTCTGGGTCATTGTCGTGACTCTACCGACCACGCGGCTCTGCCGAGCAGAGATCGGCACACAAACAGTCAGGGAATGGAAAAGATTCACCCCTCGCAACCCACCGAGTGGGACGAGACAATTATCTCCCTTTTACAGATATGGGAGGCACAGAGAGAGATCAGAGGATTTGCCAAAAGTAACACAGGTAAGGCAAGGCTATTCCTGATATTTACTCATACTAAAATTCTGTCTCTATCGTGTTGAAAAAAAGAGGAATGGGAAAGTTTGGGGACAATCAGAAAGTAAGGGCTTCTGAAGATTGACTTGTTTCAATATCCTTTTCAAAGGAAAAAAATAATAAATAACCAATGTTTGAAGCTTTAGTATGTAATCACCCTTATTAAGACAAAAAATGACAATGATAGAATTTTAGTCACTGACATGAAAAGAAAACAAGGCTTTCTAGTCCTTGCAAGAAAAGGCTTCCTCTGGACTTTACTGTGAAATGACATCACAACTGTGTCAACAATTTTTAAGATGAACAAATGATTCAAGACAAATAGTAACATTAAAAGTAAAAAAAAAATTTTCCTCCCCCCAAAAGTTAATCTTTATAAGATTTTACAATCTTCCCAAAGCAGACCATGTCTTTCAGTATGCTTACACAGTGCTTAGTACACAACAGTACCTGGTTCCTGAGTAGGGCCTCTGGCATTACTGAAATATAAACACCAAACAGGATACAGACAACGTAATACACAAGAAAAGGGGAGAGCAGATATCCCATTGAAAATAAATTCTTGATATTATTTTGTCTACAATCCCACCCCATATCTGTGCCATTTCTACACAGGGGGGAAGAACCGAAGCTTAAAACACATACACAACAAGAATCTATGTAAATCAAGGGAATTAGCAGATGTGTTGGTAATCTTCCACAAATAAGAAACAAAAGCTGCCAGCTGTACTTGTAAATTCAAAGATTAACATTAATAGGCAATGCTGAGGCTACAGGTGGTATCTTTCTTTTAGGTGAAGTAGCTCAAGAATCCCAGTCCTGCAGAAACTCAGTCGCCTGTCCACCTTTTGTGACTCAAGTCCTACCCTACGCTGCAGAACATCTACAGACTCATCAGCCAGAGACTTGCCAAAGTAAACTGGATTCTTGCCACTGTTTGAGATGGCAGTGAAGCAGCGACTATATAACTAGGTCAGACCTAATTACCTAGAACAAGGGCAATTTTCTTTACAGCTCTGTGTAAAGCTTATGAAAATGGTGAAAACTGAACATTTGGGAGTGTCGTGGTTTAGCTTCAGTCACCAATTAAGCACCACACAGCTGCTTGCTCACCCTCCTCCCCCGATGGGATGGGGGAGAGAATCGGAAGAGCAAAAGTAAGAAAACTCATGGGTTGAGATAAGAACAGTTTAATAACCGGAAAAATAAAATAATAATAATAATAATTAAAAAATTGTAATGGAAAGGAAAACAACAAGAGAGCAATAGAGGAACAAAACCCAGGGGAAAAAAAAACAAGTGATACAACTGCTCACCACCCGCCAACTGATGCCTAGTCAGTCCCTGAGCAGCGATCGCTACCCCCCGGCCAACTCCCCCCAGTTTATATACTGAGCATGATGTCATATTGTAGTCAATCAGGAGCTGGTAGAAGGCCAAGGCTTACGTAAAGCTGATAAGGGGAATTCAGAGTGGAATGTGGAACATCTAATTAAGAATTACTGTCCTTGGGAGTGAAACACATCCTGGAGAAATATGTAAGCTAATCAAGATGTTTTGGGAACCATCTGAAACTACTAGTAGAAGTGTGATAAGAAGCACCCTCACACGAACTGCCCTCATTATAATACTAAAAGTCACACCCCTTGAGCTGGAGACCCCGGCCCAAAGCAGAGACCCCTCGCCTTTGGGCATGCGTAGAATATTAAAGTAGTACTGTAGCTTTAAGAGTAAGGTGAGAAAATGTAGACCAATAGAAAAATTGCTTTGCGTAATTACTTATGCATATGTATAACTAGACTGTGTAAATACTGCACCTGTATGAACGAGCGATGTGCTAGCTTTGTGGAGCTACCACCTAGCACCCGGTCTTGCGCAAAACTTGAAATAAATTGATATCTCGGCTCTATGTGCGTATTGGGTGTTGCACACTGGGTAACAAACTCCATTTGTGAGACAACATTTTGGCGACCCAGATGGGACTGCCATAAGGCCTTGCCCGGATTGTCTTGCTGTCCTGATGGGAAGTGGCGGTCAGAACGGATTTCAGTGCGCACCGACCTGTTGATCGGGGTTCCCTTCGGCCTCCCTTCTGCGGTCAGGCGGTAAGCGACACAACAGTGCAATGCGAATTTAATGAGATATCTTCAGGAGACTGCAGAGAAGGAAATCTCACGGAGTGGGAAATCTGGTTCTGTTTTGTTCTGGGCTCTGCATAAGATGCATCAGGAAAAGATACGCGGCAGTAGCATCTGGTTTATGTTTTTTCGGTACTGATCTGTTTAACGAAGGGAGATGTCCCTCGTTCAGGTTTTTGTTTCAGTATCAGTTTCTGTTTTGAAACTGCTCTGTGTAAGAAGCCCATAAAGGACTGCAGCAGGAGCTTATTTAGACTTCTGTACGTAGACGCTTCGGTTGCTGAGTACTTGAAGTCCTGGTTAACAAAGTTTTTCCTAGGAAATAATATGGGTTTAAATCCCTCTACCAAGATACCTTCCTGCACTCCTTTAGGATGCATCCTGAAGAATTGGCAAAAGTTTGGAGGGAAACCCCTAACTAAAGAAAAACTCCAAAAATATTGTAATCAGTGGTGGTCAATGTACAAATTAGGTGATGATGAAAAATGACCTGAAAATGGAACTCTAAATTATAATACTGTATTGCAATTGATGCTTTTCTGTAGAAGGATGGATAAATGGGATGAAGTACCGTATGTTGATTTGTTCTTTACATTGCGAAATAATCATGAAATCAGAAAGAAATGTAAACTGTTGAATAGTGATCCTGATGGTATGAGTTAGAAAAAAACAAAGATGATGTTCTGCACGTGATATTGGGAAAGGATGTATCAGGAGTACTGAGGAACCAGAGAATGTTCAGTTATTACTACCAAGAACTAAGCAGGAGGAGTTAAATAATGAAACTGAGTCTGATGGAGTAGGGGAACAGTCCCCTCAGATGGACTTTTCACCAGTCTCCAGAAGGACTCGAGCTCGTGCACCTGTGATACAGGCACCACTCCGACAGGCAATTAGAGTGGAAGGCTTACCAGTGTTTGTGCATGTACCATTTACTACTTCAGACCTTTTAAATTGGAAACAATCAGTTGGATCCTATCGGGAAAACCCAGACAAAACGTATCAGTTAGGGGATGCAATTATAAGCAATCATAACCCTATGTGGGGAGACATGCGGACACTGTTAAGCACTCTCTTTATTCCAGAAGAAAGGCGATTGGTAATGGAAAAAGCCGAGCAGGAAAATCAAAGGCGGAATGCCAATGATGATCCTGCTAGGTTTATGCCTAAAAATGATCCTGAATGGGATCCCAATACCAGTGTAGGAAGGGCTATGATTAAACAATATCAACAACTGATTTTATATGGGATACAAACATAGGGTTCCAAGACCTAAAAATCTAGCAAAATTGTATGATATTAAACAAGAAAATAATGAGAGACCCTCAGCATTCTATGAGAGACTGTGTGAAACAGCTAGAAAGAGGACTGACTTGAATCCAGAGTGTCGTGGTTTAGCCCCAGCCAGCAACTAAGCACCATGCAGCCAGCCACTCACTCCCCCCGCAGTGGGATGGGGGAGAGAACCAGGACACAGAGGAAGAAACTAATCAGAGAATGTTTAATATGTTGTTTATTGGAAAATCTGTCCCGGATATAAGGAAAAAGCTACAAAAGGTGGATGGGGCAGGAGGAATGTCTATATCCCAACTGATAGAAATAGCTTATAAGGTGTATAATAATTGGGAAAAAACAGAGAAAAGAGAAAAACAAAAGGAAAAATTGAAGGACAGGAAGCTGCAGGCTGCATTACTGTCCGCAGCAATTGCAGGGAATTCTGCAAAAAGCAGAGGAAGGGGTCAAGGATATTATCAAGGAAATGACAGAGGCAGAGGTAGAAGCCAGGGTAGGAACCCTGGGTGTATCCCTGTTGCAAGTCATCTGTTAGGATCGAATTCGTGTGCATACTGTAAGGAGGACGGGCATTGGAAAAATGAATGCCCAAAGAGAAAACCAATTACCCAAGGGGGGGGGGGAATCTACACGGGAGGCTGATCTAATTATGTTGGGAACTTCAGACTCGGATTGACGGGGACTGGGGGAGAACACTGAAGTTTCCCCAGCCAATCCCCTGGTTCTAGTTCAGCTGGGGAATGAAATTATAGATTTTCTGATAGACACGGGGGCCACCCATTCTGTAGTGACTAGCTGTAAGGGACCTTCTTTAAGTAATATTTATATGCCTATTGTTGGGGTCATGGGAAAGCGAGCTTTGAAACCATTTCTGAAACTGGTGGAATGTAAAATTGGAGGTAAAGTGGTATTGCATGAGTTTCTCTATATGCCAGAGTGCCCCATTCCTCTTTTAGGGCAAGATTTACTTTGTAAATTAAGAGCACAAATAACCTTTTCTGATAGATCAATACAGTTACATCTACCAAAAGAAACTGCCTGGAAAGCACAATTTTGTTTATTGACTGTGAAGCAACGGGACAATGTCAACATCCCAGCAGAAATCCTGGACACTGTGATACCTACAGTATGGGCAACCAAGAGACTGGGAAGAGCGAAAAATGCTGTACCAGTAAAAACTGAATTGAAACCTGGAGCACAACCGGTAAGAAAAAGACAATATCCTATTAAGTTGGAAGCCAGAATAGGTTTGGAACTGTTGATAAATGACTTTATTCAGTATGGACTATTAAGAGAATGCCAATCTGAATATAATACTCCAATTTTGCCGGTCAGGAAGCCCCGAACACAGGAGTATCGGTTGGTACAGGATTTGAGAGAAATTAACTGGATTACAGTTGATGTGCATCCAGTAGTTCCAAATCCATACACTCTGTTATCATCAATACCTGAGAATAATGTTTATGTTACAGTACTGGATCTGAAGGATGCTTTCTTTTGTATACCTCTGGAAAAGGAAAGCCAGAAATTGGACTTTCCCATTCGAACGCGAACAATCACTGGAAGAAAAGTCCAACTCTGCTGGACCGTGCTACCCCAGGGATTTAAGAACAACCCTATCCTGTTCGGTAACTTACTAGCTAAAGAACTGGAAGACTGGCAAGGTAAGCATCCTTCTGTTACTTTACTACAGTATGTAGATGATATATTAATAGGGACCACCTCAGAACAAGAATGCAAAAGAGCCACTATCGATCTGTTAAATTTCCTGGGACTTGCTGGATACAGAGTATCACAAAAGAAAGCCCAGATTGTGCAAACAACTGTGGAATACCTGGGTTTTGAAGTTTCACAGGGCGAAAGACCTGTTAATACATCAGCACAAAAGGCTGAGATCGTTGCACTAACCAGAGAGCTGGAATTGTCTGAGAATATGAGAGTAAACATATATACAGACTCAAAATATGCCTTTGGAGCGATACATGCCCATGGAGCCATAAGGAAAGAAAGAGGAGTGGTATCTTCCCAAGAAACTACAATTACACATGGAAAGGTAATTTTAAATTTATTACAGGCCATTCTCAAGCCAAAGGAAGTGTCTGTAATGCAATGTAAAGCCCATCAGAAAGGACAAACAGATATGATTAGTAGAAATCAAAAAGCTGACGAGACAGCAAAAAGGGTAGCTCTGACAGATTCTAAGGTGGGGGCTTTAATCCTAACTGGAAGAGTTTTACTAGACCCTCCAACATATTTGGAAAAGGATAATCAATTGGCAAAACTTCTAAACTGTACCAAAACCTAGGATGGATGGTGGAGGACTGATACTGGACAAATAATAGTCACTGTGCCACTAATGAGGAAATTAATAAAAAGGAATCATCAAGAAACCCCTATGGGAGCAGACACAGTAATAGCAGACATCAGACGATATGCTATAGGACCAAGAATGCAAAAATTAACTAATGCTATTGTAAAGCCAAGAACAATACAACGATACAGAAAAGACCTCCTCCAGGACAGGCTAAAAGGGGACAAACTCCAGGGGAGTACTGGCAAATAGATTTCTCTGAATTACCTAGGTGTAATAACTTTCAATGCTTATTGGTATTAGGAGATACCTTTTCTGGGTGGCCAGAAGCTTTCCCATGTTGAACCAAGAAAGCTAGAGAAGTAGTCAGAGTACTGTTGAAAGAAATAATCCCTAGATTCAGTATCCCTGAAGGAATAGCCTCAGATAATGGGCCCCATTTTATTGCTAAAATTGTACAAGAGATTGCTAAGTTTTTGCAATTTGATTGGAATTTACATACCCCTTGGAGACCGCAGTCCAGTGGGAAAGTAGAGCAGATGAATCAAACTTTAAAGAGACAAATTTCAAAATTATGCCAAGAAATTCAAATGAAATGGATAGAAGTTCTACCTATATCATTGCTAAGAATCAGAATTACTCCTAGAGTCAGGGAAGGGATTAGTCCTTTTGAAATTCTGTATGGTAAACCGTATCCTGTAAATAAATTAACAGTAAGGAGTGATCAAATGCATATCAGTGGAGACCAAATACTGACTGAATATCTGCTGTCGTTGGGGCGTACTTTGTCTTCCCTTCACAGGTACCTGAATGAAGAACACCTGTTCCACTAGACACTCCCAGTACATACCTTTCAACCAGGAGACCAAGTCTATGTTCGAACTTGGACAGATGAACTTTTGAAAGAACGCTGAAAGGGACCATATTTGGTGTTACTAATTACCCCCACAGCTATTACAGTAAAAGGAATAGATTCCTGGATTAACTACACGTGAGTGAAAACCTCCCCTCTGGAAGAGTGGACATCGAGAGAAACAGCACTACTGAAATTGAAGCTGACTTAGAAATAAATGAACTCTCCATGGACTCAGATAGAATCCATAGCCCATATATATTGTGTTCAAAGGGAATTACTTCTGTATTTTCTTGTATTATTGGGAACAATAATATTGTTAACATACCTTTGTAAAAGCATATTTGTATGTCTATATGTGTTACTACAATGAACCTGCAGATGCTGCTTAGCATTCGCTAAGCAATCTGAGGAGAAAGTGAGACTTATCTAAAAGAATATATTTTTAGATAGTCTCAAAGGGGGGAACTGTACTCAATGAGGAGCTGGAGGAAGGCCAAGGCATACGTAAAGCTGATAAGGGGGATTCAGGCTGGAAAGCGGAACGTCTAAACAAGAATTACTGTCCTTGGGAGTACAGCACATCCTGGAGAAATATGTAAGCTAATGAAGATGTTTTGGGAACCATCTGAAACAACTAGTAGAAGTATGATAAGAAGCACCCTCACACGAACTATCCTCATTATAATAGTAAAAGTCACACCCCTCGAGCTGGAGACACCGGCCCAAGCAGAGACCCCTCACCTTTGGGCATGCGCAGAATATTAAAGTAGCACTGTAGGTTTAAGTTGAAATAAGAGAAATGTAGACCAATAGAAAACCACTTTGTGTAATTACTTATGCATATGCATAACTAGACTGTATAAATACTGCACCTGTATGACCGAACTGTGTGCTAGCTTTGTGGAGCTACCACCTAGCACCCATCCCTGCGCAGACATGAAATAAAATACCTCTGCCCTGTGTGTATATTGGCGTCTTGCACACCGGGTAAACAACCTCACACCTGTGGGATAACATAATGAAACCAGAGACATCATGAGATAATAACCTAGAGTTAATGCTGAGAAGGGCAGTTTTAATAATTCATGTCACCTTAAGTATCTTTTCAAATAAAATTAACTTTATCTCACAAAAAAAGGAAGCTCCATGTTCCAGTTACTGATTATTGACTCCACGAGAGTTCTGCCCTAAATCATCTCACCACCATCTTCCCAGCAATTTTATTTCACTGCTACCAGAATGCTTCTTTAAATTTTGAGGGCTGACTTTGGTTATAAAGAAGCAATATTAGGTAAGAGGAAAACGTGATTTCAGAATTATTGCTACCATTAGATGATGCTAAAACAGACCAAAATAAAAGTTATCAATGTAGCTGGATTAGTTCAATATAGCTACAAACCAGGGCTTCATTTCAGCCACATGCACACAGCTACTGCAATCCTTTGCCTCCCATACAACTCCACCTCTTTTTGCAACAATGCCATAGATGTTTGGTACCGCCGCAGTTCTCTTGACCTGTTAATTGTGTCATTCTAACACAAAGCCCAT
Source organism: Ciconia boyciana (assembly GCF_034638445.1). Lineage (NCBI taxonomy): Eukaryota > Metazoa > Chordata > Aves > Ciconiiformes > Ciconiidae > Ciconia > Ciconia boyciana. The sequence continues at coordinate 21,885,246 of NC_132937.1, forward strand.
GTCGTGGTTTAGGCCCAGCCGGCAACTGAACACCACACAGCTGCTCGCTCACTCCCCTCCCCGGTGGGATGGGGAAGAGAATCGGAAGAGCAAAAGTAAGAAAACTCGTGGGTTGAGATAAGAACAGTTTAATAATTGGAAGAAAATAATAATAATAATAACAATGAATTGTAACGAGAAGGAAAACAACAAGAGAGAGAGAGAGAGGAACAAAACCCAAGGGAGGAAAAAAAAAAAAATGATATAACCGCTCACCACCCGCCAACCAACGCCCAGCCAGTCCCTGAGCAGCGACCGCTACCCCCTGGCCAACTCCCCCCAGTTTCTATACTGAGCACGACGTAATATGGTATGGAATAGCCCTTTGGCCAGTTTGGATCAACTATCCTGGCTGTGCCCCCTCCCAGCTTCTTGTGCACCTGGCAGAGCATGGGAAGCTGAAAAGTCCTTGACCAGTGTAAACACCCCTTAGCAACAGCCAAAACATCAGTCTGTTATCACTATTATTCTCATACTAAAATCCAAACCACAGCACTATACCAGCTACTAGGAAGAAAATTAACTCTGTCCCAGCCGAAACCAGGACAGCCCAGCATTTAAACACTGAAAGGAGATGCTTTCAAATACCTATCTAAGCCCAGGGGAAAGTGACAGCTCATGGTCAGCATTACTGTGCCGCAAGAATGAGGGAGCCAGACAGGCGAAAAGCAGGTGATGTTAAGATATAGGTGTAACACTAGAAATGAATCAAAACAAACAAGTAGGAAAAAGAAGGGGAAATGAACAGAAACAAGAAAGAACAGCTCATAACAGGCAGAACAAAGAAGTGCTTCAGTACCGAGTATAACTGTGCAGTCCCATGTTTCTGCAAGACACAGGAAAATCAGACCGACATCTTACATTGAAGCACAGATGCCCCGGCAACATCAGCAGTCACCTGAAATAGGAAACGCTGATTACCTCTCCTAGACAGTTCAAAGAATTGAAAACTAGGTAGCAATCTAGTATCTACTGATTTAAGTCCAGACATATCCAGGATTTCCTTAGCCCAGTCAAAAACAAACAATAGGGAAAAGATTCCCAATGGATCAGGATTCAAACAAAACTCAGGAAGACTTCCTTTAGCCTAATATTTAAACAAGATGACTTTTTTCAATGTCCAGCTTAAAACAAAAAAAGGGAGAGCATAAAGAGGAAGAGCATGGGTGGCATTCCCCATCAAGGCAGACACCAGAATGAAAGCCCTATGCCTGCCTGAACTACTGTATTAGGACAACACTCAAACAGAACAAAAAGAGACCAATGACGACCCTAAGAGCTCGCAGTTCAGGTATTAAGACAAGAGACAAAGAGACAGCAACAAAAAAGGTGTGTGAAAATAACACAACAGTACAACAAGAAGCAGCCCAGTGATTTTTCCTCGGTTTTGATAGCTATCACATGAAGGAGTGCGTTAGGGACAGAACCGACACAGTGAGGCACTCCTGCAAATCTCTCCAATTTCTGAGCTGTGAGGAAAAACACAGCATGAAGTACACGTCTGGGAAAAAAAGTAACAATTTATAAAGCCAAATGCATTCAAGATATAAACAGCTCTATACCTACCAGGACTGCACAGAAAAAGAAAACTGAAGAAGGCGGCTAGACACACAAATATGTTGCAAGCTATAAGAAAAACCAGTTGAAACATGCTTTGACAGGTTTTTATCTATACCTACAAAGATTTGCACAGGGCAAGAGGGCTAAAGTAATTTCAGACCTGCTAAGCCGGTGCTGTTGTCCCTGAAACTGGGAATCAAACTCCTTAACACCAATGTAGTATTAAGAAGCAGGCATTCTTTATTACAGCGCCGGATACACGGGGGATCGTTCCACCTAGAATGCATACCGCAGGTTACATCAACCAAAGCTTATATTGTCCGATTACATACACATGCATCAAATTTCCCGGAATGATCATGCAGGTTCATTCTATTTCCCAGAACTAATTATCATATTTGCATGGTCATTACACACGCGTCCTTGAACTCTGAGGGGCTTCCGTGGGGGTCTCTGGTGGTCCTTGGTGGTCGTACAGGTGTGTCCTTTAGTTGACCCCTTCTTCTGGACATGCGCAATCCCACCTTGCTTATGTAACTTGCTTCCCTTCTTCATGGTGCATGGTCCCTAACAATGATTTGGCACCCTTATTCCTATTCTAACACAAACCAATTATTCTAACTACCCCTCGACTCATTGTCAAGATGGGCTGGGGCTGTACTGGGAGCATAGCAGCATGTCCGTACTACTCCTCGTCCAATTGTCTTTGGGCACAGTAGCATATCCATAGCCATAGATGTACAAACACAACATTAAAGTATTGTCTACTCCGCTCCTATCTCTATGTTGCTTAGTTACAAAAGAACAAACTAATCACTTTGGTTACATCTGGTTACACTGTAGATTAGGTAATGTCATGGTTTCGCCTGGGATAGAGTTAATTTTCTTCCTAGTAGCTGGTATAGTGCTGTGTTTTGGATTTTAGTATGAGAATAATAGTGATAACACACTGATGTTTTGGCTGTTGCTAAGGGGTGTTTACACTGGTCAAGGACTTTTCAGCTTCCCATGCTCTGCCAGGCGCACAAGAAGCTGGGAGGGGGCACAGGCAGGACAGCTGATCCAAACTGGCCAAAGGGCTATTCCATACCATATGGCATCATGCTCAGTATATAAACTGGGGGGAGTTGGCCAGGGGGTAGCAGTCGCTGCTCGGGGACTAGCTGGGCATCAGTCGGAGGGTGGTGAGCGGTTGTATCACTGTTGGTTTTTTTTCCCCCCCTTGGGTTTTGTTCCTCTCTCCCTCTTGTTCTTTTCCTTCTCATTACAATTACTGGTGTGTATGTGTGTGTTCCAATTATTAAAAACTGTTCTTATCTCAACCCACAAGTTCTCTTACTTTTGCTCTTCCGATTCTCTCCCCCTTTGTGGGGCACGAAGGGTTTGAGATAATAACAGATTAACCAGAGTGTATTAAGGAATTTAGTTCTGTTAGTAGTTGCAGGCCACGATATTGATTCATCTGTTCTCTATATTGGTTTACGTGATCTGCACCACGCTCACTGTTTTTTGCTGTACATGTTAAAGATCGGTGTTGGTTTTTGCAGTTTGCTGTGCTCTGCAGTGATTAGTGATGTTTTGCCTGGGAGATTTGTTATTAAAACAGTGACCTTGGGTTTACTTTGGTATCTAAGTTTCCTACTGAAGCCATTACTGTACGTCGGGTACCACCTCATGGAGACAATTAGCAATGATACTTCTTCCTCTGAGAGGTTTTTTATGGAGGAAATACAAAATGGCACCTTCGCCACTTTCCTCTACAATGTTTCCTCCTTCGTTACAATAACTTTTCAGTATCTTGAACATCCTTGGGTAGTTAAGATACATCTATAGGTATTGCTTGGGAATAGTGTTTTGATTTTGTCCAAGATTAGTAAGCAATTTAAGAATATCATCCAGAGATCTGCCCCAAGGCTGGAGAGTTATGAGTGGCAGGGTGTGTGGGATAGCATGGGCAAATGCCTAGGACGGTGGGCACCTCCAGTGTTTTGGAACTTCACCCCTGTAAAAGTGCAAGATCCTGAAAAATTAGTAGAATATTTGGAAAAAGTATGTTGTCACCTTGGCAATTCTAAGGAGATCCAAAGCACTGCAATGTGCTGGGGCCTGGCCCATGCCTACCGAGCCCTGTTCAACACTATTCAGAACCTTCAAGGATCTGATGACAAAACGACAGACACCACGGCTTCTCCAGCACCCCCTGCAACAAGCACAGCGGTCACTCCAGCCCCAGTTATGACAGCCACTGCGGTCACTCCAGCCCCCGTGGCGACAGCCACTGCAGCTGAACCACAGAACGAGCCCATGTCAGTATCAGTCGCCCCTATACACAAGAAGAAATCCTGGAAGCGAAAGTCAGCTTGTTTAAAAATGTAAGATGAAAAAGCAGGGCCATCACAAGGAGAGGAAGAGGAAGAACTTGGGGATGAGACAGAAACCACCTGATCCCTATCCGTGAGTGAGCTGCGAGATATGCAAAAAGATTTCAGCCATTGTCCAGGCGAGTACGTTGTCACCTGGCTGCTCTGATGCTGGGATAATGGGGCCAGTAGCCTGGAATTGGAGGGTAAGGAAGCCAAACAGCTGGGATCTATTTCTAGGGAAGGGGGCATTGACAAAGCGATTGGAAAAGGGGAACCATTCCTCATCCTCTGGAGGTGACTCCTGTCAGCTATGAAGGAAAGATATCCCTTCAAGGAAGATGTTGTATGTCACCCCGGGAAATGGACCACCATGGAGAAAGGTATCCAGTACCTGAGGGAATTAGCTGTGCTGGAGGTGATTTATGGTGACCTGGACAACGACCAGTTACCCAAAGATCCAGATGAGGTCCAGTGCACAAGACCCACGTGGCGGAAGTTGGTACGGAACGCACCATTGTCGTGTGCCAACTCATTGGCAATACTGACCAGGAAAGACGGAGAGGGTGCAACAGTGGATGAAGCGGCTAGTCAGCTCCGGGAATACGAAGAAAGTATCTCTTCCTCCCTTGTCTCGGCTGTGGAGAAACTGTCCCGGAAGGTCCAGCAACTCAAAGAGGATAGGTCCTACCTTCCACCTGTACAGACCAGTGTCTCAGCTATTAGGAGTCAGCGTTCCTCTGCTCAAGAGAGAGGATATAGAGGGTACACACCACGGGGCACCCTATGGTTTTACCTGCGTGACCACGGAGAGGACATGAGGAAGTGGGATGGAAAACCTACCTCGACCCTAGAGGCACGGGTACGTGAGTTGCAAGGAAAAACAATCACCAAAGGGGGTTCTTCCAGGAAAATTGCTGCTCCGGTTTCCAGTGGGCAGTTCCCCAGACAGAGTAAAAGGGCTGATCTTACTCCTGATTTTAATGAAGAAACTCCTGACTCATATAGACAAGAAATGGGTAATAAATATTATGACCAGAATTAGGGGGGCCCTGCCTCCAGCCAGGTGGAGGAAAGGGACAACCAGGTTTACTGGACTGTGTGGATTCGATGGCCTGGCACATCAGACCCACAGGAGTATAAGGCTCTAGTGGACACCGGTGCACAGTGTACCCTAATGCCATCAAGCTATACAGGGGCAGAACCCATCTGTATTTCTGGAGTGACAGGGGGATCCCAACAGCTGACTGTATTGGAGGCCAAAGTGAGCCTAACTGGGAATGAGTGGCAAAAGCACCCCATTGTGACAGGCCCAGAGGCTCCATGCATCCTTGGCATAGACTACCTCAGGAGAGGGTATTTCAAGGACCCAAAAGGGTACCGGTGGGCTTTTGGTATAGCTGCCTTGGAGACGGAGGACATTAAACAGCTGTCTACCTTGCCTGGTCTTTCAGAAGACCCTTCTGTTGTGGGGTTGCTGAGGGTCAAAGAACAACAGCTGCCAATTGCTACCACAACGGTGCACCAGAGGCAATATCGTACCAACCGAGACTCCCTGATTCCCATCCATGAGCTGATTCGTCGACTGGAGAGCCAAGGAGTGATCAGTAAGACTCGTTCACCTTTTAACAGTCCTATATGGCCAGTGCGAAAGTCTAATGGAGAGTGGAGACTAACAGTAGACTATCGTGGCCTGAATGAAGTCACGCCACCGCTGAGTGCTGCTGTGCCGGACATGCTGGAACTGCAATACGAACTGGAGTCAAAAGCAACCAAATGGTATGCTACAATTGATATCGCTAATGTGTTCTTCTCAATCCCTTTGGCAGCAGAGTGCAGGCCACAGTTTGCTTTCACTTGGAGGGGTGTTCAGTATACTTGGAATCGATTGCCCCGGGGGTGGAAACACAGCCCTAGTATTTGCCATGGACTGATCCAGACTGCACCGGAACAGGGTGAAGCTCCAGAACATCTGCAATACATTGATGACATGATCGTGTGGGGCAATACAGCAGAGGAAGTTTTTGAGAAAGGGAAGAAAATAGTCCAGATCCTCCTGAAAGCCGGTTTTGCCATAAAACAAAATAAGGTCAAGCGACCTGCACAGGAGATCCAGTTTTTAGGAATAAAATGGCAAGATGGATGTCATCAGATCCCAATGGATGTGGTTAAAATAACAGCCATGTCTCCACCAACTAGCAAAAAGGAAACACAAGCTTTCTTAGGTGTTGTGGGTTTTTGGAGAATGCATATTCCAAATTACAGTCTGATCGTAAGCCCTCTCTACCAAGTGACCCGGAAGAAGAATGATTTCAAATGGGGCCCTGAGCAACGACAAGCCTTTGAACAAATTAAACGGGAGATAGTTCCTGCAGTAGCCCTTGGGCCAGTCTGGGCAGGGCAAGACGTAAAAAATGTGCTGTACACCGCAGCCGGGGAGAATGGCCCTACCTGGAGCCTCTGGCAGAAAGCACCAGGGGAGACTCGAGGTCGACCCCTAGGGTTTTGGAGTTGGGGATACAGAGGATCTGAGGCCCGCTATACTCCAACTGAAAAAGAGATCTTGGCAGCATATGAAGGGGTTCGAGCTGCTTCAGAAGTGGTTGGTACTGAAGCACAGCTCCTCCTGGCACCCCGGCTGCCAATACTGGGCTGGACGTTCAAAGGGAGGGTCCCCTCTACACATCATACAACTGATGCTGCGTGGAATAAGTGGGTTGCACTGATCACACAACGGGCTCCAATAGGAAACCCCAATCGCCCAGGAATCTTTGAAGTAATTATGGACTGGCCAGAAAGCAAAGATTTCGGAATATCGCCAGAGGAGGAGGTGACGCGTGCTGAGGAGGCCCCACTGTACAATAAACTACCAGAAAATGAGAAGCAGTATGCACTGTTCACTGATGGGTCCTGTCGTATTGTAGGAAAGCATCGGAGGTGGAAGGCTGCTGTATGGAGTCCTATACGACAAGTGGTAGAAACTGCTGAAGGAGATGGTGAATCGAGCCAATTTGCAGAACTAAAAGCCATTCAGCTGGCTTTAGACATTGCTGAATGAGACAAGTGGACAGTGCTCTATCTCTATACTGACTCATGGATGGTGGCAAATGCCCTGTGGGGGTGGTTGCAGCAATGGAAGCAGAACAATTGGCAGCGCAGAGGCAAACCCATCTGGGCTGCAGCACTGTGGCAAAAATTGCTGCCCGGGTAGAGAACCTGGTTGTAAAAGTACATCACATAGATGCTCAAGTACCCAAGAGTCAGGCCACTGAGGAACATCAAAACAACCAGCAGGTGGATCAGGCTGCTAAGATTGAAGTGGCTCAGGTGGACCTGGACTGGCAACATAAGGGTGAATTATTTATAGCTCAGTGGGCCCATGACACCTCAGGCCATCAAGGAAGAGATGCAACATAGAGATGGGCTCATGATCGAGGGGTGGACTTGACCATGGACACTATTGCACAGGTTATCCATGAATGTGAAACATGCGCTGCAATTAAACAAGCCAAGCAGTTAAGGCCTCTGTGGTATGGAGGGCGATGGCTGAAATATCAATATGGGGAGGCCTGGCAGATCGATTCTATCACACTCCCACAAACCCGCCAAGGCAAGCGCTATGTGCTTACAATGGTGGAAGCAACCACCAGATGGCTGGAAACATACCCTGTACCCCATGCCACCACCCGGAACACTATCCTGGGCCTTGAAAAGCAAGTCCTTTGGCGACATGGAACCCCAGAAGGAGTTGAGTCAGACAACGGGACTCATTTTTGAAATAACCTCATAGACACCTGGGCCAAAGAGCACAGCATTGAGTGGGTATATCACATCCCCTATCATGCACCAGCCTCCGGGAAAATCGAAGGATACAACGGGCTGTTAAAGACTACACTGCGAGCAATGGGTGGTGGGACATTCAAACATTGGGATACACATTTAGCAAAGGCCACCTGGTTAGTCAACACTAGGGGATCTGCCAATCGAGCTGGCCCTGCCCAATCAAAACTTTTATGCACTCTCAAAGGAGATAAAGTCCCTGTAGTGCACATAAAAAACATGCTGGGGAAGACAGTCTGTGTTACTCCTGCCTCAGGCAAAGGCAAGCCCATTCGTGGGATTGCTTTTGCTCAAGGACCGGGGTGTACTTGGTGGGTAATGTGAAAGGATGGGGAAGTCCGCTGTGTACCTCAAGGGGATTTGATTTTGGGTGAGAATAGCCAATGAACTGAATGGTATGATGTTAATTGCTATATAATACTGTGTGTCATCACTTTTATGGTTACTATACACCATATCAATGGTATTTCAGTGAGAATCACCCAGATTAATGAAGAATGAACTGTGATGAAACCAAGCAAAGGGCAGCAGTGATGGAACCAGAACTGGCTTCAGCATGCAACAATCCAACACCACAGACCATCTCTCCTGCCCTGAAAGACTGTTATGACAGATGGAGCCCAAAGTCATGGACTAGATGAACTCAACGGACATTTTAGAAGGATGGCCCATAGACCAAGGGAATGATATCTGGGTGTATATATCAAAAGACAGGGAAAGTGGTGGTGATTAATTAGAATGTATTAGAAAGGGTAGGACCTGGGCATGACGTAGATGGTATAGTAATAAGGGGTGGATACTGTCCTGGTTTCGGCTGGGACAGAGTTAATTTTCTTCCTAGTAGCTGGTATAGTGCTGTGTTTTGGATTTTAGTATGAGAATAATAGTGATAACACACTGATGTTTTGGCTGTTGCTAAGTGGTGTTTACACTGGTCAAGGACTTTTCAGCTCCCCATGCTCTGCCAGGCGCACAAGAAGCTGGGAGGGGGCACAGCCAGGATAGTTGATCCAAACTGGCCACAGGGCTATTCCATACCATATGGCATCATGCTCAGTATATAAACTGGGGGGAGTTGGCTGGGGGGTAGCAATCGCTGCTCAGGGACTGGCTGGGCATCGGTCGGCAATGGTGAGTGGTTGTATCACTTGTTTTTTGCTGGGTTTTGTTCCTCTCTTGTTGTTTTCCTTCTCGTTACAATTTATTATGATTTTTTATTTTTGTTTGTTCCAATTATTAAACTGTTCTTATCTCAACCCACAAGTTTTCTTACTTTTGCTCTTTTGATTCTCTCCCCCATCCCACCAGGGGAAAGGGTGAGCAAGTGGCTGTGTGGTACTTAATTGCCAACTGGGGCTAAACCACAACAGGTAACCATAAATGAAATGTCAAGGCAAACCTCAATATATCATCTGAATTTGCATTTGTGGACATAAGTACCTGTAAGTATAGAGGAAAGAAATAATTGTATCAAAGATAAGCTTGATAGAGCTTTGCATATGAAATCAAGAGAACAACTTCAGAGAAGTCTCTGTGTATACATTGATAGAGTGATTATGAAGACAGAAGAACAAGTGGAGATCAACATGGATTGCTGTACCATCAGATGCTGATTTGACAGTTAATAGGTTGAAGGTTTCCTATTATCTGCTTCTATACTTTAGCACCGTAGATGTGATTACACCAGATACCTTTCTACTAGGTGCTAACCTAGTACAAGATACATGTATTTAAAGTTGAAAGGCTCAAGGTGAAAGTTTAAGCATGGCAAAACCTAAGAGAAGTATTGGCATAATTCCAAACACAGCTGCCACGGTGCTGTTGGACTACATGGGCTCCTCTGGACTGTTTTCCATGGAGATCCCCAGCAAGTTGCATATCACAGGCAAGAACACAGGCATCATGCATTCTCAGAGAATAAGGTTCTTGTTTTGAACTCAACACCATCACAGAATGGATAGCAGATAAAAATACAAAAGAATGGAAATGAAATCTTTATAAAGGTTAAAAGCCTGACAAACAGCTCAATGTCCAACAACATATTTTACAAAAAAAAAATCAGCAGGATAAAAAACGATTCCTGATGCCAGTGAAGTCAGAGAAGTATTGCTACCTGCTTCCTGAACAGAATTAAAAATGCACCCCTTCCTTCACAGGTTCCTGAGAAGTAGGATCTGTCTGTGCAATATTGTTAGGAGGGAACCACTGAGAGACCAGAATCAGGCCAACTTCTGGATACTCTGTGCTGATGACTATTTCTAGCCCTATTATAAGCCTTTAAGACTCTTCCAGCAAAAGAAAGGATCAAGGGCCCAATCTATAAAAAAGGCATAGTCTCAGGTAGGATAGACTCTGGAGATCTGCAGATGGAAGCTACTGAAAGAGAATAGCAGGTAAGAACATTAAGTAGAGCACTTGCTTAAGTAGCCTTCATTTCCAGGGTATAATCTGCTATCAGCAGGGATGCAAATCAAGTACCTAGCTATCACAAAAAAAATCTCAAGCAACCATGTTTTCAAGTCTTTGGGTGCATGCATCTGAGAAACATTTTACCACTTAATTTAACACGTTATATCTCTAGTCAATATTTTCTAGTTTTTAAACTGCATATATAATTATAAGTCTTCTATAAACACCTCAAACCAGATAGGCTGCCTTACAGACTTGAGAAAGCACTTATTGACCAAATACATAATCTGTTATGTCCTTTTCAATCATCAAAAGCCACAGTGAAAATTTGAAATGCTCTATCTATAGTGACTGCAATTATTTTACTGTTTAAGAAACAGGACAGAAAACAGAAGAGCATCTTAACTTTTTCCTTAGCAAAGGCATGGGTTCCTATGAATCCTACTCCATTACAACATGGTCAATTAACTTCACCCATTTTATTGAACCAAAACTTGGGGGTTTTTTTTGGTTTTCCTACAATCCATGTATTAATGGAAGGACTCATGGGAAGCCAATCACAAAACAGTATTCGACACTGTATAATGCAAGACAACACACTTAAAGTTGCAGTTCTAGTAAAAGAGAAAAGATGTTTCAAAGATGTCATTAAAAAAGGAGATAGGAGAAAAGAGCTTACCTTCTGCTTCTTTTCCTTGGCAGCACTGAGTTCAGAAAGGGAGAGCGATAGTTTTTCCTGCTGCTCAGCTAGGTACTTCTGATAAAGGCTCAAAAGTTCCTGGCATTCTCTGTACTGCTGCTGCAGAGGTGAGACATCAGAAGTTAAGGGAAAAATATTCTTTAGCAATTAGAGTCAAATATATACTAACTTACTCTGTGTAAGTCTGATTTACATCCATAAGAGTTCAATTTGAAAACAGATACTGTGTGTTTGAGTACTGCCTAATGATGATAAATCTGCCTAGAGATGAATGTTCAAGTACAACCTTCTTTCTACTCAGAGAGGGGAAAAAGAAGAATTGCATGAAATTCTTTTATCATTGGAAAAAGGACAGCAGCAGGAGGCAGGTGATGACAGTGTTTCAGTTGGAACAATTACAACCCTCTGATTTGTATTCAGCAAAGCCAGACACTACCAATGTTTATTTATAAATAAATAAATAGCCAGCCAAGTAAGTAAATAGTCCATTTTTAAGCACAGACATGGATTCACAAGCCCACATACCCAAATCCAAATCTCTTTGCTTGAGCACCAACAGCTCCAAAACCCACAGCCACAGATGCAGCGCTACAGGCCTTTCAGAGACCAGCAATGATTTTTGGACAGTAATCTGGTGAAGCAGCAACTGTGGTGTTTGCAAGGACATTAGCAAGCAACAGTGTCCTGCCTTGCTTACAGCATTGAAATTCCAACAGGAGATAAATCTGCTCTTCACCTGTCATTGTGTAATTCCCTCCCTTGCTCATGTAGCATGGTAAACCATTTATGCTCCCCTCTCTCCCCCCTCACTTTTAATTATGCATGCAGATGGGATAAGGGCTCGCTGTCCAAAGAGATTACTCTGAATAAATACTTTAATAACAAGTCACCGCAATTAAGGTAGGGAACAAAAACTTCTTCAATCTATAAAATGGTGTTGAGTTACAGATTTCCTTAACATTTTTATGATCTAATCATTGCTTCTGGGCAAATTCATGTTGCAATCATTTTTGCCCATCATGGCTGCATAAATAACTCACTGCTTTGTTATTCCCTGTTATGACCCTGAGGTTTTTTTTTTTTTCCTCTTTTTCTTCTTGTTCTTTTGGGGGAAGGGGGACCTTGCCAGGGTTTTGTTTGTTTGTTTTTCTTTCCTTTAAATAAAAGGCTACACAGAGAATAAGCAAAGCATTTTAGGAAAGAATGGGAGGTTATTAAACCCCGATGTTTAAATCAATCAGGAGAGCTCCTAGAACACCTTTGCTCAGCACCTGGAAATACAGGAGGGTACAAGCAATGGTCTGAATGAGCCAATTGCTTTGCAGAGCCAGCCTGCCTGAAGCCTGAGCCATTTTATATTTCAGTTCATTTCGTCAGAGAGCACCAAAAGGCTGAAGTGATTTGTGGTGGTCTCAGGAGTCTCTGCCAGCTATGATGTATATAAAAGGAATTTTTTATTCCAGTTGTAACCATAGGCTGTAATGTTTATAGTAGGTGAACATATTAGCCTGGACACAGGGCATGAATTTTACTCTAGAAAAAGCCAGTTCATTTATACAGCCTAAGAGTTAAAAGTCGGTATTTGAAGACCAATTATAGGGAAATTCATTTAAATCCATGTTATGTGGCAGAATATAAAAACAGACAGTCCTATCTTTATCAATTTTTTACAGCCCTCTTAATTCACTTTGCTTCCAGCAACCCCTTCCCCACAAAACAGATTTTACCCTCTTCTCTGTCCAGCTAGCACACTGCTGGCACAAGGAATGAGTACCCTAAATGGCCTTGGGGCACGCGACTGATGGCCATGCACCTACCCTCACTCTTGCCACAGTGTTAATATCAGTCCTGCTGGAAAGCTAGGCAAGATTGCCCTCACTCCCAAGCTCAGCACATACATGGTGCAAGCATACTATAAAAGAGATGCCCAAATTGTGTTTTACAGACTGCAGAGCTCTTGCTGTGCACATGATGCCACCACCTCTTGCTTGCAGCTGCCAAATTCATTTAAAATACAGCTTAAAACATGACATGCAAAATTAACATTAGGAAAGCATGCAAGCAAATCGTGATTGTCCAAGGGTCATTTATGTGATCATGAGTGGGAAGGGCAATAGTTAACATGAGCTTGAATGGCAGCCAAGATATCCCTGAAATTCTTCCAGGATTCGGTCAGCATTGTAACTGTTAAAATTTCCTGTATTAGAAGATTAAAACCTTATTCATTCACACAATCACTCTACATTAAGCAAAGCATTGTTACAGCCACCATACCCTAAGAGTCCAAAGCTTTGCTTTGCTTACTAAGTAAACATGAAGCTTCAAATGGGGGGGGGGGGGAAATAAAAACATTAATTTGTTTAAAACACATGCAAAATAGCTCTAATTACGATAATTCTCCATAATATGCTGGTGTATTTACCACAGAATATGTTCTTAAGAAAAAAAAAGCCTTAATATTAGATCTCACTCTTCCATTCCATTGAATTTTTGCTAAAAGCAGCAAGATTATATCTTTTTTTCCCCTACAAATTAGCCAGGCAACATACAACACTGCCACAAAAATACTTAAGTCATTCAGATATAGCAAGGGCACACATGTACTATGGCAATACAGTCTCTAGACAAATACATAGGTAATAATAAATACTTGCATAATCTGCTTTTTAAATAAATGTTGTAAGGGTAAAAAAAAAAACCTATAGGACAACAACTCCTACAGATTTGCATTCCATAGAAAAAGTAATGTGCCTAAATGCTCACATTAGATATTTCTTTGTGTGTTCAGGAGCACAAATATTGGATTTACAAGATGTTAGTTACCTGAGAGAAAAGTAATACTTGGCATTTCACTGAACGGTAGTTTTATGTCCAAGAAATATGCATTTGAATGTATCTGAGCAATACGTTTTATGCAGTTTGTTAGTAAAGTATTAAGATTGTACATGGGGGGGGATGGGACAACAAAAAAAAAGAAAATCAGAAATGCAAAGGTTAAGATTTCAAAAGCCACATTTACATGTCATACTGCAAGCACTATATATTTTATAAATAAATTAGTTAATTTCGTCACTGAATGTAACTCACAGAATTAAGAGTTCATTTATGGCTCTTAAAGAGATAATAACCTCAGTGGAGATAGAGTTGGCTTTGAGAAGAGGGACTGTGTCCTGGTTTTGGCTGGGCTAGAGTTAATTTTCTTCCTAGTAGCTGGTATAGTGCTGTGGTTTGGATTTTAGTATGAGAATAATAGTGATAACACACTGATGTTTTGGCTGTTGCTCAGTAATGTTTACCCTGGTCAAGGACTTTTCAGCTTCCCATGCTCTGCCAGGCGCACAAGAAGCTGGGAGGGGGCACAGCCAGGATAGTTGATCCAAACTGGCCACAGGGCTATTCCATACCATATGGCATCATGCTCAGTATAGAAACTGGGGGGAGTTGGCTGGGGGGTAGCGATCGCTGCTTGGGGACTGGCTGGGCATCCGTCGGCAGGTGGTGAGCGGTTGTATCACTTGGGTTTTTTCCTTGGGTTTTTGTTCCTCTCTCTTGTTGTTTTCCTTCTCATTACAATTTATTATTATTATTTTGTTCCAATTATTAAACTGTTCTTATCTCAACCCATGAGTTTTCTTACTTTTGCTCTTTTGATTCTCTCCCCCATCCCAACGGGGGGGGGGAGTGAGCAGCTGTGTGGTACTTAATTGCCAACTGGGGCTAAACCACAACAGACTGCTAGCATGCAGCGGTGTCACACTTACAGAGGCCAGGAACAGATTTCCAGGGAGAGGGACAGTAGGCAGGGAACAAAGAGCTTTTTCTTAGGGGTGAGGTTTCATGAGAAGGCACAGCCAACCTAATGCTTAGCTGCTGCCAAAGACACACTCCCACTCACCCCACAGAGTCTCGCTCCCTCCATCTGCACCAGCTCTGCAGCTCTCCCAAACTTCTCTCTCACCCTGAGAGCTCAGCAAACTGAACCAGCAATGCAAAGGGTCAGTTAAGTGCAAGAGCTGGCACGAAGCGAGCAGAGGCAATACACTGCTGGGAGAGGGGGCCACCTCTTCCAGCAGCAGCGGCCTGTCTGGTAGGGTCCATCCACCTTACAAAGTCTCAACCCTACTTTCTCTCCAGCTCTACTATTAAGCCTCAGGCTTTTAAGACTGCTCTATGACTACACCAACTACTCCCAGCTTACTCATTGCTGAAATATTTTTAGCCCTCTCAAGCTGAAGTAGGACAGCCAGCTACAGTTCCTTGCTTCCCCAGAATCTGTTGCGGGGAAAGATGGGAGAAAAAGTGCCAATCCCTAGCATAACAACTGACCCCCTGTACTGTTCCCAGTACACTGTTTCCACTGCCTCTTTGACTATAAGCGGAGCCCAGCTTAAAATCTGAAGTGTTTTGGTTTAGAGCATCCAGCAATTTCCTAGAAAGCTTTTCAGTTATGCACATCAGCCTTCCCATCCTTCTGTGAGCAATGTTCACGCTACAGCAGTTCAAACACCCACTGGTCTCTTCATCTAGAGTTGAGGTTTTCAAAATGTTGCCAATACCAGGCCACTCTGCAAGGGCTATTTGCTGAAGTTCTGCCTTTCTCAAATCACTTCTTGTAAGGGAGGGGGAAGGGTAGAGGACTTTTTCTTTAGAGAGAAGGCTTTTTAGCCTGTGTCATTCAAGGAGGATTGTTTGGTTTTACCTCCCTTTATTTTAAAGATACAAAAAAATTAAAGCAGCCTCCAATGATGGGAATTTGAGGCTGGAAAAAAGTTTTCTAGAAACTATTATTAAGGGAGGAGAACACAACTAATGAGATTTTTTGGCAATCAGACTAATAACAAAGGCCTTGTATTTTCAGAGTGATGGTGAGAACTCCTCACCTAGAGACTCCTTCCTCAATAGCTTGTCACAAGCATTTTTGGGACAGGCATAAGCTCTAGTGTTCCCTTTTTACATGTGGAAAAAACTGTGGCACAGGGAGTCTTCAGGCATGTCTGTGCACACAGGTGCAGCCCAGCAGTCCCACACTCCACAAGCCAGTTCCAGGACACAAGTCTTGCAGCTGTAGGCAAAGTTAGCACAGCTCAGGCACAGCACGAACAGACCAGATTCGTCTTGCACTTGATTAGCTTAGAGTGCAAGTTGGTCTGCATTCACCCATGCAGACAAGCCCTAAGAGACTTCCCAAGCATCAAACAAGATGCCCAGGGATGACTGATTCCTATAGTCCCTGACTGTAGCTCCGACTTGAACTGTCCTTTCATTCCAGACTGCATACTCTGCAGTCCAGAAGACTGGTAGACTGCAGTCCAGTCCAGAAGAGA
Source organism: Ciconia boyciana (assembly GCF_034638445.1). Lineage (NCBI taxonomy): Eukaryota > Metazoa > Chordata > Aves > Ciconiiformes > Ciconiidae > Ciconia > Ciconia boyciana. Next base: position 21,901,478 of record NC_132937.1, read on the forward strand.
ACACAAGAGCCAAATCTCCATCGTCAGCAACCTGGTGCTCCAGTCCCATCAGCCCCTATATCCAATGAAGATTCTCTAGAGACTCAGAGCTATTAGAGATATGTAAATATGAATAAAGCAAGCAAAGAAAGGAAAAAGTCAAACAGGCACAAATTAGATTTAAATTTAAATAAGGTAGCAATAACTTAAACTTTGCAGTAGAGATACAAGAAACCTTCAGGGATATGATTTCAGCACATGATGAAGAAAGCTTTTTGATATCTGCAATCATGATCCAGTAGCCCCAAAACACTTTCTTTTTTTTTTAAATCCCTACTTAAGGACATGCATCTAGAAAGCTGACTAGTTATCATATTGGCAGTTTCAGCAAAGACTGAACTCTCTTCAGTGCCTCAGGTAGTCCCTTCCAGACAAAGGCTGTGAAAAAACTAGACTGAGGAAGAGAGGCTGAGGAAGCACCACTGACACTAAGTTGCTGAAGCCAAGCTGAGCACTGAAAGAGAGGTCTTTGGTCTCCAAAGAAAAATCTATTCAGATTAGTTGCAGGCAGACCTGAGCTTGTCTGCCTGTCCTCCAACTAGGTGTGTATAAGCCAGATCTATTCAAGGAGCCATGCACAGCCACGGTACACAGCATCAAGCACTTCAAGCCTGATCTACTTTACCTTGCTTCTACGTTTTTGTGGGGTTTTTTTTTTCAGTTTGGCTGCAACACCAACACTACACCATTTCCAGAATGTGTCTGGCAACTTGACCAATGTCAAAGCAAGCTCACATCTGTTTAACAGAAATACCTCTGCATCTATAACTTTGGCGCCTTGTACTACTACGGCATCCCACTGCACTGTTACTCAGTGGCCCAAAAATGCCTTAAAATGCTGGTGCAAGAGTGAGAAAGCATTTCACCAAACTCAAGCAAAGGCTAAGACCCAACATAGCTGGGTCTCCAAATAATACTATACTTGTATCTACAATAAGGCTCAAGCTACATCTAAATGCTCATAATCGAAAGGAACAGAATTTGCAGAGTCTGCAGAGCCTCAAAGGCCCACGACAACCTCGTGGCAAACACCACTACAAGTGCACTCAGTTTGAAGTGGGCCCACATTTTTCCATGTATCACTCAAGCATAGATTTTTCAGTATTTTGATACAAGGCAATGAGGTTTATTTTCTACCTTAATATTTTGCATATCAATAGGAGAAAGATACCATGCCTTTTGGGAAAGAAGCAACATGTATGGCATTCTGATTTCCACCTGCAGGCTCTCTTCTTCCTAACCAAAGAAAGGATTAAAATAATGCAGCTTCAACTACTTACATATGAAAAGTCATATGAATAAAAATAAACTGCTGGTATTAATGAATTAACATCTAAAAGGAACACTTTAAAATATAAACTAAGATATTCTAAGCTCTTTCCTTTAGCATTAAACAATTACATACTTCATTGGAAGCTGACCCACATTTAATTTTAAAATACAACTTATGTTTAATACATATACAATCCTGCGCTTTGACAATCTCATCTCAGAAAAGCAACAACAGGACTGCATTTTGGAAATCAAACTATCCAGGCACACATAAAAGTCAACCCTAACACATTTCTTCTGCCTTTAAAATTAAGAGTAATAAAATAAGTGGCTTGAACCTATGTGAATCATTGTTCTGTGAAAGGGTAAAGACAAGTAACTTCTATGAAGGTTTATTATCTAAACTCTGAAGATACTACAAAGACTGAAGGTAATAAAATGTTTTATGAACAACTTCACTTTGCTCATTCTTATATAAGTGAGTTTATGTGGACTCCTTGGCACAGTGATGGTAAGAACCTGTAGGGAACTTTCTGCACATCCACTTTTCAATGTATTAAAGAAGTCATCTGGTGCAGGTCTGAACCTTATGAGCCTTCAATTCAAAACACAATCTCTTTCTGATCCAAAATCCTCAGGAAGCACATTTCTGAAAACACTATAAAGAAGCAAGTCACATACAATAAGATAGAGTGATCTCCAATCTGAAGCCCAACAGTTACATTTTAATTTACACTTGAATATTTTAATATTGTTATCCAGTCAGTAAATTAACTCAAGATGCAAGAATAAAAAGGGAAGATGCATAGGGAAAAAGATCACAAGGTCCACAAAAGTTAAGAACTTCACTTCTGTTTGAAGCATCAGCATTATGTTGTTGAATGCCACAGCTCTCATATAAAGGAATTGCTTAATACATTCCCATTCTGTTTGAAGGGAAATTAAATTTACATTCTTTGGGAATATGGTATTGTAATTAGTTCATGACTTGATTACACTTTGAAGTGAGCCCAGACTGCATATGGCGCATACAAATTAGTTAAGTTCTGGTTACCTACCTAAAGAAAAGCTACAGAGTCAAGAACAAAGTTAGGGACAAAGCCAGGGTAGTCCTTTGGAGCTTTCAGGAAGCATATGTAAAACATCAAATTCAAATCTAGTCTCTGGACTTACTGATGTCAGGTGGGAACAGAAATAAAAAACGCAGTTTCCTAAACAGCTGAATGAGTTATTTTCAAAAAATAATCTTTCCATCTCCACCCGTACCACCTGTAGGGTAACTGTTCAAATGATCCTAAAAAAAACCAAAAGCAATAAAAGATACAAGACTTCCTACCCTGGTTAAATTCTCCAGGATGATTTATTCCTAGTACTTGTAATTTTTTAAATTTCTTTTATAGACAGACTGAGTTTTATACCATCTACCAAGATGCTCTATTCCACCCAGATGATGAAATTCCCAAGTCCCGTTTAAACACACTGAAAAATACTGAGATGCACAATATAAATATAGTGCATCTAAAACTAGCCAAACAAAAAGATAGCCAGTATGATTTAAAGAGAGCAAGGAAAGCATTTAAACCTAAAACTAATTCCCAATGTAACTACATGAACTCAGAGAAGTCTCTATCACACCTTCAAAATGCAAAAGCAGTTTAGGGTACAGGATTGGATCCTATGTATTGAAAATCCTTTCCACAGGATATGCCAATCAAACTGGACAGCTTATCTGCCATGTTCTCTGGTTCAAAGGTGGGTAAGGACAAAAATATCACACGCCATCATATGCCAGCAGATGTGCCTGGATCGATAAATGCAAATACCATCTCAGAGCTTGCACTTTCCATTCCAAGTGGAAAACACATCTCCAGCCTTATCTTCATTAATACAAACAAAAGGATACTTACAAGCAAAGAAAAAAGAAAATAAAGGTTTATTCTGCAGCCTGGCTGCGCCAACAACTTTGTTCTACTGAAAAGGAGGGAAGAATGCAGCACACAAGGCAAGCTATGCCACTACACACTCTGGTGAAAACATGCATTTTCATAATAATGAACATAAGGAATCTGATGACAGAAAAACTAAGAACCTGAATACACAAAATACAGACCCCCACAGACCATTGTAACAGGCATGGTCCTGTTACAATTACAATTAATATGGTCCTGGCATGGGCCATAAAAATTTTTTACTTTTGGCTTAAGAATGGCAACGGCAGGAGATTTTCCTTCACTGGCAAGAAACAGTTTGTTCAGAACATACTCACTTCCTTTCAGGGGAGCTCTGCCAATGTCTATAGCAACTTTCAGGATTCAAAGATTTCCTTTGGCATTCGCTTAGACAGCACAGCTACCCAGCCTCTTCCACTGGAAACTGTTAAGGAACTTGTTACTTATGTATTTGTCTATTGGCCGGTAAGTGTATGATCCTTTTTTTATGGAAAAAAGGAGCCTGGAGATTCAGCCATATACAATTTCTTTGCAAAACAGTCCCAGCATCTGAGAACAACACCACACATCTCATCATGTACAACAGAAAATAATCTCAACCTGTGCTGTGTGAGAATATTAAGCCAAAAGAAGGTATTGCACCTATCACCATCCATACAAAAAAAAAGTGCTATTTTTTCCTTTTACATATTTAGAGTGCAAAATTAAACAAATAAAAGGAACACTGCATAATTTAGCTTTTATTTTCTATCAAATTGCTCATAATTGTAACCATAAAATGATAATATTCTACCATATGTGCATCTGCAAAGCCGACAAAAGCACTGGTCAGCCCCTGCGACAAGAAAAATGGACCTGTCGCTCCACCTAGTGACCTTACTAGATATTACCGCTCTCCTACCTGAACTTGCACAGACCGCTTGTCAAATTTTGAGGTTAAATTTGTTACAGAGGGGGATCTAACACATCACTCTGAAACATAAAAATCCACCGTGCAATCCTCCTGCTACCGTTCTTCCTCGAATTACACTCCCCTCCACCCACACAGGCAGCCACAGCTTTACATGAAATACCCACCACTGGAAATACTTGCTGTTTTACTTGCAGGCCTTTGTGAGAATTAAAAAAAAAAAAATAAAAAAAAATCTTTCACAGTAGCCACCGTTACTGTTTACACAAAGCCATTCAAAGCCATTTGTCATATCAGTACTACTCAATATTAAAACAGCCATGTTCTTCAATTTGAAAACAGAGCTCCTGTCAGAAGCCCGAGGAGAGATAAGGTGCTTTTAGCCTATATGGGAATTGAGGTATCTGAGAAAGGATGCTCAGCCTGTTATGTTTAGACACAGTAAGAGGAGTTATTTAACAGGATAAGTGTGAGCTCAGAGTCAGATGCACAGAGGAAAGGGGATGAAGAGGCAAAAGAGAAATGGAATGTAAAACCTGAACTTACTGAGAGCAGAGCTACAGAACCTCCATCTCAATTAAAGAACATGCATAGTAAATCAAAAAGGTGTCTGCTTTGCAGGGAATGAGAATGTAAGATCACAAAACATCAACTCGTCCTGTAACGAAGCTAATCAGGTTTGGTCTCGGTTACTATCAGAATGGGGATCACCTGAGAATACACAGTGGTGTCTGTCTTGTTGCTTCCTCACAGGAAACAATCAATCATCACTCTTAATTTTATATACTTGATGACTCTCACTGAACCTTTTCCTTACAGCCCTCAAATGGGAATAATGCTGACGGAGAAAAGCAGACCCTGCTTCAGCCAAGCTCCCACCACTCTCAGAAAGAGACTGCTCCGTCGGGTCCATATGGGAAAGGAAACCTGGCCGCTATGGGGAATTCTTTTGTCTGCTGCTTCCTCACATGGTTGCCTCTCTGTATCAGTCTGCATCAGGCTTGGGTATTTCAACTTCCTTTTTTTCCTCCCTTTTAAACTATAACATACCCAGACAGGAGCACATAGATTTTAATCTGACTATCGGCAAATGGTGCAAGTGGCGAGATGAAAATCTGTAAATGTTGCTGGACCAAAATAGAAAAAAAAATAAATACCAGTGAGCCAAGAAATCTTACCCTTCTTATGGAACTTCCTTCAGTGTTATAGCTAGAACAGCACAGAATGTAAGTTGCAGATCATTTTAGATAATTTAATTTTTTTATTTTAAAACTATTGCTATTTTGACAGTCTTTCTAACCTTGTTAGAACACAATCTGTTTGCACACTGTTGATGAGAAATGCAATGCTCCTTTTCCTAAAAGGCAGCTGAGGTCAAATCAAACTCCATACAAGCACACTAATACTAATTTTTAAGGAGGTGTCCGCAAATCCAAAAAAGGAAAGTATTCCATATCAGAGTGCTGCAAAGATTTTCTTTTCCATCACGTGCTGTACACATCTCTAATTAGATAAGTATTTCAGAATGACATCAAAGGCCTCAAAGTTGGTCCTTTCTTGTAAAAACTGGCCTTAAACATGCCAAACTGAAAAGCACTGGTTTCACTGAACCGAAGCCAGTGAAGAAAAGATTTAATAACAGCCTCATTATAAGGTTCATTGTTGTAGGACTATTTAATATACAAGATTAACACATCTTATCTCCCACTTTCACTGAAACCTATTATACCCCTCATTAATACATGCACATTTCTACATCATTTACAGCACTAAGGTCTCAAATAGTATTGTCTAAAACAGGGTGTGTTCTGCTGCTCTTCCTGGTGGTAGGCTTTTTTTGCAATAACAGTACTCTAAAATAAGCCTCACAGCTCAAAATGGAAGACATGGCTAGGTAAAGTAAACAGGGCTGTTTGAGAGAAATTAAAAATAAAAATAATTTGTTTTGCCAACACTCCAGACTGCATTTCTTGACTTCAGTTCCCTCACACCCAGACCAAAAGGTACTACAACCGCATACTGTAAGACAGGAAACTTCTACCTTCCCAATGTAATGAATAATTATATTCTTTCCTCCTGACAATTTGAGATTTAGAAGTGAACCATGGCTCCTCAAATTACCAGGCATTTTAAAATCCTTCATATCTGGATCATCAGAGAAGGAAGCTGTATGGTACAAACAGTACAACACTGTCCCAGATTACATACATTTGTGTCCATAAATATACCAGTACAGACCAGAACAATGCACCTTAATATTATATGAAGGGAAGGGAATCTGATAAGGAAAAATATACACTTTTACAGTCTCAGTAGACCAAAGGGACCAGGTTGGCCCTTATTCCTGCACAAACAGGAGAAGTGTTATGAGCCAGATAAATATAGGACTCAGCAAGACAGAAAATTTCTATTGGAAGCATTTCCAGACAGAGAATATACATTTGTCCAGCAAATGAACAAACGGATTAAGGTGTTTACAAGCTTTTCTGGACTTCTACCCACCAGGTTCCAGACAAATAAAAGGACGAGATTTTTCAGAGTTCCCCTAAACTGTGGAATTGCTCTCTACAGAAGACTGTGAAGGTTTAAAGTTTACATGGACTCAGCTAAACAAATTCATAACAACAAAATATCCATCCAGTACTATCAAAACAGAGACACATTCTGATTCCATCTTTGAATTACAGGTTTCTGGACATTGGGAGACTCTTTGGGGCAAGTATTGCTACTTGCTTAACCTATCCTTATACTTTGCCACATGGTTATGCTCACTGTCAGAGCTAAAACACTAAACTTGGTGGTTTGACCCAGTACAGACATTTTATGTTCTCATTGTAATACAATTGACAGGTAAAATATATTAAAACTTGCTAAGGATAGTGAAGATACCTTTTCTCCAACCATCTGAAGAGAATTGCTACCACTCAAACTGTTAGAAAACATGTTAACAAAATTCCCTTTCCCTCACACTTGACTTTCTGAAGCTACCTATCCCACACAAAGGTTTCCAAATCAAATGGTTAACATTTATTGAAGACGAAGAAAACAAATGACCTGGAATGATTCAACTGGGAAGTATAGATTGCAAAGACTTAACTTCCAGGAACCAAATGTACAGCTCTTGGGATTTTCTACTGTTCTTGGAGACAAAGATGCTTCCTCTGGCTGATTAATTTTGTATTAGAAAAAGGGTCTTGCCAGGAAAGGCCTGTTCCCAGAATGACACTAACCCATTCATGTTTACTGTTGTCTTTTTGGAAGTTCACATGCCTTCAGGTAAAAGGAAGTTTCATGAGGCTCTGAAGTGCAATCTCCTGGAAGAAGAACACTCATCCCTATATTGTCACATTTATTACCACAGAAGAATAGCTGGCATTCTGGAGGTCTTCTTGGCTTCTTACATGGAGGATGCCAAGATATCCAGCTGGATGTTTATCAGCCAAGGAAATCTAATGTATTGGTGGGGAAGAGAGAGAACCTCTTCTCCATAGCTATGGCTTTTTTTCCCCACATAACAGTTCTCTATTCCTCTTGGAGAAACCTTGGTAAGTGTTAGCCTTGAGGATATCAATGCTGGAGGACCATTACTCCAGAAGACAGGAATTGTGAAATCTAAACTCAGAAGTATTCATCAGAAGAAAAAATAGCTGAAAAGAGTTTGCATAAAGACAGTTACTGGCAGCAAAAAAATGATACTTTCAGATATCCTCCTCTCACAGGATTAATATTTGAGTAAGCAAATAGTTCTTTGGCAAATTCTTTACTTGTTGCAATACAGTCAGAATCACAGTCAGATGCCTCCATGCATACAGCCACTCTCCATAAAAACAAAACCAGAAAAATCTGTGATCCTGTGGGTCTGCAAATAATGCAGGGCTCACCAAGGATGCATAGAAGAGCTTAGTCAAGTCAAATATTGAAAAGGCCTTCTTGTAAAATACATTCCCATGATTATAATAAATTTCTGAGCCATCAAACCAAAGACACTATAAGGAAATGGGGAAAAATATTCAACACTAAAAGATTTTATACAGTAGGGGCCTATAAAAAAAAAAAAAATCAGAGAAATTAGGCGTATTTTCCAGACCAACAGGTCATCAAGGTAACCTGCACACCAAGCTATATGGGAACGCCTGTTTCTTGCCAACAAGTAGGAAAGGAAAATTAGTGTATGTGAACACCTTGCAAGGGCCCTAGACTAGAAGTGACTGGCTTTCAAAAAGAGGACCATAAATAAAAATAAATAAATAAATCTAGAGAGCTACTTTCCTCGCAGAGGTTCAAAACACAAGACAGGAAACTGTTCAGTGAACAGTTCAGTGAACCAGAATACAAGATCCTACAGGTCTCAAGTGATACTTCTGCTAAGCCCCAGGCACAAAAGCATGAAGATTCAGTGAGGTGTTCTCATTGATAAACATTGTGGAGACCATGGAGGAGTGATAGCCCCCAAAGAATTAACTTTTATAGTGCGGGATTAATTTAGAAGCCAAGACTGCAGCAGAGCTGCTCAGTCTCTCTCCTTAGTTTCAACAGATCAAGGAAACACCCATACCTTTTCCATCAAATGGAAACTTACTCCTGTGCTAATAGCTAGGAAGCTTCGTCATTGCAGTATCCGAATATCTTACAGATATCAATGGACTTACTGTCATCATCCTTGCATGTTCACTCTACAAGGAAGGTCACATTTCATAAAGGGGAAGGTGAGCTACAGAAAAGATATGCGATTCATGTAACTTCACAGAAGTCTGTGCAGCGCAAGTAAGAGAATCCACGTGTCTGAGATCTCAGAGTGCTTCCACAACAGCTTGCAATGCTATTATTTCAGGACCATTTTCTGAGCTGTTGTGCACTGTCCTGGTGATGTAGCTTTCTGGTCAGTCTCCCTAACAGTCTGATCTGTAGCTAAACCAGAAAAAAAAAAAGGAATGTGTGCTTTCCTCTTTTTTTGACAGTTTTCACCAGTAACACATTTCATATATTCTTGCCTTCCAAGGATTAAGGTGAGAGAGAACAGAAGCAAGATAGGGGCAAAAATTAAAGCAGTAACTGTACCATAACACATCTGCCTCTGAAGTGAGAGGGAACAGACAGCACCAAAACATCTTCAGATCTGACAGGTTGCTCTGCTACCAATCTGCACTAGCAGGTGAGACATGTCACTCCGTGACAAGTATCAGAAATAAAGGAGCTTAATGCAACTGCAAGTTTTTTAAATGATTCCTCTCTATCGTGCAACAGGAGACAACAAGCAGTTCTAACAAAACGTGGAGATTTTTCTCCCCTGAGCTGCAAAGCTTTAAAATTAGCACTTTGTGTGTGCTTGTTCTTTTAATGTCTGCATTTATTAAAGAGCAAAACAACCATGCATCTGAAATGCCAGAGAAATATGGATCCATAAATAATGCCACATTCCTATTTGCACCTAATCTAAATATTTATGTAGTAATTTACCAGCAAAAGATGCAAACTATTCTTTAAATGTTACATTGTATTAAAGGTTAACCACATGACATGTTTTATTATGAGGCTCTGAATTATGTTTAAAACAAGTTTTTATTTTCAGTGGAAGTTCTGGTGTTGAAATGGATGGGCAAAAGCAAGGGAGTCTAGTCACCTCTCAAAGATGAATGCTGAAGTTCAGATTTCTTCAATATTTTTTCAGTCTAAATAGCCATAGGCCATGCAACTCAGCAGCATACTGATGGAGAGAGGAAGGGCCACCTTCTTCACAACTAGAAGAGCTAGAAATAGATCTATTAGTGAGGCTCAGTTCTTATAGAAAGACTGATGATGCTGAGTTTCACTTAGAAAAGCAGCCTTTACTGAAATCAGAACCAAATCAAAAAGGCTGTGTACACACCCCTAAGAGAAATGTTAAATGTAACAGCAGAACTGCCCCCAGTATAAACACACACCCATTTCATAAACATAAGTAAGTGCTAGATGTAGCCCCATCTTGTCAGTGATTTAATGCTTCTCTGCCCAGTACCTTACGCAGACATTCATGATCCACTCCTCACTCAGTCCTACAAAATCCAGCTTCTCTTTAACTTCATATCCTGCTACACTCATCATCACATATTTATGGTCTTAACTGTTCCTTTTGGTTCCTCCTTGAGCTCTCACTTTCATGCCTTCTGTTCCCAAAACCTTTAATATTAGGCATAGTTTCCAACTTAACTTCTGTTTTCTCTCTTATACAAGGCTTTCTTTAGAAATATTACTTTGCTGACTTCATTTCCAATTCTCTTGATCTCTACATGATCTTCCACACTGAATATTTTCTTCATGTCATCACTTTCCTCAGATGCAAGACCTTTGAAGCTCACTACAGACTCAGCCATGTAGGAACTGATACAAAGATTTTTCTTGTGTTTTGCTTTTTCACTAACAAACAGAGTTGCTTCCATTTATACTACACTGAGTAAGATCCACTCTTGTGTGACTGTTTTGAGCCTATCAGTCTGCCAGAGTTTCCAAGGTTAAAAAATGGAGGGGGGGAAAAAAAAAAAACCACACTTAAGTTTAAGTGGTGTTCTAGGAGGTAAATATTTTCCAGTTTGGAGGATAAGAACAAATTGAGCACTACTGCCAATATTACCACTTCCTACCCTGAAACCCTTGTGAGAAGAGAAATTCCCCAGCTCTAAGCACAAGGTATTCAAAAATAAACATCACAACCCTTTTTAAATGTAATCAAATAAGAATATAAAAAATAGGAATGGTTAGAAAACACTGCCCAACTTCTTCACATTTCCTTTGTGACTGTTAAAGCACATACCTCTAACTCATCAGCAGGAAAGGCTCATTTTTTCCAGATATAGCTAATCAGACAGTGTAACATGAGGATATCTATTAATATTCCCTGCTTCAGCGAGACATGAAGTACAGACTTATTGATGGAATCTGCATTTTTGGTTCTCATTTGTTCTGCTTGAATAAGGTTACCAATCTGAGGTAACATTTGCAGACACTGGTATTTTGAACACCATTGGTCTCTGGGACTATCCTTTTTCTCCACCTCACCCTATCTAGATCAAAGAAACCTTGGGAAAAAATGTAAGAAGCTGGAAGCATAAACGTTCACTCTTAAGATGCAGTAAAACCTTTCATTTCAATGATATACAGAAATACTCAGAATGTATTACAGCTGATCAATGCAGAAAAGAGGTATAGAATACTACTGAAAATAGACCTTATTTGTATGCACACCATAGAAATATGTTAAAATATGTAGTTAAATATGTTGTTGGAGTTAAGTAGCTTTCATAGAAGAGAATCATTGCAATTATCAGTGTTAATAGCAAATCCTGATACAGATGTTTACTTCCTGTTCCAAGAACTACAGCAGGAAACAGCCCTGTTAAAAATATTTGTCTAGCACCAGCCATAGTGTTCCTATTTGTTACCCTTAAGTGTATAACCTACAACAAAAATAGGTGGCTTTTTTTCTCCCCCAGCATAACTCAATGTTTTAAAAATATTTAGTCAACAACCAAATGCCTGCTCCCATATTTTGTTACAAGCCTTCTCTGACTACAGTCCTATCTCCTCGGTTCACAACTGGAACACAGAATTAATCATCTCCAGGAAACAGATAATATTAGCTTTTCATCACAAAAAGCTCAATTAAAACCCATTTGAGAGAAGCTGAGCCACTACTTTACTGTATCTTTTGCTTCCCCTGCCTCTTGATAGCTAGGCTGAACCTAAATATCATTAACCACTGTGAACACTAATATGCAAAGCCTAGGTACAGACCTATCTGTAGCAAGTGCTTCTATCAGTTTTGTTGCATGGGGGGGCGGAAGGCAGCATTGACATACAGACACAGTTTCTTCCCGATGCCCACATGTCTACTTCTTGCCGATTTATTTTGGAAAATGGAAGAGGTGGAACTGTCTACTCAATTTCTTAGATTTCTCCGTGCACCTTCTATTTCTTAGAACATGGCAAATGCTGTCTCTACACAATATCCCTAGTACTTATAATGCAAAACACTTCATGACACTTCTAGCTCTGGGAGAAAAGAAAACGAAGCATGAAATAAGAAATATACTAGCAGAACAATATTCATTGACACTGTTAAGTCTGTAGACTGCTGCACTGGGAAAGTATTAGTATTTGGGGTTTTAGGCTTTTTTTAATATGTTTGCCCAGCTTTTCTGATGTCAATGGTATGTCAGTCCTTGCAGCTTTTCTCATGTAACATGCAACCCAGAAGCCAAATTCATCAAATCATGCTCAAATCCAACAGATTCATATGTTCTCATTCAAATGACAAATATTTTTTTGGCTATCTGAAGTATGAAATTCTCCTCATAGTTCTTCATAAATCCCCTGCCCCTGCAAAAAGATGATCACATTTTTGGAAGAGTCTGAGCCCAAACACAGAACTAGCAATAATATTTTCTTTCCTAGCAAGAGTCAAGATAACAGATTCACAAACAATAAAGCCATAAACGCAAAACAAAACCCATAAAAGAACATCTTGACTGACCAAAGATTGACCTTAGTTGAAAAAGTTTTAAAAAATTATTCTTTGTTTCTTGTAGCCTGTACTGAAATTGAAACAAAATGTCACCAAAACCCCCCATATTTTTAAAGTCCAGTATATACAGGCAATATACAATTTAACCTGTGCTAATTTGGTCAACCTTACACTGATATTGGATAATACGCTCTCACACTGTTTTTAATGTACAAATACTAAAAATCCTGCAGAAACATATACAGGCAATGACAGAACTCTAAAAATGGTCACATCTAACAAGTAAGAATTGGGCAAACTACAATTAAAAGAAAATGCATTGCAGACACAGAATAAATGCTTTTCAGGACAGACTTCTGAACCTCGGTCCCAAACAGGGAGTGATCCAAATCAGCTGTTTACAGCACGTCCTGATCTGGCATTTAGCAGGAAAGTTAGGGGGACTCCACAGTACCACACCACAGAAAATGTATGGAGGCTGGCACTTCTGCAGCAGGTATCCAAAGCAGAAGCAGATTTACTTACACCAGCTAATCAAGACTGGAATGGATCACATATGGCCACCTAGCGCCTCATGCCACAAATCCAAAGAAGTCTGAAAACCACAACTTGCTTTTCTTTTGGACTGTAACCACCAGTTATACTACAAACCCCTTCAGATTCCACTTGTACTGCTGCCACCTTCCTAACAGCTCAGGGAAGATATTCCTCTTATTTTCATTGGAAAACCCTTCCATGTATCAGAGGAAGGGACAAGACACATCAGCACATCATTGGGTGAACTACACTTAGAAATTTGGCTAAAAGTCGTTACAGCTACCCAACAAAGGCTTAAATCTTTTATTACTGATTTGCTTGAATAATATATCAGACTTGCACTAATGTAATAGGCAACTTGGAATACACAGCTCTGATTTACCAAGGATTGTCTCATTAGGAATTATTTAAAGTAAAAAAAGTATAAAGCAAAGATGAATGTTACAACATTCATTACCACCAGGCCCAGTACAATTGTCCCGGTTTCGGCTGGGATAGAGTTAATTTTCTTCCTAGTAGCTGGTATAGTGCAGTGCTTTGGATTTTAGTATGAGAATGATATTGATAACACGCTGATGTTTTGGCTGTCGCTAAGCGGTATTTACATTGGTCAAGGACCTTTTTTTTTTCCCAGCTTCTCATGCTCTGCCAGGCGCCCAAGAAATGGGAGGGGGCACATCCAGGATAGTTGATCCAAACTGACCAAAGGGCTATTCCATACCATATGATGTCATGCCCAGTATATAAACTGGGGAGTTGGCCGGGGGTGGCGATCGCGGCTGGGGGACTGGCTGGGCGTCGGTCGGCGGGTGGTGAGCGGTTGTATAATTTTATTTTATTTTATTATTTTTTTTTCCCTTTCCCTTTTGTTTCCCTCCCTTGGGTTTTGTTCCTCTTTCTCTCTCATTGTATTCCTTCTCATTATAATTCATTATTATTATTATTATTATTATTATTATTATTATTTTGTTCCAATTATTAAACTGTTCTTGTCTCAACCCACGAGTTTTGTTACTTTTGCTCTTCCGATTCTCTCCCCCATCCCACTGGGGGGGGAGTGAGAGAGCGGCTGTGTGGTGCTTAGTTGCCAGCTGGGGCTAAACCACGACAGTCCTTTTTGGCGCCCAACGTGGGGCTCGAAGGGTTGAGATAATAACAGATTAACCAGAGTGTATTAAGGAATTCAGATCTGTTAGTAGTTGTGGGCCACGATATTGATTCATCTGTTCCTAGCATTGGTTTACCTGATCTGCACCATGCTCATTTTTTTGCTGTACATGTTAAAGATCGGTGTTGGTTTTTGCAGTTTGCTGTGCTCTGCTTTAATTGGTGATGTTTTGCCTGTGAGATTTGTTATTAAAACAGTGACCTTGGGTTTATTTTGGTATCTAAGTGCTGTACTGAAACCGTTATTGTATGTCGGGTATCAGCTTATGGAGACAATTCGCAATTATACCTCTGCCTCTGAGAGGTTTTTTATGGAGGAAATGCAGAATTGTACCTTCACTACTTTCTTCTACAATGCTTCCTCCTTCATTACAATAACTTTTCAGTATTTTGAACAACCTTGGGTAGTTAAGATACTTCTATTGGTATTGCTTGGGAATATTGTTTCGATCTTGTCCAAGGTTAGTAAGCAATTTAAGAACATAATTCAGAGATCTGCCCCAAGGCTGGATAGTTATGAGTGGCAGGGTGTATGGGATAGCATGGGCAAATGCCTAGGACGGTGGGCACCTCCAGTGTTTTGGAACTTCACCCCTGAACAAGTGCAGAATCCTGAAAAATTAGTAGACTATTTGGAAAAAGTATGCTGTCACCCTGGCAATTCTAGGGAGACACAAATCACTGCCATGTGCTGGGGTCTGGCCCATGCCTACCGAGCCCTGTTCAACACTATTCAGTACCCTCAAGGATCCGGTGGCAAAATGCCAGGCACTGCAGCTGCTCCAGTCCCCCCTGCGACAGGCACTGCGGCTGTTCCGACTACCCCTGCGACAGGCACTACGGCTGCTCCAGCCCCCCCTGCGACAGGCACTGCGACTATTCCGGCTACCCCTGCAACAGGCACTGCGGCTGTTCCGACTACCCCTGCGACAGGCGCTGCGGCTGTCCCGATTACCCCTGCGACAGGCGCTGCGGCTGTCCCGATTACCCCTGCGACAGGCACTACGGCTGCTCCAGCCCCCCCTGCGACAGGCACTGCGACTATTCCGGCTACCCCTGCGACAGGCACTGCGGCTGTTCCGACTACCCCTGCGACAGGCACTGCAGTTGCAGCTGCTCCGGATAACTCCGTTACAAGCATTGCGGTTCAAACAGGGAACGAACCCGTGTCAGTATCAGTCGCCCCTATACATAAAAAGAAATCCTGGAAGCAAAAGTCAGCTCGTTTAGAAGCAGGGCTATCACAGGGAGAGGAAGAGGAAGAACTCGTAAATGAGACAGAAACCACCCGATCCCTATCCCTAAGTGAGCTGCGAGATATGCGAAAAGATTTCAGCCGTCGTCCAGGGGAGCACATTGTCACCTGGCTGCTCCGATGCTGGGATAGTGGGGCCAGTAGCCTGGAATTGGAGGGTAAGGAAGCCAAGCAGCTGGGATCTATTTCTAGGGAAGGGGGCATTGACAAAGCAATTGGAAAAGGGGAACCAGCCCGCAGCCTCTGGAGGCGACTCCTGTCAGCTATAAAAGAAAGATATCCCTTCAAGGAAGATGTTGTATATCGCCCTGGGAAATGGACCACCATGGAAAAAGGCATCCAGTACCTGAGGGAATTAGCTGTGCTGGAAGTGATTTATAGTGACCTGAACGACGTGCGGTCACCCACAGATCCAGATGAGGTCCAGTGCACAAGACCTATGTGGCGGAAGTTGGTACGAAACGCACCACCGTCGTGTGCCAACTCATTGGCAATACTGACCTGGAAAGACGGAGACGGTCCAACAGTGAATGAAGCTGCTAGTAACCTCCGGGAATATGAAGAAAGTATCTCTTCCTCCCTTGTCTCAGCTGTGGAGAAACTGTCCCAGGAGTTCCAACGGTTCAAAGAAGATATGTCCTACTCCCCACCTATACGGACCAGTGTCTCAGCTATTAGGAGTCAGCGTTCCTCTGCTCAAGAGAGAGGATATAGAGGGTACACACCACGGGGCACTCTATGGTTTTTCCTGCGTGACCACGGAGAAGACATGAGGAAGTGGGATGGAAAACCTACCTCAACCCTAGAGGCACGGGTACGTGAGTTGCAAGGAAAAACAATCACCAAAGGGGGTTCTTCCAGGAAAATTGCTGCTCCGGTTTCCAGTGGACAATTCCCCAGACAGAGTAAAAGGGCTGATCTTACTTCTGATTTTAATGAAGAAACTCCTGACTCGTATATACAAGAAATGGGTAATGAATATTATGACCAGAATTAGGGGGGCCCTGCCTCCAGCCAGGTGGAGGAAAGGGACAACCGGGTTTACTGGACTGTGTGGATTCAATGGCCTGGCACATCAGACCCACAGGAGTATAAGGCTCTAGTAGACACCGGTGCACAGTGTACCCTAATGCCATCAAGCTATATCGGGGCAGAACCCATCTGTATTTGTGGAGTGACAGGGGGATCCCAACAGCTAACTGTATTGGAGGCTGAAGTGAGCCTAACTGGGAATGAGTGGCAAAAGCACCCCATTGTGACTGGCCCAGAGGCTCCGTGCATCCTTGGCATAGACTACCTCAGGAGAGGGTATTTCAAGGACCCAAAAGGGTACCGGTGGGCTTTTGGTATAGCTGCCTTGGAGATGGAGGAAATTAAACAGCTATCTACCTTGCCTGGTCTCTCAGAGGACCCTTCTGTTGTGGGGTTGCTGAGGGTTGAAGAACAACGGGTGCCAATTGCTACCACAACGGTGCACCGGAGGCAATATCGTACCAACCGAGACTCCCTGATTCCCATCCATGAGCTGATTCGTCGACTGGAGAGCCAAGGAGTGATCAGTAAGACTCGCTCACCTTTTAACAGTCCTATATGGCCAGTGAGAAAGTCTAATGGAGAGTGGAGACTAACAGTAGACTATCGTGGCTTGAATGAAGTCACGCCGCCCCTGAGTGCTGCTGTGCCAGACATGCTGGAACTTCAATATGAACTGGAGTCAAAAGCAGCCAAATGGTATGCTACAATTGATATTGCTAATGCGTTTTTCTCAATCCCTTTGGCAGCAGAGTGCAGGCCACAGTTTGCTTTCACCTGGAGGGGTGTTCAGTACACCTGGAATCGACTGCCCCAGGGGTGGAAACACAGCCCTACCATTTGCCATGGACTGATCCAGACTGCACTGGAACAGGGCGAAGCTCCAGAACATCTGCAATACATTGATGACATTATCGTGTGGGGCAATACAGCAGAGGAAGTTTTTGAGAAAGGGAAGAAAATAGTCCAGATCCTCCTGAAAGCCGGTTTTGCCATAAAACAAAATAAGGTCAAGGGACCTGCACAGGAGATCCAGTTTTTAGGAATAAAATGGCAAGATGGACGTCGTCAGATCCCAATGGATGTGATTAACAAAATAACAGCCATGTCTCCACCAACTAGCAAAAAGGAAACACAAGCTTTCTTAGGCGTTGTGGGTTTTTGGAGAATGCATATTCCAAATTACAGTCTGATCGTAAGCCCTCTCTACCAAGTGACCCGGAAGAAGAACGATTTCAAATGGGGCCCTGAGCAACGACAAGCTTTTGAACAAATTAAACGGGAGATAGTTCATGCAGTAGCCCTTGGGCCAGTTCGGGCAGGGCAAGACGTAAAAAATGTGCTCTACACTGCAGCTGGAGAGAATGGCCCTACCTGGAGCCTCTGGCAGAAAGCACCAGGGGAGACTCGAGGTCGACCCCTAGGGTTTTGGAGTCGGGGATACAGAGGATCTGAGGCCCGCTATACTCCAACTGAGAAAGAGATATTAGCAGCATATGAAGGGGTTCGAGCTGCTTCAGAAGTGGTTGGTACTGAAGCACAACTCCTCTTGGCACCTCGACTGCCGGTGCTGGGATGGATGTTCAAAGGGAGGGTCCCCTCTACACATCATGCAACTGATGCTACGTGGAGTAAGTGGGTTGCACTGATCACACAACGGGCTCGGATAGGAAACCCCAATCGCCCAGGAATCTTGGAAGTAATTATGGACTGGCCAGAAAGCAAAGGTTTCGGAATATCGCCAGAGGAGGAGGTGACGCGTGCTGAGGAGGCCCCACTGTACAATAAATTGCCAGAAAATGAGAAGCAGTATGCACTGTTCACTGATGGGTCCTGTCGTATTGTAGGAAAGCATCGGAGGTGGAAGGCTGCTGTATGGAGTCCTATACGACAAGTGGTAGAAACTGCTGCAGGAGATGGTGAATCGAGCCAATTTGCAGAACTAAAAGCCATTCAGCTGGCTTTAGACATTGCTGAACGAGAAAAGTGGCCAGTGCTCTATCTCTATACTGACTCATGGATGGTGGCAAATGCCCTGTGGGGGTGGTTACAGCAATGGAAGCAGAACAATTGGCAGCGCAGAGGCAAACCCATCTGGGCTGCAGCATTGTGGCAAGATATTGCTGCCCGGGTAGAGAACCTGATTGTAAAAGTACGTCACGTAGATGCTCACGTACCCAAGAGTCGGGCCACTGAGGAACATCAAAATAACCAGCAGGTGGATCAGGCTGCTAAGATTGAAGTGGCTCAGGTGGATCTGGACTGGCAACATAAGGGTGAATTATTTATAGCCTGGTGGGCCCATGACACCTCAGGCCATCAAGGAAGAGATGCAACATATAGATGGGCTCGTGATCGAGGGGTGGACTTGACCATGGACACTATTGCACAGGTTATCCATGAATGTGAAACATGCGCTGCAATTAAACAAGCCAAGCGGTTAAAGCCTCTGTGGTATGGAGGGCGATGGCTAAAATATAAATATGGGGAGGCCTGGCAGATCGATTATATCACACTCCCACAAACCCGCCAAGGCAAGCGCTATGTGCTTACAATGGTGGAAGCAACCACCGGATGGCTGGAAACATATCCTGTGCCCCATGCCACCGCCCGGAACACTATCCTGGGCCTTGAAAAGCAAGTCCTGTGGCGACATGGCACCCCAGAAAGAATTGAGTCAGACAATGGAACACATTTTCGAAACAGCCTCATAGACACCTGGGCTAAGGAGCATGGCATTGAGTAGGTATATCACATCCCCTATCATGCACCAGCCTCTGGGAAAATTGAACGATATAATGGACTGTTAAAGACTACACTGAGAGCACTGGGTGGTGGGACATTCAAACATTGGGATACACATTTAGCAAAGGCCACCTGGTTAGTCAACATTAGAGGATCTGTCAATCGAGCTGGCCCTGCCCAATCCAAACTTTTACACACTGTAGAAGGGGATAAGGTCCCTGTAGTACACATAAAAAACATACTGGGGAAGACAGTTTGGGTTACTCCTGCCTCAGGCAAAGGCAAGCCCATTCGTGGGATTGCTTTTGCTCAAGGACCCGGTGTACTTGGTGGGTAATGCGAAAGGATGGGGAAGTCCAATGTGTACCTCAAGGGGATTTGATTTTGGGTGAGAATAGCCAATGAACTAAATGGTATGATGTTAATTGCTATATAATACTGTGTGTCATCACTTTTATGGTTATTATACACCATATCAATGGTATTTCAATAAGGATCACCCAGATTAGTGAAAAATGAACTTCGATGAAAGCAAGCAAAGTGCAGAAGTGATGGAACCAGAACTGGCTTCAGCATCCAGAACAATCCAGAACAATCCAGCACCATGCAGCATCTCTTCTGCCCTGAAGGACTATTATGACAGATGAAGCCCAAAGTCATGAACTAAATGACCTTAATAAACATTTTAGAAGGATGACTCATAGACCAAGGGAATGATAATTGTGTGTACATATATATATATATATATCAAGAGACAGGAAAAAAATGGTGGTGATTAATTGTATTAGAAAGGGTAGAACCTGGGCATGACGTAAATGGTATAGAATAAGGGGTGGATACTGTCCCGGTTTCGGCTGGGATAGAGTTAATTTTCTTCCTAGTAGCTGGTATAGTGCAGTGCTTTGGATTTTAGTATGAGAATGATATTGATAACACGCTGATGTTTTGGCTGTCGCTAAGCGGTATTTACATTGGTCAAGGACCTTTTTTTTTCCCCAGCTTCTCATGCTCTGCCAGGCGCCCAAGAAATGGGAGGGGGCACAGCCAGGATAGTTGATCCAAACTGACCAAAGGGCTATTCCATACCATATGATGTCATGCCCAGTATATAAACTGGGGGAGTTGGCCGGGGGGTTGCGATCGCCGCTCGGGGACTGGCTGGGCGTCGGTCGGCGGGTGGTGAGCGGTTGTATAATTTTATTTTATTTTATTTTTTTTTTTTCCCTTTCCCTTTTGTTTCCCTCCCTTGGGTTTTGTTCCTCTTTCTCTCTCATTGTATTCCTTCTCATTATAATTCATTATTATTATTATTATTATTATTATTTTGTTCCAATTATTAAACTGTTCTTGTCTCAACCCACGAGTTTTCTTACTTTTGCTCTTCCGATTCTCTCCCCCATCCCACTGGGGGGGGAGTGAGAGAGCGGCTGTGTGGTGCTTAGTTGCCAGCTGGGGCTAAACCACGACAACAATAATGACAGCGTCATAGCTACTGCATTGGGAATTTACACTTTGAACAAGTAATAAACGTTTAAAAATCACTCCGTTTAGCTCCACTATTTTGTTTTCTTTCACTGGCTTGGGGAAGGATCATTCACACCTGCAGTTTTATCCCCCTTCAAATCTACCTGGACTTTCTTTGAAGGGAGAGGTTGATATTTGTTGTGGTTTAACCCCAGCCAGCAACTAAGCACCACACAGCTGCTCGCTCACTCCCCCACAGTGGGATGGGGGAGAGAATCGGAAGGGTAAAAGTGAAAAAACTCATGGGTTGAGATAAAGACAGTTTAATAGGGAAAGCAAAAGCCATGCACACAAGCAAAGCAAAGCAAGGAATTCATGCACTGCTTCCCATCGGCAGGCAGGTGTTCAGCCATCTCCAGGAAAGCAGGGCTCCATCACGCGTAAAGGTTACTTGGGAAGACAAACGCCATCACTCCAAATGTCCCCCCCTTCCTCCTTCTTCCCCAGCTTTATATACTGAGCATGATGTCATATGGTATGGAATAGCCCTTTGGCCAGTTTGGATCAACTATCCTGGCTGTGCCCCCTCCCAACTTCCCGTGCACCTGTCAGAGCATGGGAAGCTGAAAAGTCCTTGAGTAGTGCAAACATTACTTAGCAACAACTAAAACATCAGTGTGTTATCAACACTGCTTTCATCACAAATCCAAAACATAGCCCCATACTAGCTACTATAAAGAAAATTCACTCTACCCCAGCCAAAACCAGCACAATATTTCACAGCTTCCAAACCATTTTCAAAGCCTCCCACTTTGGTTCTGATCTATTTCCAAAGTACAAAAGGAACTACCCCAACTACCCTTACATGCTAAAAAAATATAACTACTACACAATTCAGGACATCAAAAGAATTTTCTCATACTTTGCCGCAACCTTATTTATACACTGCCACAAATGGACAATAGCATTTTATTCAGTTTCCTTAAGGTAGGAGGGATGGGATATTGCCAGGGGAGACAGCAAAACCAAAAGATTACTTTCAACATCCAATGTAGGTAATGCTACATAGGTGCATTTTTAATTTTGCTCCCAAAAAAATGATGGAGTCTTACTCATAAGAAGTAGTATTGAAAAAAAGGTGCTTAATGCATTCTTTGCATTAAGGGCAGTATACATTTGGTACAAATGTCTTGTTTCTCGCTACATTAATGAAGATGTTGACTAAGCACCCTAAAATAATCTCATGCCACAAATACCACACACCACTCATCACAGCCGAGATGCTGACGTTTGCTGCAGGGCTACTACTGCTGCACTGAACTTAGGTACATAATCCATCTCTTTTCTAATCCAACTAGAATCTATTCTAGTCTGTAGAAGAACTGCAATCTTAACCGCACAATATGTATATTTTTCCCTTGATTGCGCCTACTTGTTCTTTCAAGGGCATTCCCATTAGGAACAAACACTTCTCCATCCTCTCTCCCCATTAAAGCAGAGTGAAAATAATCATATCAAGGGAAACTTATTACTGTTTCCAAATTGCATCTGGCTCTCAGCAGGCACACTCTCCAGGCAACAGTTTTGCCGCTACATTATGACTAATTTTTTTTTTTTTTTCCAGATGACATTTTGTACTGTAAGTAGGTAGAGGAAGGACAGATATATGTGATTTGGGATAAGACAGAACCTCCTGAGTCAAGTGAAATAGCAGTGTCTCCCCTCACTCTGCACCCTCCTGCAAAGCAATTTTGTTTTCACTCTAGAGAGCAATTTCTTAGCACATTGCACCATGCACAAACACAGATCCTTTCACAAATTAATTTTTTAAGAGAAGGATGAAACCTGTAGTTTGTTCAAATTTGGAGCTCCCAGTTACTTTGTATAACGAAGAAATAAAAGAAAAAAGGAAAAGGGGGAGAACAAAAGAAACCCAAAAAGCAATCATTTGATTTCTGGCTACCTGGACAAAGCACACGTTGTCTAATGCTGCCATCTGCTGTCTACATAGAAAGGCAATGCAGCTCTGGCTGTAAAAAACAATTTTCAGGAGTATTATCCAGTTCTCTTCCACAACTAGTATCTCCTGGATCACCATTTGGAAAAAAAAAAAAAACAAACAAAACCTTTCCGGTTCCTTTTCAATTTATACTTATGGCTTTCCACAATCCTTACAGAGAGATGTACCAGAGTGCTTTAAATAAACTGTTTCCACTAAGGAAAAAAAAAACAAAAAACGAAACAACAACAAAAAACAAACCCAAAACCAAGCCACATTCAACAATTCGACAGAATAAAATGCTGTGCATGTGATTTTTAGGGAGTAGATAAAGAGCAATTTTAAAATAAATTGAAACTAAAGCCACTGAGCCTGCTTCAAGATCATTTAACAAAAATGCCCTCAAAAGGTAATACCACTGAACAAAAAGAAGCTTATCCAAATACATACCAAGGAATTTAAATAGCTAGAAATTATACCTAAAGAGAACATACATGAACACACAAGCCTTACACACAGAGCCACATGAAATTTAGCAAGATGAAACAACCATTTGAATCAACAGAAAGGGCTTCATATCTTAACAAATTCTTCTGAGTAAAATAAGCAGGGGAAATAGATACTTCTTTGGGGACAGGACAGAGAGAACCCAACAAGAATTGTACATTAAGAACAGAGAGCTGTGTACATCAGAACGCCACTTCAAGACCAGATTGAAGAGAAGTCGGGAGCCAGGTTCCAGCCTTTAATCCATAAATGTAAGAACAGCAACTCTCAACCTACCTATAAGAAAGGTTATATATTGCCATTCTGTCTGCTGGTAACCCCTATAGCCCATCTCCTGCTTGGAAGAGTCTTAGCTTAAGGGCAGGTTCAGAGGTATTATTTAGCCACATCATGCTTAACTGAACATTACACTATTCTGCATTTCATCAGCCTCCAAAAGGAATTTAACTAGCCACATCAATGCCCTTTCCCACCACATGCTCTTGTGTTCCTAACCTAAATAATGTACTTGCTCCTCTCCACATCTCCCCAGGCACCAGAAGGATCCTCTTCCCCATGCAGAGGTGTTTCTGAAAAGCTGGAGCACTCCTCCTGATTCCACAACTCAGGCATGCAACCCTCCCAGATTCACAGCATCCATACCCTTCCTGCTCACCGAAGTGAGAAACAAAAGCCTACAAAACCCACAGATTGTTAAGGTTTTAGGAAAATGTACTACAGGTTTGATATGAAATAAGGACTTAGTTAAAAGACAGCTAAGCAGCATCCCAGGCCTATTCTCTAGATGATGCTTAGATTCAACTTCCCACTTTCTGCACAGCACCTTTTCACGTCAAATACAACATAGTTATAAGATAGTTGCTTAAAAATCCTTTTGGCCAACAGAGAGTAACACTTTAGAACAAAAGTCAGAAGAAGAAAGTAGTAAGAACTATACCATAGCTGAAGTATCAAATTAAAAAAATTACTGATACAGTCAGTTTTACAGCGGTGGTGCCACAAAGACTGTCAGCAATGACAAAGCTTTGAAGCCACAAAGTCTTCTTCGAAGCTTGGCTCCAAGCAACTATCACTTTTAAGTTTCAACTATTCTGTACTGCAATTTTAAGTGAAAGGGCCTGGCAAGCCTGAAGCACTTTGAATAAAATAAAATAAAACAAAAAATAAGGAGACACTGTGATTTAGCTCCAGCTTCAAAAAATACAAATAAGATGACTTATGCCAGGCTTATTTCTTTAACTGTATGGAGGGGAGGACTTTGTAAAGCACATGCAGATTTTTCTAAGTAATTTAAATACCACATATATGAAAGGCCATACTGGTGCAATACAGGCCTTTCTAATTCTGATTTCTGTTTCTTATGACTAGCAAGTATCATTGTGCAGATTTAGTTATTTCTTCTTCTAATTCTCCAAAAATAGGCTGACCTTGGTCACTAAAAATCCTTCCTTTGGTTAAGTGAAACAGAACACTTTTTCCTTATGAACTCACTGCATCCTGCAATACAGCACGCAGTGCCTGTATCCTCATTCCGGCGCCCCTTCATTTCAAAAAATGTCACAAGTCAGGAGGACAATCAAAATCAAATCACTTTTCCCTCAGCAGGTCTCCATAGCACATTCAGCTTGCTGTGTTTTCCATTGTTTTAAATCTGTAATGTCTTCTTCAATTTGTAAGTCTTTAATTGGAACCACAAGACAAGCAATTGTTCTCCCATTTCTGTAACTCTTGGGGACCCTGTACAGCTATGGTCTTGTTATTCAGCATTTTACTCCATAGGGTCTGCCAGTTTGATGCAACTGTTTTCACCACCGTTTTGTTTTGGGTTTGGGGGGTTTTTTGGGTTTTTTTGGTCACAATCACTAAACTCAGATTTCTACCATCCTATCCACTCTTTTACTAGACAGTCAGACTCAAGTAAACTTTTATCACTGTTCACTGCCTGTATCACTCTGCCTAAGTACCTCAGAAATTCAGACACAAAATGGAAAGACGATACTTGCTTCAAACAACTTACAGTTTAATGTAAATCTACACTTTGCAGTAAACTCTCCACCTTGTTTCTCTCCTCATCACGATCATAAAGACAACTGCTGAAGTTTGTATCTTCTCTGAACAAGATTCCCCAACCCTATCCTGAATTAAGTCATCTAAAGTAATCCATTATCTTAGTTCAATCTAATGCTCAATCTTGATTGTGTCTGTCTCAGCTGTCACTTCTTGGCTTCTCCACCTCTTCCTATCACTTCAGTGCTTTGCTTCTCTACCTTGCTATCAACATTGTTTTCAGCCTTTACTCCCATTGCTCTTTGGACTTCAAAAAGAACCTACATCTGCTTTCAAAGACGTTCTGCATAGGAATTAACATCAGCTTGCCCTCTTCATTAATGGTTACCCTACAATCTCATCTATTAAGTTGCCATTTTTAATTATCTTGATTTGCAAGATCTTTGGACGGCAAATGTACCTGTAAAACACTGTAAATACACATGATTAACACAAAAGCAGAAATACAGTTCCAAGCAAGTCACATTTGAACCAGAAAATATAAGGCTGCAGAAGTAAAACATCAGTACTTTGAATTAAATTTTGGATGAAACAAAGCAGTAGATCAGAGATCTCCAGTGTGCCATGCTCAATATAGCTCACATTGCTACAATAAGCAGCAAGCAGTGCTCTAGCAGAATATTCCAATTGGCTTTCAAAATAAATCTCAAGTAGGGGGTGTAATAATCAAGTTGGTAAACTCAATTTGAACATGAAACGTATTGATTTCTTCTGTGGCTAATCACCATCATGATTCTAAAGCATAAAGATCAGAAATTCTCTTCTCCCTCAATGCATACAGTAAATTGCAAACCAACAACAGCCCATAGAGCTGTAATTGCTATCCTGACAGGATAAAACCGCTTACTTGTCCTATTGTTTTTGTCAGTCCATCTCCTCTCTACCCTTTTCCTCTGCTTATTTTATGTTTGTTCACCACAAATGTGAACTTTGGGGCCATAAAAAAATAAAGAATCTTTTCCAGAAGTTGCCACAGAGCAACAGAGAGGACCACCTTCTCATTCCACAGAGTACTTCCTTGGATGCCCCAAAAATGTGCTCTTTCCTGCAATAACACATTGAACATTCTCATCTTAGTCAATAACCAAGATTAATGACTAATGTATCCCACATATTCCATGTATCATTTCTTTAAAGTTGCACTCCATTTCAACTGAGTATCTTCATGCATTCTGTTAAGCACATCCCTCCCTCTCTTTTTTTTTTTTTTTAAAGCACAGTCATACTGTTTCAAGTTACTCCTAAAATACAGATTTCCCCCCAAGAGTCCTGCACCACTTAACTTAGCCAGGAAGATAAACATCACCAGAGGTATTCATTCAAACTCAGAATTAACAAGATCCATCATAAGCATCATTACCCAGTTTGGGGTATTTTGTCACATTTCAGCCCCCAAATTTCACCTCCAGTATCTATTTAAATTCTAAGCCCTTCAGGGTTATTACCAGTCTGAAGTGTCTAACACTTCTGATACCATTAATACATACCTACTATACAACTTGGATTATTTTTTCCCAACTGCATTAGTCTGTATTTTTTCCAAATTTAATACTACCATATTATTATCTCCTTCTACTCTCTTGGTTCTTAAAAGAGGAACTCTGTTTCATAAAGGTAATGTTTCATGGAGGTAATGTTTGTATTATTTGATGTAGAAAGACATGGATAATCTTAATTAAGTGTGGCTGACAAGAAACACACGAAAGAAAGCCTTACACACCCTTGTTGGTATTACTGCAATAGAAAGCTAAACTCTGTCTGAAGACAGTATCTTTGAGTGAAGTACACAGAGGACACAACTTTGGGGTGGGAAGAACAGCAGAGCTTTCTTTTTGCTTTTCTGAAAGATAACATCATCCAAAGCAATGATGTTGAAGCTGTTCATTCTGAAAAGAATCTGCCACATTCAGAGATCAGGACACACAATATGGAAATCAGCCTTCAGTAAATAACTGAAGTTTGCCTCAAAGTAAGGCTGGATGCAAATGAAAGAATGACAGGCTAGAGTTTCCTAGAAGGTCCTGAATTATGACTGGCATCTTCAACTTTAATGATTAGACAAAGAATGATAAAGATCTTTCTCTGGTAAAGAACTGGTTTTTTTCCTCCTATAATTGAAAATTATAGGAGGAACAATTATTAAATATCCTGCCTTCACTTGCTTTCTTAAGAGCCATCTGCAAAGGGAAGGCAAGGTTGGAAAGTATGGAATGTCTTTTTAAGAGGGATAAGATACCCCTCATATGGTGCTTATTCTCAACATCTACCACAAGATAGCTTAAATCTTCCCGTATTAACCTCAAAACTAATATTTCAGCATAACTGACTTTAAGCAAAACAAAAAAAAGCAGCTCCTTTGAACAGAACATTCTGCCTCTAGCATACAACACAGCATTCTTGTTCAACCAGTGTAGATGATACTTTTGGGGAAAGAACTATACTTTTAACCAGGGCAACATGAGCATTTTTCCCCCCAAGTAATCTCTCACTTCTGGTGCTTTACAGTTTCTATAAGAATAACCTACACAGAAAGGCTGAGAGCACAGAGACTGTCTACTCTCCTGCACCTCTCACTGTTCAGAGAATATCCTTTCATCCTCACCACTTTCACTCTATCAATATTCAGGTGTCACTCCCCCTTCCAAAACAAGATTGGTTGCAACTTTAGCAACTCCAAAGTCTTCAGCAGCTAGATACAGCTTTGGCATTAAAAAACTGAGGGATGCCATTACTTGGAAGGAGTCTGTTGGATGTCGTTGTCCCCAGCATTTGCACAGATGAACTGCTAACAAAAGAATTCAGGCATATTTTCATTTGAACTCTAAAACATCCCCAAAAGCTCCAATACTGTGCCAGAAATTTCATCCTCATGGGCTTAAGCAAACACAAAGAGGAATTCATTTGCATTTTCCATACAAACAAGCTTTAACAACTGGAAGAAAAGAAGGCCCTTCCCCGCTGTCAAGGAAAAAGGAATATTGATTCAGATCACTTTTTATCCACAACTGGCTCCCTGCTCACGTGAGGGCCAGGCCAACTTAATCATTCTTAAGTTTTGATATTGTGAAGAAGTCCTGCTGAGAATTTGTTTCCAATTTTAAAAGCGAATTCAAATTTTTCATACCTATCGCTGTCTACATACCCCCAAACCACTACATCTCTCCATCTGCTAAACTGGGACTTTTGCATTTTAGAAGTGCTCCATTAGATCCCTACAATTTAGGTCTTTTGTTAAGCCTGGATCTCACCCAAATCTGCCTGCCAATGGTAGCTCCCCTCTGAGAAGTAAGTAAGGAGAAGTGCCCTAGCATTATCCACTTGGTCAATTCTCCCACTACATAATTACAGCTCGAACAGAAATCTGTGCACCTCCCATCAACCAAGCAGATTGGCTCATAAACCTCTCCCTGCTGGTATGTAAGTCCTTTCTTTCCTTCCCTTGGCAGAAGGGAAGGAAGCAATGCTTCTTAATCATTGCAAGAATACAAAATTGTATATACAAAGAAAAATTACAAAAGCATACTCTAAATATTTGGAAGATGGAAGGTGGAGGGGCAACTCAATAGAGCAACCATACTCATCAGCAACAAGCCAATCATTTTATATAGATAATTTTCCTACAGAATTAGGAATACCATCTTCCTAAAAGCAAAACAAACAACCAAAAAAAAAAAAAACCACCACCACAAACCAGAAAAACAGCAAGAGAAAACTAGTTTTTTTCTTAACTGATCAAAATTTTAAGGGCAGCTATACCATTCCAAGAAAGTCTTTGGACACAGCTTGTATGCAGCTTCATAATACAGATTGCAAACAATCAACAAACACCACCTCTTAACAGAGGGAACAAAAATGTAATGACTGAAACAAAAAGAAGGCTGACTCTTGCAGACATGCTCTTGGACCCTCTGAAATAACTTCATTTAAGGAAAGTTACCAAGGATCGCTAGACAGAAACCAGAAGAGACATCCCTCAGCTTCCTCTGTGCTTTAAAATTACTTTCCTCCTGGGAAAGGAAAGTTTCAACATACAGGTATTAAGACATTTTCTGATGTAAATTCCTACACCTACTCAGAAAGGCCATGTTGCCAAAGGTGACAAATACCATTTTGTACTTACTGTAACTCAGCTAGATAACAAATCAAGTTTGCAATATAAAGTTGTTCAAGAACAAGATAAAATATCAGCATCCATACATCCAAACAGATACTTAACATGGAAATGGCAGAAGACACTGCTTCAATTTTCACCATTTGATTTTGCAGAATACCTAAAGCCGTCTAAGGAATAAATGTCCATGTGCAGACAAACAGAAAATGCCTAAATGTTCCACAAGGAAATTAAGGCTGAGTCTGAAATGAAAATATAGGAAGACAAAAGCAGCAGTAACTTGCAAGAACCAATGTCAGATAGGTCCTTGCAAGTAGCAAAAAGATATGGTTTGACACAATCAGGTTTAATACAACAAAAGCATCTTTAGAACTTAGGGACTTGAAAAAAATATGGAATGGGGAATCTGAAGTTCACTCTTTTTGTGAGCAAAAGGGGTTTGGTTTTTTTGGGGGTTTGGTGTTTTGTTTTTTTTTCAGACTACTGCAGGTTGTCCTAATTGCCAATAAAACTCATCTTCCAATGTTTTCAAATGAAGTCCTAGCCCTTTTGCCTTCAGTAAAGACAGTTTTCACCTATAGTCCTTATTGTGCAAGCTCAGAAAGTAGACAAAAACCAAAGGAAAACACAAGTGCCAGAACAAAGATATCCAAGTTTTAAACATAGTTCTGCTACAGCCTTCCTTTAATATGTTGAATAAATTCTTAAATTACTACTTCATTTTCTTAATTTTTATGAAGATGAGATGGCAGCAATACATTTTAACTCACAGGATGAGGACAGAATTATGAGCATTTGCAAACCACTCTGACCTCCTTGAACAAAAGGACCTAGATTAGCACAACACATTATATCAGTCCTTAGAATGAGCTGATTTTAAGTGAGCAGCAGCATTATGTAAATTAGTTACAAGCAAGTAGAAATTAGGAGATGATTCAAATACTGTCAAAAGGTTGAGGAAAGACAGTATATGAAGTTTAGTACAGACACACACCCATTGGATCCATATGCACATTTTCTGTTTGTACACACAAAATGGAAGTTACTGCATCTCCTAATTATATTTCAAAAGAAGCTGACCATTCAACTACATTATTTTAATTCAGTAACCCTGTATGTTCTCATAAAGCATGAAAGATTTAGAGACACACATACACATCGCCATTCTAATTTTATAATCACTGAAGGGAAAAAACACAATATATACAAATCAAAGTTTCGTACTGTTTTTTTCATCGACTGCAAACTACAAAAAAAAACCCTGAGATTTCTCATCTCCTCAACAACACTACCCCTCTTCCTCAAAACATTAGGTGTAATTTTGCAATTAACACCACACAATAATTTCCCATTTCATGTAGAGTTCCATACAATGTTATTACAAGCTGAACAATTCTTAGAATTACTAAAGTTTCTATACTCGCAAGCTAAATTGCATAGTGCTGACTATGTCCAGAAAGTAAAATTATGCATCAGGTTGTTTTTATGGTTCGTCCTCTGAAAGAGGAAGAAGTGGCATGAGAAAGAACATAAAATGCTAGGTACAGTTTAATATCCACAAATTCATGTTTATGTATGCTTATCCAGATCGCAAAAAAGCGATAGCAAAAAATAAATCAATTTGACCTGCATAACCAGGATATAACTGAGAAAAGGTCTATTTTCAGGATGGTCCCAGGGAAATTATTAAAACTAGTTACAGAAATTAAAGATGTATGAAGGTGCCTTTCTATGATGACAAGCCTAGAATTATTGCCTAGACAAGCAATAATGACAAGCCTAGAATTATAGTTTTAGAATATAAATTCTTGTATATTCTCAAGCATTTCAGTGAGATACACTAAAGTGGTCTCTTTCAAGACATTGAATACTTTTTCTGTGGCTCTTACAGCAGTAATGTAAGCGTTGTCAACGTCACTGAAATACATCAAAACCTAAGGCAAAATAAATGCAAAAAATTTAATCCACCGTTAAGGTTCACAATAAGAAAGTAACAAGCAGTGAGGCACGCAAAAATTCAGATTTCAGTACAAACATTACTTCAATCATGCCACATATTCTGTATGTTTTACAACATACAGTTCACTAAAAACAATAAAATAATGTATGACTGAAAAAGCAAACACCAAAAATATACAATAAACATACTAACACTGCAAACAAACTCCACTGTAAACAGGTCAAATTCCAAGAGTGGTTTCACTAACAAACCCCTCATTTGGGGCATTTTGGTTCATATTACTGCATATTAAGGTAAACAACCAACTACTCATGCTCAATCTCACATCTGTCATTAGCTGTAGTTAACATCTCCATATTTCATGTATTCTGTCCCAAACTTTCAAATGTTCTCTTAAAAGGAATTGAACATCTCAACTCCTATGGCCTCTAACAAAAGTCATGGCAACCTGGGAAACATTAACCACAATTTTTCTGCCAACCTTTCTGCCAACCTATGCCTTTATAATCAAGAGATTGGCTGAATTCTTAAATTGGGAACCTCAACTTAAGCAAGGAGATGCATGCAGCAAAGCAGTATAAATCAAGGCCATTTCCATTCCTGTACATACGCCATAGCCATAAATGAATGCAGCACACTTTCAGAGAGCACAGAAATCTTTCAAAAGCCATTGGAAATGATACAAGTCAAACTTTTGCACTATTCAAAAGAAACAGTTGCAAATATGCCTCAGACTGGCATTTAAGGGCAAACTTAAAATGAGAAGTTGAAATGTGGCTTTTCTTCTTCCCCAACCACAGTTTTTTGAAAAAACTCCAGCAAGTTTAGCTTTTAAGACAGAATATGCGTGCCCATCCTTACATTTTAGGATGAGAGGAAATGGCCTCAAGTTGTGCCAGGGGAGGTTTAGACTGGATATTAGGAAATTTTACTTCACTGAAAGGGTTATCAAGCATTGGAACAGGCTGCCCAGGGAAGTGGTTGAGTCGCCATCCCTGGAGGTATTTAAAAGACGTTTGGATGAGGTGCTTAGGGACATGGTGTAGTGGTGGTCTTGGTAGTGTTAGGTTTATGGTTGGACTCGATGATCTTAAAGGTCTTTTCCAACCTATACGATTCTGTGATTGTGATATTCGCTCCCACTTACTGATCTCTACAGTTCCTCTCCTTACCCCTGCAAAACCCAAACTCCCATTTGTGATCCGTAGCAATTCAAGCTTCGGAATTCATAAGGCTGACTACCAGCCCTGCAAACGGATGTCTTTAAAGAAAGATAAAGTTATGCTTGGCATAACAGATCCTCAGCCCATGACTGTTGGTTTCACCTTACTATCATGAATTGCTAATACAAAGCAAATAAAAACACACACACTGTGACCTAACAATATTTGGTTCACACATGCACACAATTAAACAGAAACAGCACAGTTACTAGAACATGAGCTTCTGTCACAAGATTGATGTTGTTATTTTAGAAGAGAATCCCCAATTTTTATTATAGTGGTAGTCCTGTAATAGGACTTGAAACAGATCCTTATATGCCTATTAACAAGTGAATGGAAGTTTCTTCTATGCCCATAATGTTCATTACAGGATCTCAGTTCTGTTCAAACAAAAGCTTTAGATTCTGAATTTTTTGCCTAATTAGGAAAAGATAAAGCTACTTTGCTTATGAAGGATAGATTTGCCATTTGGATGCATTTCTGTAAGACAGGAATGGAAGCTAGAGAAATATAAAATAGTATGAGAACTGCATTACATTCACATAAAAGGTAGTTTAATCATTCAAGGTTTATTTGGAGGCTTGTTTGCAACTGTAGAAAAGGTCAGACCTTATATGAATAAGGTATTAAAGTTTGCACGTAAAGTCTAAAGATCAGTAACAAGACTTGTTTACCATCCAGTTGCTCAGAGTGTGCAGAGAGTTAAAATTTTTAAATCAAGGCAGTGATAACAATATGGATTACTGAAAAGATTCTGCATAGAGGTCAGCACACATGCATCAAGAGTTCAACTGGAAATCACAAAATCTGATAACACGTAGATTGTGAGGGAAGTTTTATTGTTTTAAGAGCTTTAAATTACACTTAGCATCCTTATCTTAAATTTCTCATTGCTCTTCCTTGTACTTCTTGGATTTAATATTTTACCAGGCAGACTCCCAGGCTTTTGCATTAAACATTTCCCACATTGTTTAGTGGCAGTGAGATACAACAAATTGGTAAGTTTGGACCTAGCCTGTGCTGTTCAGAAAAATCCTCATTACACCAACATGCATCTACTTTGGGCATCCATAATTGGATGCAGAGATAGATATATTCAAGAGGATGCAGAGATACATATATTCTGCTGCTCTGGGACTGGTAGCTAAGTATTTGAACACGTACCTGTGCATTTTCAAATATGTGCACATTTTCAAGTATAGGTAGGATCAAGCCAACTCTTACCAAAACACTGTCTCAAACAAGACAGTGGGACACTAAAAATAAAGACTCAGAGTCTGGTATAAGCAGGAATTCAGACATCACTTATTAGTAGCCAACAGAAAACAAAAGTATTCCAAAGATTCAGAAAACATAAAAAGCATGTTTCATGAAAAGCAAACTTTGGGCTCATTCAGAAATGCTTCCACATCATCTACTCTACCTTGGAAGGAAAGCAAACACGGAAATTTCTAAGCCTTGAGGAAGAATTATTTCTGTTCTTCTAACCTAAGCTCCACTGATCAAATTCACAGAAGTCTAAGTAGCATAAGTTTAATTTCATTAAATCCTTTTTGCCTCTTGATCTAACAAACAGAAGCAACTGCTTCTCCTGCAAACCCCTACAACCTATCCATACCATCCTCTCAAGTGTCTTCTGGTAGGAAAGACAGCACCAGAAGAGATCGTACACTAGCAGAAGGAGCCACAGCACTAGACTGCATCTACAGAGTTCACCTGCTGGTAGGAATATTTTGACCATTCCCAATATCTCTACCTCTCTTTCAGGTCTGAAGCAAGGGCAGAGGACCCTACACGCTGGTTCAGCTAACTGCCAAGCTGCTGACCAGATGCATTCAGAACATGGAATCACCAAGCCTGAGCTTCACCACATCAATACAGTGCACATACAAAAGAGGTACCTTTAACTGTGGGGAAACATATGGTAGGCATCATCTGTGCAAGCCTCACATTCATCACGAAAGATTTAACTAGTCTGCACCTACTTTAACCAAGAATCTGCAATTATTTTATCCTATGGTTTCCTTTACTTACTTGCACTTTCACATCAACACGATTTTGTTCTGTGATTTAAACATGATTTATACCCTCAATTTAACTTTGATTTGTAGTTTCTAATAACATCAGTCCATTGTCCAAACACTGCAAGGGGATATTAAACAAGTTTAGATGGTCCGGGGAATTTGCCCACCAATGTTAAACACAGATAAGTGGTTGCCATAATCTTGTTTTAGATTACTGTTTCAGATAAGCAAAGTATAACTGTAACATGAGTGCTCTGAACAAAAAAAAAGAAAAATTTCAGAAACTGTAAGACAATATTGCAAAAACTTGTATTATTAAAACAAGTAGGAGGTTATAGGTTATTCCAAAGAACTGTTACCCAATTTCAAATTATATAAGAGCAGAAAAACAAAACAATCACAAATAAAAATTTTAAGTTTTATGAGTGGCTACTGTCCACAGCTCAATGTGAAGCTCTATTGTCTTTGTCCAGACTCTAGCTTGCTTACTAGCTGTAAAATGTTACCCACAGGAGCTTATGTTAAATTGTTAGTGTTTTGAAAATTCAGGCAGCTGGTAATATATATATACACACACACACACACATATATATAAAAAATAAAATTAACACCATGCCTAATAGGTACACAAGTTGGTTTTGAACCCTCCTTATTAATGGGTACGCTTCTCTGTAGAATAAAGAATGCCCTAAAAATGAAGTGTTGAACAGATGGCTTTTTTAAAGTGTGATTTAAATATGTGGCACATGCATGACGTGCCTTTCCTTGATTCTCCAGACGCTAATTGTTAAATAAGACTTCTGATGTACTCATAAATGCATGGAATTCAATAATCAGTCAAGTATTTAGACACAAAAGAGAAGTCAGCAGAATTTTATGGATAGACAAAAATCAACTTACCAAAACTAGAATATCTTCTGTACTAAATACATAGTCAGCACTATGAAAAAAGGTTAGAATAATATAAGTGCTTGTGCACATACACAGAGACACAAAGGAAATTGTTTCCATTTCACACCTAAAAGCATAAATATCTTTTAGAATTGCACTACACTATTTCCGTTATAAAATCTAAATATTAATAAGCAAATGGTTTATGAGAAATCTGGGGGTTTTTTCCCCTTTAATAGGGGATATACTACTTTGTCCCAGCAGCTTGATACTATTTTTTTTAACCTTCCGTATTGAATATTCAAGTTGCCTTTCATCCACCTCTGTATCTTGGGTTTGCCAGTCAGTTCTCCTTTTCTTTGCCAGTGCTCCTTATTCCAAGCACTCTCCCCAGGATAGTGTCATCGATATTTTGTGGATATACATTCCTGCACACACTGATTCCAAATACAGCAAGCATACATACTCCATATTTGCACATATATCGTTAGGAGACTTTCAGGACCTTATCATGTCAAACCATATTAAAGTGACATTTTTAAGGCTGACATTCCATTTTCTCTAAGCTTGTTTTGAGTAGACATTTAGTAGAAACCTCACACCATTCAGAATTTTAATCAAGAGAGAAAATTAAGAAAAAGTTAAGTCTGCTATCTAGGAAAAAGATCTATTAGGTCTTGTCTGGACTAGAGAAATATATTCTTCTAAGAATCAATTTAGTCTTTGCAATGCACTTGTAAAATGTCACACGTTCACACGCAGAAAGCATTGCAGATACTGGTAAAACCAGTTTCATTAACTCTAAATGCTATTTCAGTGGGGCTGCATTAATGCCAGCTAAGTTAAAGGTTTACTGGCATTGTAGTTCATGCTGATCAAATGGCCTACCCACCACTTTCCCCACATTATACTCATGGCCCTTTGAAATCTACCCAACTTCACAATTTCTGAGAACTCTGCCAGAAAACCGTGGGATGGGTACCCAAACCAATGCCTTTTCCCAAAGCACAAGTGAGGACAGAGCAAACCTGTGACATCTTGGATGGCTTATCAGCAGTGGACACTGCAGAGCTTAATTTGTGGAGTGAGAAACAATTCAAATTCTAGCCTAGAGAACAGCTTACAGCTATGGCAAAGCCTCCAAATTGGAACAAAAATCTAAACTTCAAATTCAGGTTATTTGGGCAAAGAACTAGAAGCCAGAGAGAAAGGCAGGCTGTGATCCACCCTCTGTTGGGAAAGAACAGGATGCCTGAAGATCTCTTTCAGGTCTGTTTTTCTAACATATGCTTCTAATGTAACACCGACCTTTTGTCAAAACCACTTTTCCACCAAAAAAAGAAAAAAAAACAAAACCCAACCTGCTGAAACTTTAAAAAATCCTCTCTATTTCAAAGAAGAGGATATTTTCATTTTGCATCAGGTGTTCAGTTGCTTGCTGAGATTTTGTATCATCACACTAGAAATTTTTTATAAGGAGCAAAACATGACAAAGTCATAATGATATGGCAGTAGCTGAAAGCCTAAAAGGATGACTGACGTTTAGTATTGACATACCATGTATGTTGCAATGAAAGACTGACACGCTTTTTAAAAAAATAAATAGATCACTTCCATTATGTCAGAGCACGATCACCAGGATAGCAGGATCACAACATGCATCTTAGCCAGCAGTGTGCCCAGGTGGCCAAGAAAGCCAACAGCACCCTGGCTTGTATCAAAAATAGTGTGGCCAGCAGGACTAGGGAAGTGATCATGCCCCTGTACTCGGCACTGGTGAGGCCGCACCTCGAATACTGTGTTTAGTTTTGGGCCCCTCACTACAAGAGAGACATTGAGGTGCTGGAGCATGTCCAGAGAAGGGCAATGAAGCTGGTGAAGGGTTGTGACGGTGTGCTTCCCCTGCCCCCGACCTTTATCTCCTGCAACCCTGCTTAGGTGATAACCACCAGCGGTGATTGCAATGGATGCATCTGGTCACGATGGCTGCATCAGCTCAAAGTGCATTCAGGAGACAGATAACAACACAATAGCCTAGGGCTATTGTGCAACACGCCCACCGAAGAAACTAAAACCTGTGGTCGGCATGCAAATATGACTATGGGTCAATCATCTTATCCCCATAAATAGTGAGCAGCCCAAGAGCCCTTTGAGCTCTCCTGCACGGCAGCGGGCTGCACGCCAGGATCTCCCCTTGAGCAGGGACGCCTCTCAAGGTTACTCCTCGAGGTTGAGAGATTCCTTGCCGCAACAGATCCTCGGTAAGTGACTAATAGCATGCTAAACTTTGAAATCTTAGCTAAGTGATATAAAGGATTGATTGCGCATATATAATCCTTTAGATATAAACCGTTGACCAAGTCTGGGACTAGGACTGGATCTAGCCGCACCTAGACTCCTCTCTGAGAAGGAGTTTAGAAAGCAAGGGGATCCTTCCGAACCTCATGACTCAACGGGAGGGTCTCCCTGACAGTTTTGTCTGACCCTGTCCTCTATGCAGTAAATAATCAAGTGTGCCTCGCCATCGAATCTTGTTAAAACACTGTCGCACTGAACTTTGTTAACTCCCTATTCTGTATCAATAAACTATATTTTTACTTCTCTCTTACGAGTGAAGTGCACTCTCACTCCATCTGCGACAAGGGTCTAGAGCAAAAGTCTTATGAGGAGCAGCTGAGGGAACTGGGGTTGTTTAGCCTGGAGAAAAGGAGGCTCAGGGCAGACCTTATCGCTCTCTACAACTACCTGAAAGGAGGTTGTAGTGAGGTGGGGGGGTCGGTCTCTTCTCCCAGGTAACAAGTGATAGGACGAGAGGAAATGGCCTCAAGTTGCGCCAGGGGGGGTTTAGATTGGATATTAGGAAATTTTACTTCACTGAAAGGGTTATCAAGCATTGGAACAGGCTGTCCAGGGAAGTGGTTGAGTCGCCATCCCTGGAAGCATTTAGAAGACATTTGGATGAGGTGCTTAGGGACATGGTATAGTGGTGGTCTTGGTAGTGTTAGGTTTATGGTTGGACTCGATCTTAAAGGTCTTTTCCAACCTATACGATTCTGTGATCTCTCACTATGTCATGAAAGAACATAAAACCAAAACATGGCATCACAAAGTCTTTGAATTTGTTTGAAATACATTTTAGTGGAACAAAATTGAATTTCAAAGTATTAACAATCCCTGCACAATAGAAATTTAACATTTTGACCAGCTCTAAATGAAAAAATAGTTGCTTGCTTTTATTTTATTTTCATTGGCTGCTCAAGAAGTAATATTACATAATATTACAAAAGCAAGGGCTCCAACAGATGATTTGGTATGCAAGTTCATTACAGTCTGTCCACACTGTACCTTTTGTACTGGAGTTCTGTCAGGCCAATGAAAACCACCAGACAAACATCTTGCAGTGTGACACCATCCCCTCTACGTATCTGTTTTATTAACGTGCATCCAGTGCAGCTTAACATGTGAAAATGTTTGAGTGAATTACTCTCCTGTTATCATAGATTTATCTTGGCACAAGGTTTGATATTACAATTGATTCTCAAATTGGCTTTGTAAACATGAAATTCTTATTTTCATAGCCCTAACAAAAAAAGTGTTTTGATGATGATAGTTCTGATATGAAAGTTTGCAAGCATGGAAGAACTACTGCCCATTACTCACAAGCCCAAACTCTAGAAGCCTCACTTGGCTTGAGATAAAATTGAGATCCAAGAACCCAAATACCAAAGGAGAATAACAAACTAACAAATTCTAGGGGAAATATATCTAATACTAATAGACTAGTACTAATTCATAGTTTCTCAATTCTTTGCATATTCAACACTACATGATTGACAAAAAGTGGGAGATGAGCAGGAACAAAGAAATACTGTGTGTATTCACATCAATTTATAGGTGAGTCTCCTCAGTAGAAAAGAATGATTCCACGTGCTGCACTCATGATTTGCATTGTGACTGGTTACTGCACTACTTCTGGACATCTCTACATTACAGGCACAGAAGGCATTCTCTGAACACATCACCTGCAGGCCCATCCATAGCACTGGATCATAGACATGGCTGGGATCAAGGTGGACAAGACAAACAGTACCAAGGGCAAAGGGAAGGAATGAGTAAATCAGGCTCCAATGCATCTCTCCAGTGAGTTCAGCACAGCTTAGACTGCAGACACAGTAAATGGGTCACGGCTTATCTTTATTATTTAGCAGGGATATCAGAAAGTCCCAAAGATACACGTCCAGAGGCATGATGTTGACAGAATATCTGGAACAAACTCCAAGAGGTCACCTCTAGTTCTCCATGTGATATAATAGCATAACTGCAGTCTGCAAGGGAGAGAACTGCTTATCCTCATCCATGCAGTTGCCCAAAGAAACTCTAGGATGTCTTGTGCAGAACTCCTCCTGTAGTTTTCACTAGAAGAGGTGACAAGAAAAGCCATTACGTGGCTTCAAAAAAGTCTCTTGAAACTTCCTGCCCCCTCCTACACCCATACTTCTCCTGACTAAAAACCTTCTTCACTCCAATGACAAGCAGCCAACTTTAATAAACTAGATGTTAAATTCCAAAACATACAAAATATAGATAAGTGACACAAATGTAGTGATTCACACATTTGCCTTACTGAATCAACCTATAGCAAATACACAACACAACCCTTTCAAACAAACATCTAGCATTGAAATATAGATCTACATTAGGCAACACACTTCAAAGACCGTTAAACTAATTATCTTCCAAGAAAATTCAGAGAATATGCCTACCATACTATCTTCCTGAACAGAAAACCCCTTTCCTAGGGAATGAAATTTCACATCATCTAGCAAGCAGATCCAAAGAGTGAAGAAGAGTTTAACTTTATGTATAATCTCATATATTCTTCATGAGTGTTATAAACTTCTGGCAGATTTACTAATCTTCCATAAGTCTCCAGACTTCACAAGTCCTATTAAAATAAAATTCTTGACATTGAAAGAAAAATAAAGTAGAAGAACACCTTAAGCAGTGCGGTATTATAAAAAGAGAAGAGAATGAACTACCCTTTATTACAGCTCACAAACACGTTTTGGTTTGCTCTTGAGGCCAAAAGATTTACTGGAGACAAAATATCACTGATTCAGCATGCCCACAATAATTTTATGTCAAAACTGTGAACTACAAAGCAAAGCTCCTACAATGCAAGAGTTACCCATACTTTATCTATTTTCAAGCAGCAGCAGCAAATTACTCTTTCAATAAGATATAAATTTCAGAACTTTTCTTTCATATGTTTTTTATGAAATATTAGCTAAGAATCTATTTTAGTGTCTACAAAGAGAAACAGACATGCCAATGGAAAAGGGCTGCAAATCATCCCCAAGAGGGACAGATGTAGACGAAGACTGAGCCCAACTAAACACCCAAGGACAGCATTTAGCAACTCTGAATTAATAGCCAATTTTCCTGTATTTTTTTTCAGAATGGTTTCAGCCACATGTTTATTTCCTCATGCGCAGTGAAGAAAACTCACAATGTGAAAAACAAATACATAACTTGCTAGATGCATTACATGAAATATAAATCTGTTGCAGATCAAGATCCCAAACTTCTGACTACTTTATTATCAGTATTTAAAAGCAAAAAATCATTATGCTGGGGAGTAAATCCTGACTTTGTTGTGGGCAGCACCATCAACAGATTTGAGACACAGCTAATGCAGATCCAGCTACATGATGCTTTTTCCCTCCAAATTTAAACCATTCACAATAGCTTGATGTCCTTGAACAACTACCAAAAGAACACCTGCAGTGGTGCCCCACATCCTGCCTGGCTGATGATAAAGCATGACTGAGCAGGATTCCTAAGGAGAAGAACTGACAAGACACCTTTGCCATGGTGGAAGTCAAGAGGCCCATTTAAAGTCACACTATAATCTGTCTGCTCAGTGATCTCAGTTGCTTAAAAGCACCAACCTCTAATCATAGCATATACGTGCATGTAAGTTTGACCTTTGGGGACTTCTCGTAACGCCAACCAGAAGTTTCGCTATGTAGCTTTGCAAAGATGAGCTTTATCGAGATAACTTCCATATGCAAGAAAAAAACCAAACAAATCCCAACTAGTACACATTACTGTTCTGACTTTGCTAAGTTCCCTGACCTTTCAGTCATACAATTCTTCTCAACTTTGTACCATTTCACCAAGATTTCTAGCCTGTTCTAATCCAGAAGTCAAGCAGTTCCCATCATTCATACAATATGTATCCAAGTGAAACTTCTCACCTTGTCCTCTCTTCTCCCTTTGAGACAGGGAATGTCTATTGCTCTAATCCCCTTCCCCATAAACATTAAATAGAAGGAAGATCCATTTAAGCAAAACACTGGCACAAGAACAAGCATGTTTAAGCTAGCTGTGACTGTGTCTAGCTTGGAAATTAAAAGGTGTCAAAAAAACATTAGAGGATCTTTTAAAACACTTCAAAAAAGGCACAGTGGAGAGAAGTAACAAGTGAACCAAGGCAGATATTTACAGCTTTATGAACAGAAATATGTTGAGGATTGCTCGAGAGCGGCAGAAGGTTCCTGATGGTCATCTGTCCCCTGCAGATGAGCCAGGAGAATCTCCAATGCATTCACTGTTCAGTCAGAACAATGCATTTATATTGTTGTTAAATTCTTTGTTTGGACTGTCCTGTGGCTGGTTCCAGAAAGAGGAGTGTAATATACAACATGAACCTTGCCAATATGAGAAGTTCAATATAAACAGTTCATTAAAATCAACTAGGATTCATAGGCTGTGCAGAGATCCCCAGACATCACAGCAGATATACTTAAGGCAGCGTACCAAGATGGCTTTCTGGGGGAACCAAGACACTTTTCAGAGTAACCAAATCTAGCCTCACACTACCAGAGATAATACCATGCAATCCTTTCCACAATCAAACTCTGTCCTGAAGGCAAGTTTATATTACTTGCTCCCATAACTTCTCTCTGCAGAGAATTAGAAACATATTTAATTTTTAATTTCCCTCTATTCATAGGACAAATCGATTCAGTAGATTTATTGGCAGGTTAAAGCAAAGAGCATTGGCAAGTTAAATATGGTTATTTGCATTGAAACAGCACAGTAAGGCCTCACAGGACTTGTCCAGTTACCTGAAGTGACAGCTGGATGTTAAGAGCTGTGCTCACTTGAGCCTTATTCTGCAGTTAAGTGATGATGAGTAACATCTTTGAAAGTATCTGAGGATCTTTCATCAGTGTGGTTAACAATACTTATAGCAACCAAAAAGTCCTCCCTGAAGATAATGAAATATGAAGAAAACCACACGAGCATCTGAGCAGTGTAACTGGAAGAGTTCACGTACTATGAAGGCTGTTAAGCACTTTGCTTGCATTTTTACATAATTAAAATTCTACTCTCTGAAGAAACTATATGAAAGCAACACCCTCTTACTTCAGTATCCTGTTCCCTGGATGTAAACAAAACTAGACCTGACAATTATTGTGACTACAGTACATTTTATTTACCACTTCTTTTATTTTTGCATTTTGGAACATGAGCCATATTCCACTCCTCCTCTTGATGCTTCATAAACAATTTCAGTGTTATAGCTGAATGTGCACATTAAACTATAGTGTTATAGCTTAACATGCACAAACATGCTGAAAACATCATCTACAAGAGGATTACTAAATGCCCAAATTGCACTCAAAAACGTCATTTACAGGACTTCAGAAGACAGCAAGGTGCCACTTTACTGTCAAATTCCAAGCTGAGTTTACAGAACTACTAGGTGGGGAAAAAAAAACATTTTTACTAACAAGGACTTAAAATATGCAGAAGTCAAATGGCAAACCTTCACAATGGCATTTTCAGATTTCCAAACAGTAACACTAAGTTCAGATGGTAAATATGTGGTTTCATTTATCAAAATATGTGCCAATCTACCAGAAATCGAAGTGTACAGGGATAAGAAGAAGCCTGGCTGACTGCAAACTGCTGAAAGAAAAGACACATTGCTAGATCAATCATATTTGAACCTTGCTGGAGGTATATGAATCCAGAAGCAATAGTCTTGGCCTGACAATTAAATTTAAACATAATCATCACCTGGTAGGCTTAAAATCATAATTTAGGATGCCATCACAGCGTGCCGACTATTCCCTTGCTGCACCTGCACTGGCACCAGGGCAAGACACAGTCACTGTAAACAACGCTACTTTTTGATTTCCTGGTTCCTTCAGCCAGGAGGGTTTGAGAAAGTTTTGATAGCCACAATTGTTTTATTCCATTTTATTCTCAATACTTGGGATGTACATCCTTCAGCTGGATCATTTTTAAATCACTTCAGTATTTAAACTGTCATACTTGATGCATAATCTGACACCACAGAGTCATAGTTTGAATATTTCAGTTCTATTACTTTTAATTCTGTACCATATTTTATTTAAAGGTAAAATGTTAATCTTCTGATGTTAAAAATCATCATACTTTACCTTTTTATGGCCGCATATTAAAATAAGGATACTTGCCAATCACCTAGAGCCTCCTTTTCAGGATTCAAATGAGAAATTGACAAGAGGTCAGCTCAGAATCTCTGCAGTACAAGTCTGCTCTGCATGCCAGAGGTGCTC
This sequence comes from Ciconia boyciana, assembly GCF_034638445.1. Lineage (NCBI taxonomy): Eukaryota > Metazoa > Chordata > Aves > Ciconiiformes > Ciconiidae > Ciconia > Ciconia boyciana. Next base: position 21,945,742 of record NC_132937.1, read on the forward strand.
TCTAAATTTCCCAGTACTTCACAGCTGAAACTAGCACATCTCGCCAATTGCTACCCCACTTTGGTGCATCCTATTTTAATCCTGAGTAAAAGGTTTACCAAAAAGCACCTTACTCCAATTGTTTCCTATAAACTGGTTGCATGCACTATTGCAAGCTCAAAACTGTAACAGAAATACTTCAAAAAGCCAATGGTTCTCTCTGAGATAATGAAAGCAAATTTTTTGTTGTTGTTTCAATATTGCTACTTCTCGTGACTTACAATACAGCTCTACACACACCACCAGAATGAGGTCTCGGACTGCAACCATTTCCCAGAAGGGATTTTTGTCTCTATACTTGTCTGCAAAGCAACTAGCAAGTTGTTAATCACCTATAATTAAAGACACCATAAGCCCAGAACCCATCAGAGTATATATCCAGTTTGCTCATGTGGCCCTTATGCATAAAATATGCCTTTTCATTTCAGTCCAAGTATCCTTTTCCATTTGGGTGCCTCCTTCAAACCTTCTTCCATGACATGCCCAAGAAGAGAGGCATTTTTTAACATTTATTTTTATGTATAACACACAATGAAAATGACAACTCTGTGTGACACCTTTCTCAGTCTTTTGCTTGATCCTAACATTTTTTGTTTTATTTAAGATTTTCAGAGATATACAATGCTTGTATTGCTCAAGGCTGAGGGTGTCCGTGAAATGCTGTAACTACACAATGTACATATATTTAACCTTTCATGTCACACAAAGGCCAGCAAGCAGTACCCCAATTTTTTCAATAAGTAAGTAGGAGAGAAGACAGCAGACTTGCCCAATGCCATATGCAGTAAGTCAGCAAAAGCATAGAACAGAGCTGGAGATTCACTGGGTTTCCATGCTCATTCACATGGGTCATGTCTGGCTTGTAAGCAACATACTATACATCTTCATATTTACTTTTTCCTGTGACCACAACTGTATGCTGCAGGTTGCACTCATCTGCTCTACCTTTGGCACTCTACTTAGAACTGTAAGCAAGTCTTCCTAAGATAAAGTTCATACAGAACAAGATGCGACATGTTAATTTAATTTTTCAATGGAAGAAAAGCAGTGTGGTTTTGGTGGTCGTGCTGATTTTATTTATTTATTTTTATTCCGTCATTTCCACATTCAGAACTGCAATTACTGGCACTATCTCTTACGGTTTTGATGCTCTGCTTCTACTGTTAACTTCAGTACAAGTATCAAAGCTCTTACATACATATGCAGAATCAAAGCAACACTGACCATACAACCACCACCATCCCCACTTAGCGAGGGCTCATATACCTCTGCCTGTCTGCAGAATTACAAAACAAAAAAATCTATTTTAAATATAAAACTAAAAACCTGATAGTGTACAATTCCAAATGCACTTCTGCTGACAAGCACCAAGTCTAGCAGCTGAAACTTCTCCCTTCCCGAACCCCCTCTACAGCGATGGTCTGCTGCCAGGAAAGCCAGTACATGGACCACTGTCTAGTTAGGTAACTTGCTATGTGAGGCTCCATGCCTTACACATGAGACAATCTCAAGGTTACAATCTTTATTTTAACACATCATTACCTTGAATTTTAGAAGACTCTTCGTCCTTCATATGGAGGATTGTCTCCCAGCCTTCATAAAGAAGGTATCTGTTACAACATTTGGAAGTGACTAGTAGGGGTAAAAGCTAAGTTTCATTTCTTACAGATTCTTTAGAATGAAACAAACTATATCTAAAAAGTGCAGGTATGCTTTTTTATTTCTTTTGCAGTTCAGGGAAGGGGGGAGGGAAAAGCATCTCTGATTTGTATATTAAAGCGCAAGCATCTGTCCTACTGATGATATTCTAGGGAAGCACATTAGCATAAAATTTAACGATGTCAAATAAGTGGATGTGAAAGGGACTGCGTAAAGACACTATTTCCAAGCCTGACAGAAACATCACTGTTTAGAAATGCAAATTAAACCATTATGTTCAATAATTATATGAAAATATGAACAGTTCAGCATGTTTTCCAGCCCTGATGGCGGTTAATGGGATGTACGCTTATGTAAATAACTACTATTAAAGCTAATGCTGAAAAAACCTAATAAATTAATACTAAAACAACTGATTTAGTATGCTTTTAAACCCCAGCAGTGCTCACTTATTAGAAAGGAGTGGATTCTTATGTTTAGAACTCATTACTGTTACAAGTCACTGCAACTCCATCAATTACCATGCATTAATGAAAATGGGACACATACAAAAAAAATTATTGCCTCTCAGCAGTTTTCTTTAAAAACAAAATATAGGGGTATTACCATCATAGGGCCCTGAGGGGAACTTATCAGCAACATAATCTTTATTACTAAAACTGTACTCCCTGTGCTATAACCCTAGGGTATTTTTTGTCCCAAGAAGGGGCTAACCTTTATGTAAAACTCTACATATACACAATGAAAGTAACCATACTGCCATCACTAAAAACTTATCATTTTCACAATTAATGCATTTAAATAGACATATACACATTAGTATGTGAACTGAAAAATGTAGATGTGAAATGAAAAACTACAATTTCTGAAACTAGAGCAAGGAGGTGTAACGCAAATTACAGAATTATAGAATTAAGGATAAAAGGTACAGATGGAAGTCTTCAATGAAGTTCTTGTATCTGGATAAATTCCATCCAGTCTTACACTTACACTTTCCATTACCTCCTAGAGATCCATGGAATTAAGACTTGAAGGATGCTAATCATTCCTCTTTGGATGTTTTCTCCAATTCCTTGGCATTACTCGAAAAATTCTTAGTCCTGGTTAAACATCACATTTGATAGAGGAAACAAAACCAATAGAGTGCTGTTATAGCAATGAATCCCTACAGAATTTAAAAGCTGAGATTTATTGAATGTCTATAACTCTACAACTAACCCACCTTCATTTTCTTAGCAGTCTCTGAAAATGAGATACTAATGTAACATCCACTAGATCCTAAGAAGTTTAGCAAGGCTGAAAATGCTTTTGTATTAGTTTGCATTGACTGGCAGTTTAAAATTAAGGATGGGTTTAAACAACCTTACAAGAGACTATGGACAAAGAACTGATGCCAAATGGAGAACATTCACATAGGACAGTTATCTGTCCCATCTCAGCTGCTGTAAAACTTCAGTCCAAGATGGCATTCTGCCACTAAAACTCACAGCACAGACTCCCAACTCATCTGACTACAAAAGCATCATCAATAAGAACTATGAAACCCCATAACAATAGAAAGGAGGAAAGAAATAGTTTAAGTTTTCACCATGCATGAACAGTGACAAAGTTCATATAGGCCAACGTCCAGTGTAATAGCCAATGTTAAATGAATGCTACGTTTAAGTGCTATGTACTCTCCACAGCATAAGGCAAAAATAAATGCTACCCTGGCCTGAAAAATTTACAATCTAAAATCAGGTAGCAAAACTAGCCTTTCAGATGGCCAGGAGCTGACAGCATACAACAGCAAACACACACATGATGACAGTCACTGTGACAAACGTTTGATGGGGGAGGCGGTGGAAGAAAAACCACAAAACTATCTGATTGCTTTCACTAAATCTCTGTTGAAAGAGAGGTATGAAGTGTTTTGCTATCTAGACCATTAAAACTATTTCATGAGCGAAGGCCACTCTAAGGTTAAAAACAGTAAGACAAATTTGCTACTGATTAATAATAAAGCCATTCATTTTATTCTTCAAATCTAAAGTAATTACAAGCCAGAGCATAGCAAATGGATTTATAGCAGAAGCCATTATGTCAGAAGAATCCTTTAAAGAACAGTAATTTAAAAGACTAAACTGAATAATGAACTCTCCTGAACAACAATTATTATGAGATTGATTTATTGAAAGTGTATTTAATCATGCAAGAAATGTTTAAACTTTCCAAAATAGTTCAGGAAGACAGAGAAACCAGTAGCAGAGTCAGCCCAACATCCTCATTATAGTTGAGAAGCTGAAGCAGATGGAGAATTCATTTAGTTTGGAAGAATAAAGTACATCAATTTCTCTGAATCCACATTTCTAGTCAATTTGTTACAGTACCAGCTTCAACAATTAATGATCTCATTTTCCCATTTGTGCCTCCTTTTAAGACATCTCAGTCTTTGTTTCCGAATGAGCCAAATGTCATAATGGAAAATTTAACTCAAAAAACCATCACTTGGAAAGCTCACATGCCTAAAGCCAAATGTTTCAGCAATAGCCACAAAAGCAGGGGCCAAATTCAGTCAGGTAAGTAGCCTGCTCAGTTTAAGTGCCTGAGAAAAGAAAGATCTGCCTTTCACCTGAGACACAGCCCTTCTCACCAGCCTGACTTCTACAAATACCTTTTACCTGACCTACTTCAGGTTTTTTCATTATGGTAACTGATGTTGATATATGAGATTGCCATGGCTGAAGCTGCATTTCTAATGACAGGTCTCTCCAGTTAAGTTCAGACAGGGGGAGCTCATCATCATATCCGGTTCTGAGATCCACACCAGACAGTTGCTATAGATGATATCATGTCTGTGCTTAAGATACTGTTCATCTTCCAGAGCTAGAAGACAGGTTGTCTGTGAAGCATATACCTAGCAGTGGCTATCAACAACCTGGCAGACCAGAACTCTAGCTCTTTAGCCAGTAAGACTGCAGCTCAGAATCATCAAGTCTCTAGTAGCAGGAAGAGATCATCGCAGTATAAAAATGTCATGAAACAGAGGAGATGCAACAATGCTACTAGCCCACAACACTCACCTCAGTGGGCCTCCAAAATTCTATGCCAGAGCTGCTGGGTGGGAAAGTCTTCTGCTCTTCAGTCAGCCATACACTGAACACTGTCATTCCACACTTTACAAGATAAATTTCAAAGCAACTCTGCTTCTCTTATCCCACAGCTATACTTCTGTATTGACAGTACCATCTCAGACAATCCTGCACCACTGAGTGTGAAGTTTTAGGGCAAAAACCCTATCTAGCTCATATTCTACAGAGGCTGATGCTGACTGTTTAGATGCTGCCTGTTGATTCTGGACAATGTGGCTAGCTTGTGCTCTGAGGCACTAACTAGGATTAAACATAGAAAGCGGAGCTTTGAATGAATCTCCAGTCATTGATCCATTTGAACACTCAACATTACAATATGTTTCACCTTGTTTTATTTTGAATTTTTCATGAACTTTTAAACTATCTTATTTACCCAATAGTCCTTGACTGATTCTTCTACATTTAAGAAGTTCTTAAATACATACATTATTTAGCCAATACTGCCGTTACAGAATAGCATATAAATATTCAGGGACTTTTTAATAAGTTCAGTTTTTATTCAATAGACCATAGTGATTGCTTAGAAACATTTACTAGTAGGAGACCTATAACAACAGTAAGGGAAACACCTTCAAAGAGTGAAGCAGTTGGATAAAATGGAAGAAAGGAGCAAAACACTAATTTTACATTCTCCTCACATGCCTTCAAACAAGTTACAATGCACAAAAATATATATGGTATGCATTCACATATGAAAAATAGAATGCGAAAAATTTAAAACTATAAGCTGAGGGAGCCAAGTTGAGAAATAAAATAAAAACAATGATGGTCATTCTGATCCCTCAGTTTGTAATTTGTCAGAAACTATACTACAGAAACTATAACAAAAGCAAAAATCACCCTTAGATTTAGCCAAAGTTACACTGTAAAATTGTTACTGAGTTTTAAATAAATAGCCTGACTTTCAAAAGCACTAGGCACAAGTTTCCTGCAAACGGCAAATTTTTCTCTATATAGAAATTTTCAGCTTGCCTGTTATTATTTTGGGGGGGCAACAAGGCAGAGATCCAGCTTTCATATATGCATGCTTAACTATATTGTTAATTTCCATACCCCATTTCTCTGACACTCTGTGTTGCCATTGGGAGTTCAGACTAACTGTCCTTTTGCAAACGGCAGCCCTGGGGAGGCACACACACACATATATCTGTTAAGCAGGACACGAGGACCACATGCTCAAGGTACATTGCCAAAGGCTTTCTATGCAAGACCTTTTGTTTTGTTTCTTCACCTGTGATGACAACTTGGTGGGTCAGATTAAAAAAGGAAAGGAAACAGAAGAAGTGCTTATTTTCTTTCCCCATTTTCAGAAAAGCAAATTCAACATTATAGAGAAAAGTAAGTATGACAGAATAAACAAGTAAATTCTGTACTCTGATACCTGCTTTTCTATCGTTTTGTTCTTTGGCATTAAGCAAGTCAGCAATTATTTTTTTTCTGAAAAATGATACTAATTCTACATTAACACAGAAAGATAGGAAAAGGAGAAAATATGTAAGTAGCACTAATTTATGAGTATATGCAAGAGTAATGTAATGAACAGTACTATGGCAAAACTAAAAGTTTTATTAAAGACTCTAGATAATGCTTATAAGCAGCCCATTATTCTTCCAGCAAATTAATATTTTATGTCTCACTAACAATATCAGCAAATGAACTGTTTTAGTTAAATTAATATTCATAAAATCAACTAATTAAGTAGTCCTAAGTTACAATATTAAGGACATATGTAAACAGAGTCTGTGATCATTTTTAAGACTAGCCAAGTAAATCATATGGGATTTGTTGTATGAACTTGGCTGTGTCTTCAAATCAACAGATCATGTTCAGTCAGAAAATAATTCCAACAAAAAGCTTAAGTAATCCAGGTACATTCTAAATATAAACCAAAACAGCGGTTTAGTAGGGCTGATGAGTTTAAATTCACAAAAAGAAAAAAAAAAGTTTGTAGTAAACAGAATCTCTTCTTCCCTTTACCTCCCTATTCTTTGTCTCCAAAATTATAATTTCAGCATAGCTTAGAATTCAATAACCAATTTTTTAATTTTTTTTTTTTAAAGTAGTTTCCTCTTCCCCAATTAATAAATCCTCACAGAAATGTTAAGGCTGTTTTTCCTTCTTCATTTATGCAACGCCAAATTTAGATGAAAAACATCCTTAATGGTGATAACAAGAAAAGCTAAAGACCATAACATAATTTCTTTGGGCTTTGAAATAACAGTCATATTTGTTTCTAAATAATCTCATTATTATCATTTTTTTTCCCTAAGACACCTATCATGACAGTACTGGGGCATCTTACAAAAGATATTTTCCTGTTTCTTAAATTAAATCATATTTGGGACCTAAATTAATAATAGGTGCTTGAAAATATGCCAGAAAAAAAAAGAAAGCCAGAAGCTTTTCTCTTGACAACTCCTAGCAGAAGTGGAAGAAGGAGCAGCGCAAGTAGCCTAAGAGCATAACATGGTGCGTGCTGCTCATCCCTTATTCTGAAAATGCAAACGAAACAACAAAAATAAGAACACTGAAGTTGAAAGTCAAACACGCCAAAGGCAATACCAGAATTTAGATTGCCACTAGAAGCACCATTCAGTTACCAGGTATGTATCCACCAAGATCTAGAAATACAGAAGCAAAGAGAAGACAAATACTAAGAGTGGATGCTGAGGAAGACACGGAGATAGGTTACACATGGTGAGCCTTCTCACATGAGCTTAGACCCAAATTCTGTTTCAAAGTTTGGAGCATGCTAGAATACACTGAACAGACACATCGCTGCTTTCATCAGCTGTCTCACAATCATCTGACTGATCCTAGGCCACCTGCCTCCATCCTGGCTCTTCCTTAACCCTGAGTGTTTATCCCAAACACTTTTGAACTCATCAGTCACAGGCTTTACTTCTTTCACATCAGCCATGCCCAGCCCAACCTCCTTTTCCAAGTCTTTCTTTCCAGCCATGTTCTAGTTCTCATTTCCCCAGCACAGCCTCCACTTATGTTTTCTCCTCTACCTCCTGCTTTATCTTCCCTTTCAGAAGATTAATTTTTTCCACCACTTTCCCATCCTCATAGCTATAAGATGCTTTCATTGTGGAGGGCATCAAAAGAATTGGAGCACCTGTTACTGTATTTTCCAGTTTGGCCCAGCTGGGTGGATTTTAGCAAGAACAGCAAAAGATGTCATCACAGCATGCAAACCTTACACCACTAAGCATCACATCTCCAAAGAACAGCAGCACTAGAACTTTTTAGAAAAAAGGCTACAAGAGTATTATAGACAAAATAAAGGTTTGATCGTCTTTTGGTTTTGGAACTGGTTGAAACACTTTAGATCAAGGTTCTTTTGAAAGAAGTCGGTTTCAAGCGGGAACACCCTGTGAAAAACTAAGCCAAAATATCTATTTTTTATCAAATTATAAGATGACAGATTTAACGATACTGCTTTAGGGAAAAAGAGTAGACCAGACGACTACTTGAAATCCCTATTTTTCCTTAGTTCTGTGATAATAAGTATTTGACAACCCTGACAACAGGCTGGCCTATTTATGATTCACAGTGTGCTCATCAGGGTTGTCCTCCATTAACTGCATGCCCTAGTAAGAACTACTCAAATTTCAAAGTTTCAACTGCAATAGAAGGACAGAACTGACTTTTAAGTTTGCATGAAATTTTAGTTGCTGTTCCCTACCCAGACAGCACTGGCCAATTCCAAAGGAAATGTAAGCTTAGGCTGCAGACAGATGTTTTTTCAATACTGGTAAGTTACTCAAAGTTTTGCAGTGAGATCACTGCATACCACCTACTCCCCTACCCCCCAAAGCTTTTGTCATAGTTCATCAGCAATGAATTCAAATGGATGGGTCCACATAGCTTCTCAAAAAAAAAAAAATCAACCACAACAAAAGTGAGGAAAATCTGCTTTTAAAGTAGGGATTTCAAGCATGCAAAGCATATCTTCGCTGCAAGAGTCTTAGAAAGAAAAAAAAAGAAAAAGAACCACAAACAACAAAACACATTGCTAAAAAAAAACCCCACACCACAACACACTCCCCATGCTATTCAAATTAAACCTTTACCAGGTTGAAATTACACTTCACTGGATAGCTACAGTTATATCAGAAGCACCGATTTATTATTGTAGGGTAATTTTAAATACTAAGCTAGATAAAGTAATTTTATAGAGAATAAAATTAGCTTTGGGAGAGAAAAAAAAAAAGGTAAGTAAAATTGATTTTACCAGACTTGAAGGTTTTTTCTTATGGTATTATATCCCTGATATCTTATTTGCAAGTGAACTCCATATATTTCAGAAGAACTTGAAGAATTTCAAGTTGCTGTACTTAAGAATAGCCAGAATCTGTATTCAACTTTGGCAAGTCATTTCTACCATTTCTTGTCTCTGCAACAAGCTTTAAGATAAAAAATTAACTGATCAGAGGTACACTGAAGATCTTGAATCATTCATGTACGATAGGTAAGTATTGCAGTAGTTAAAATTGTATCATTTTAAATTATAACCTTGTTTTATATTTCTAGGTTTTACAGAGTTTTGTGAAGTGCAAAATTGCATGCATTAACCTTCTGCCATGTCTACCAGACTTCTGAAAAAGTATTCATGCCTATGCAATCTATTTCTAGTAAAGAAAAAAACACAACCAAACAAACAACAACAAACCACAAAAAAAACAAGCAGGCATGCGTACTTCCCAGTAGCCAAATAAACCTCAGATAAATTAGTGAAAGTTTTATGTGCATAAATTAAAAAATATTAATCAGGAACATACATCCCACCCACATTCATGAGCCGACTGAATACACAAGACATAATACTGACTTCAGTGAAATCAATGTAAGAGTTGTAGTCACATGTAATGGCTCTTAAATACATCAGATTTAATATTTTCCAGGAACTGTTCCATGCCCGGCTAAGCTTGTTGATGTGTATATTATAGTACAAACAGACCAAATTCTTTCTATCAATATAAGTGCCACTGTGCTACAAGGGATCTTCTGGGTCATCAAGGGCAATCCCCTGCTGACAGAGACAACATATCACTGAATTCCTTTCATAAGCCAACCAAGCCCCATCATAAAAAAAGCTTTTTTTTTTGTTAAGCCTTCCAGTGCTAAACTGTGAAATATGATTGCTTGAATTTTCAAGAACCCTCCTCTAACTTCATGTTTAAGTTTGTGGACTGTTTATCTCCATTTATTTCTGTTCCAACACTGGCCTATAGCTTGAAGAGTCCCTTTTTGTCTCAGCATTGTCTCTCCCCCTATTCACCTTACCACCATCTCAACCTACTTCTATATGGCCAGTCACTAATCATAAGCATATGCACACAAACTTTAGTGTCTTCTCAGAAAATAGCTTCTCCCCCAGGCCTCCCATCATCTTAAGTAGCCCTTCTCCACAACTTCTGTCACTAATTTCATTTTTTACTTGAACAAGGGATGACTCAGGGCTGAAAACAGTACCGCACACTAGGTTTCACCAATGCTTTCTAAAATAGTGTTAGTATCCTCCCTACTTGAAATACAGCTCCTGATGAATCACATACTATTTGCTTTTCCTGTAGTTGCAGCACTCTCTCTTTCCACATCCCACTGTAGTCAACCATTAGCCTTCTGAGGAATTAAACAAGGAAGCATCAATATCAAAGATTTGGAAGAGAAATGAACAAGAGAATTTTGTAAAGGTCTATCACGCCACACTGAAGGAAAATTGTAATTCCTGCAACACAGACTTTGCATGTAATATTCCAGGACTGGAACTAAGCATATGCAGCTTAACAAAAATGGAAGTCACAGCCTGCAAGAAAAGAGAATCAGCTAACTTTATATAAAAAGCAAACAAACAAAAGCTACAACAAAAAAAAGTCTGAACTGGCTAAACCTCCTAGTACATATATACAGTTTAAATGCCTTCAGTGTAAGTTGTCTTTCTCTGGACACAGAGAGCACTGGAATACCATGCAAGTTTTAGACCTCAATTACAACAACTTAACAGGATTAAGTAAAAAAAAAATAAATCTATAACCATATTTTAATGCATAAATTCCTTATTGTCATTTTTAGTTGACAAATATCTATTTCATAGCAAAACAACATCATAGGAACAGCTGGATGGCAGTTTTAAGCTCAAATGAACCAGCGTCACATGCTGACAAGTCATCTCTCTGATTGCTTTTGAATGGCAGCACATGCAGATTTAGTCTCTGACATAAATTAGAACAATTATTTCTCCGTAGTTCACTTTTTATTTCAGACAGTGAGCCCCTGCACATATTTTTAAAAGGATATCTTCCCTTTCCTTGATGATAAATTCATTCTGTTCCTCTAGCTGTCTGATCTTCTTCTCAAATGACTCTTGTTCAGCTTTCAGCCGTTCTTCTGTCACCTCCTTTTCTTCACTTACCCTGAAAAGAATTTGAGAGAAATAAAATACATGCCCATAACCACAGTGCCTGACTTCCAACTCCTCCGCTTTCCAGGTAAATGGATATCACCCTCTCCTCCCTTAAACAGGTTAGTTCCTCATAATGTTTATTTTATTATATTACACTGGAAGATGCATATGACTTTATGCAATACATTACTTTTTCAAAGACACTGGTCTCACTAGAGTACATGCACATTAATGAGCAGCATGGAACAACAAAGTAAGGACCTGAACTCACAATTAGATTTGTGCAGTCCGATTCCCTGCAGCCATAATGAAGACACACTGGGATCCTTACAAGCCTAGGGCATGTAGACAGACAACTCAAATGGGAGAGCTTAGCTGCCTAGACAGGAAGGAAATTGAAAAACTTTTCTGTTTCTTAATCAATAAACTAATCCTTCTTTCACATTTACTGGTCAAATATAAGTCCAGGAAAGGAATCATTTTGCTTGTTAGTTTTCTCCAAACAAAACAGTTTGTCCTCTTCTAGGGATTTTAAAATATCAAGCCGCAGGAGTAAATTTTCCTTTCTGTCTGGGCCATGGCACCCTGTATCTTGCTGCTCAGTGTAAATAACTGGATCAAGATTAGAAGATGACAATGTGAGAAAGGTTTACAATGATCATTTATTCTGCACCTCAAGAGCAGGCTGTAAAAACAATTATTCTGGTATCACATAGGCAAGAAGACCATTACGCACAGATGAACCTGTAACTATGCTAAAAGCACGGCTTCAAAATCATGGTTCTATAAAAGCTCTACAAAAATATTAAGTAATGAGCTTAGACTAATAAATACTATTGCTCTGCACTTAGGCAATTTCTGTTGCTGAAGGCTCTTAAAGTTCAGTCTTTTATGATGATGAAACAGCTGCCGCAACACAGGTGACAGGAGACCAAAGCAGTACAGCTTTCAGAAAACTTCAATTTTAACTTCCTTTAAGTGGAAAAATCCTATAGGAAGAGGAAAGGGGGGAAAAAATATAAAAAAATATATATATAGGCATTGGACTAAGCCTTCCACTCGTCCCATCAGACTCATTGACATTCTTAACAGAGAACTCCATTTAGGGACTGAGCCATCCATTTGACATCATGACGTTTCCCTTAAGAGGGCATGGAATTGTTTTGATATTCCAGTGGAAAAACCATAAATTGGGTCACCCCCCTAGGGTGAACTATAGACAGGAAGTATTCCCCAACTCTAAGATCAACCCACAACCCTTCCCACAACAGCTCAAGCAGACTGCATGAAGTTGGAAATAATAATACTGAAACACACACCTTTTCTCTATAAACCTGGATGGAGAAAAATAACACGTGGCATATAACCAAATTCTATAAATTAGAGAGGTTTGAAAGCTTGGAACAAACTATTAATTGGAAAGTTTCTAAATTACACAAAAAAAAGACATGGATTTAGCACAAAAGCATTCCACGATTCACATGCCCATGGTCTCATTTACAATCCTGTCCCCAGCAGTGTTAATCAACTCATTCCTAGGCCCCTTTCCCTCCACTCAAAGGCTGTCAAAAAGGGGTGTGCACACATGAGAAAATAAAGAATGAAAAGGGAACCAGCTGTATTAACTCTGGATCCATCCCAACACCTATGTACTCCTTAGTTAAGCAGGCAACAAACTTTTGAAAACTATCTACCATACATCCTTGCTCCCCAATGCAGTTACAACTACGGTAGATATGCCACAGGGTACAGACCCAGGCTTTTGCATCTAACCACAACCAGTTTGTTTCCTCTGAATCTAGAGCAATCAGGTAAGTGACTACAGCATATATGACTTTCCTTCACGTAATCCATATATGACCTTCCTGCACGTAATCAGTGACAGATGCAAGAATGCTTCCTGTTTCTTAGGGTAAAAAAAAAATAAAATTAGAGAACAGAGAATAAAAACCATCAATTAGAAAAAGACAATGAAGACAGCAATTACCATGTAGACGAAAGACAGGAAGGAAACAAGAACAGGGAAACAAAAAAAGATCAGAAGGGAAAGAGAGGACAAGTATCACCTCCAGGGCACTATATAAGCAAGGAAGCTTGCTTACTAACTGCAGGAGTGATGCTGCATTAGAAAAAGGTTCAGGACAACTGAAACACTGGGCCATGCTGGCACCTAAGAATATTAAAATCAAACAACAGTATAAGAAAATAAGATAAGGTAAGAAAGACCAGAGCACTAGAGAAATTAGACTAAACCTAGCTGGTTTTACCCATCTCCAGATTCTGTGATTTGCTGCTTGTATCAGTCTGTATCACATTCGCATGCTGTGTTTGTATTTAACAGAGATCACAGCAAGCTGTCATACTCCCAGACACATGAATATATTGTGCCACATATCTTATGCAGTAAATGACTGAGAACGGTAAGTGATCTTAGAAGAAACGTGGCAGTATGTGTTTATGCATCACAAAGCAGGAGACAGCCCATAAAGGGCAGGCAAGATATAGAAGACAGTTACTCACAGGAGGTGGCAAAAGGAAGTTAGAGAAAAGGAATACAAGAATGTCATCAGATTATGTTGGGTTTATGTCACATCCTATATGTAGCTCAGTGAGATTTTTTAATATACTTATTTCTTTGCCTTCTGGCAGTAAAGAACAGATGATTTTTAGCAGAACTAGGAAGGACTTCACTGATGCCAAACAGAAACATTACAAGGCTCACAATGCTCCTCAAAAGGATTTTCACACACTTTTCATCCACTTGTGGTCAGAAAATAGCAGTGAAAGAATGAAGGCACCGCAACTACAAAGGGCACAACTGCTCCATTGGGCAACACACTGGTGTCCAGCTCCGTTATTGTTGTTGTTTCCAGGAACAAATAGAGGACTGACAGCTGAGAGCGAAGATGACAAATCAGTAGAATTATTCCTGCTGTTCAGTGCCTGCAACATTTCCTTGCATGCAATTTACATTCACCTATCTTGTGTCATAGGATACATACCATCTTTGTTCAAGATTTGTTTTAAATTCAACACTTCAAAGCTTATGTAATTCTAGACGCATTTAAATAAAGACTTTAATTTTATTTTACAGGAGCCTCTACAGGAAAAGAAAAATTCATAATGCAGATATATTGACAAAAAGCCCTCCTAGGAGATCAGCCTTAGGGTTCAAATTAATTTCTAATTCACCATTTCCAATTATTATGGCGTGCTCTCAAGTCCACTGCTGATACTAGTAGTTCTGACTGTCTTATCTGAAGAAGGAATTGATCAACAAGTTTGCTGATGACACTGACTGATTCCACTGAGTAAGCAGGATTGAAGCTCTCCAGGTGGAATTTTTGAAGCACTGCACAGATCAACAGCACTTCAAGTTTTATTTGTCTAATGAAAAACTGGCGTGAACAAGAAAGAGGCATGATAATACTCACATCAACACTACACTAGGGACAAAACTCAAAAGAACTCTTCCTGACTGAAGGCACTTACAATCTTTACAAAAGAAAAGAGCTGAAAAGGCAAATTAAAAAGTGTTTTCTATTTTTTAAAAATGTTAGAAAAAAAATGAGCTCTTACCAAGATAAATCTGAATGCATTAAGAACTGTGGCTGAGCAAGTTAAGACAGAAGACAAAATAAAAAGCAGACACACAGACACTGTAAACTTCACTGATCAGTCCTATACTGGTTGGGAACATTTATCTTTTAGGGAACACTCACCTGATATTAGTCTGCCAACTAGCTAGCAAAGATGAAAATATTTTGGTGACTATTCTCCAAAACCTGTGACTAACACAGGTTTTACATTCCAAGCAAAGAATGGCATCTGGAACAGGCAAGACCACAGGAGGAGCAAGAAGCAAGCTAAGGGCATCATGCAGAGCCAAGCACACACAGGATCCATGGAATGAAATCAGGAATTCCAAGTGAAAGGTGCGCTCCAAAAAGATGAAAGACGACGTTTTCATGCCAGACTTGATCACAACATGCCTCTGGCAGAGCTGAGCAACAAAGTGACTTTTAATACCAGCACTGCAGGAAGACAGAATGGCAGCATTTTTTGTCTAAGGACACTGTTCACAAATCTGATACATTTTACTCAAGTATCATAGGCAGTTTGTATAAATTAAAAAAATTAACAATAACCCCCAACGATCCCAAAACATAATTGAAATTGCTGCACAATGGATAAATTTTATGATATGCTACTTGCAAAATAATACAGAACTAGATCTCACAGCATGAATTTATAGCTACAAATTACTTTTTAAGCACAAAGGTAAGAGTGATTGGTGATACAATAATCCTAGGCATGCTTTACCTATCAACAAGAAGTAATTTCCAGACAAGCTTAGGGATATCTCATTTGCAGTCTCACTGCCTGACCAATTAAGAGAACTGCAGCACAATATTGTCTCCTAAAGTAGCACAAAAAAAAAAAAAAGAAAAGAAAAGATCTTGACATTGAAGTTAAAGCCAGGTAACAATTTAGTTAAATATGAGGTAGTGTAATCCAGGAGAGGAGGCAACCCAAGATTTGTAATATGGGCTTCCACAGGCAAGTTGTCCTTCAAAGATCTTAAGTGCTGGAAGAAAAACACTTAAACAGCAGATATACGCTACAATAGTTTTACTGTCCTCCTTTGTAATGGTTTTCAGTTCTGTAACCAAATTAACCTTCTGATTCCCATTTTCACCTTTTGTTGGAAAAATTTCAATTTTAGTTGGTCAATTGCATCTTCATATCAGGATAAAAAGTCCCACATAAAGCAATGCCACTACAAAAGACTAGCATCCCAGACTGCCAGCACCCTACAAAGGCCTTAGGAATCCAAGGTCTTGGGAAGGAAGAAGCATTTTCTCAGTAAGGAGCAAAGGGCTGTCTCAGGTCTGTTTTACTAGCTGCTGGGTTGTGACGGTGTGCTTCCCCTGACCTTTATCTCCAGTAAGCCTGCTCAGGTGATAACCAGTGATGGTCATAATGGATGCATCGGGTCACAATGGCTGCATCACTCAAAGTGGATTCCGGAGATAGATAACACCACAATAGCCAAGGGCTAACCAAAATCTCTGGTCGGTATGCAAATATGACTCGAGTCAATCATCTTACCCCCATAAATAGCGAGCAGCTCAAGAGCCCTTTGAGCTCTCCTGCACAGCAGGACCTCTTCTTAAGTAGGGACCACCTCTCAAGGTTACTCCTCAAGGCTGAGAGATTCCTTGCCACAACAGATCCTCGGTTACTCCTCAAGGCTGAGAGATTCCTTGCCACAACAGATCCTCGGTAAGTGACTAATAGCATGCTAAACTTTGAAGTCTTAGCTAAGTGATATAAAGGATTGACTGCACATATATAATCCTTTAGACATAAACCGTTGACCAAGTCTGGGACTAGGACTGGATCTAGCTGCACCTAGACTCCTCTCTGAGAAGGAGTTTAGAAAGCAAAGGGATCCTTTCTGAACCTCATGACTCAATGGGAGGGTCTCCCTGACAGTTTTGGTTGACCCTATCCTCTATGCAGTAAATAATCGCATGTACCTTGCCATCGAATCTTGTTAAACCACTGTCGCATTGTTAACACCCTGTGCTATATCAATAAAGTATACTATTGCTTCCCTCTTATGACTGAAGTGCGCTCTGACTCCATCCGCAACATGGGTACAAGTCATTCTGGGCATGCCAGTAGTCTTTGCCAGAAAGACACTGATGTGATAGCAAAAACCATCTTGTATCTCATTTGAAAA
This sequence comes from Ciconia boyciana, assembly GCF_034638445.1. Classification (NCBI taxonomy): domain Eukaryota; kingdom Metazoa; phylum Chordata; class Aves; order Ciconiiformes; family Ciconiidae; genus Ciconia; species Ciconia boyciana. The sequence goes on from NC_132937.1 coordinate 21,962,732, forward strand.
AAGCAATCACTCCCTCCCTTGGGTGGATAAGGGCATTATGATACCTTTCTACCTAAATTGCTTTTGAAGATTTGTTTGCAAAGACAAACATGGAGAAAGCTGGCTCCCTGTTATCTTATCTGAAGAAAGAAAGAATAAAAAGTAGTTAAATAGCAATTCTCACCACTAAAAGCAAAAATTAAACTTTCATGAACCATTCTATGTCACTTAGTCAATGCCTCTGTTCATTCAAAAGCAAATGGCATATGTGAGCTGTACATGCATATATGAACTGTGCAGGCAGGGAAGAAGTATTTATGATGTACATTTCATAGTAGGAGCCAGAAAGTCACAGTACTATGGCTATATATCAGTTAGGAGTAAGGTGAATGCTTGCAAGCACACACTCGCTCTCTGCAAAGAAAGCTATGACCCTCTCCATTCAGCCAAATGCAAGACAGAGAGCGCTTTCAAAATCTACATATCACTTAAAATATTTCACTCCAGAATACTTTGTAACCATTCTTAGTATGGTGTCTAGCAAATCCTTAACGCTCAACAGTCAATTGGCTAGGTCCCAGGGGACCTTGCACTGCTCCCTTTTGGAAGAGGCTAATGTGTCCTGACATTGGCACAGAGTACAAGGGTAGGAATCTTTTAGTGTCTTCACCATGTCACTGCTCATTTCGTTACATAAGCTGATGACTGCTTCAGGAGTAGCCTGCAGTAACGAAAACTCAAAGTCTTTTTTGCCTCTTAAAAGGACTCTGCTTGTAGGGAGAGCTAAAATTCACTCTTACTGTGCCTGCGACTTTCACCACCATGCCAGGAGCAACTTGCTGAAAACACGAATGTGCCATGCTGGTTGTTTTTGAAAATAATGGCTGATCACACTTAAGAATTTCCCATTTACTCACAAAGCACTTCGGCATTCATAGACATGACTCATTCTACTCAGAAACTCCCCTACAAAAACAATTTGAAAAGAACCTGCTGACATAAAAAAAATTTCAAATTTACAGCATTTGTCTTTTAAACTTTGGATCCAGTTTGCCTCTCTCTTTTTACCTGAAGAGGGAAGATAGACAGGCTATGTTCAAAGAAAGGCAAAATAATGGTTAAATTTACAGGTGGCAGCAAAGAGCAAAAACTAAGATTATTTAGCCTAGGAAGGAGGATTAGAAAGGATACAGCTGAGTCCTTTCTTTCGACCCTGTCTCAAAATTCAATTTCATAAAGTCCCTAACAACTAACATGATGTCAGCCACTGGAATCCCCAGCAGCAGAGCATTACAGCCCAGTAACCGATTTTCTCAAAGGAAAGGAAAATAACGTAGCCAGCGTTAGAATTTACTCACTTTATCACAAGATAAAGCCTCTCCCTGCAGCATATTAGCTAATGCATAGGCACACACCTTCCCAATGTTCAAAAGTGCATTGAGAATGAGAGTTGGAGGAAGAGAATTAAGAATAGGAAGAGAAAGAAAAGTACGTTAGCTCTCCTTCAGCAGTCGCAAAAGTCAGGGGAAAGACCAATATCCTGAACTGCTCAAGCAAGACTTGGTTGAAATTCAAGCCCCAGCAGTTAATCATATTTTGCTACTGGTTTCCATGCAGACAGAATTTTACCACTTTAAAACTGTCTTCATGGAGATGGTTATTGACCCATCTATTTCTGTCCGCCATCCCACAATAAACATGCAAGAATTAGTCCCAACTACCATCATTTTCATTCATAAATAGTAGCAAAATAAAGAACAATGAAGTATAGCTCTAGTCAAGTGAGATCTTTATTATTCCAATTATTTACTGCAGGACAGTCTTCCTGGAAAACTTTCAGCATTCTGCTGGTTCATTTTCTTCTCTGAAATAGCAAAGAATGTTCTACTGCATGTAAAAACCCTCCATCATTGCACAACTAGGGATGAAAATTATGGAGAGTTTTAAAAAAGTGACGAGGTGAGCGGAATTAAAGTTCAACTTCCCTATTACTCTGCAAAGGACTTTTAATTACATCCAATAAAAATATGATTAGGTTTAAAAATAAAAGAGAACTAAGTATAAAATAATAGTGTTCCATTAATTTTACTTTTCAAAATTAATGTTGCTGCACCTTCTATTTTTCTTCGAAGAAATGTCAGGCAGAAATATCAAACTGTCCTCAGGGAAAAATCACAGCATCTGAGATTTAAGAAGAATCCCATGTTCAAATGAGTTAGTGTACTACTATTCGCTAGGGAGCAGTGTATTATGAGGAACAATGTAATAAAAGGCTTTTTTTAATATTAGAATATACCTCTATATATCAACAGTGGCAACAGTGTCCGAATAGCTCCAACATCTGACAATTTGTAACCATGCTTCCCAGCAATCTACTCTTTATGACAGCCTTAACTAGACATTTTCTAACACATGAGGCAGGATAAAATAGAGTTGCAAGCATGAAGAACTTCAGAAATTACTGAAATACTGTATAGCAAGAAATCCTATATTGGTACAAATTATTAGCAGGCAAAATGGTTCACTGGATGAGGATAATCAGAGAGAAAATAGTCCTAGCTGCACCAGAGACTTATTGCATGACCTTGAGCAAGTAACTTAATTTCTCTGCCCAAATTTTCCTATATAAGAAGAAAAAGGACAGTAATGCTTGCCAATTATTGCACAGACATATGAAATCTATGGCAAAAAGCATTTCATTAATACCTAAGAACTTGCATTTTGTTCTAGAAAAACTTTGCCTTTATAAATTCTTAGTATGGACACTAACTTTTAGCCCAAAGGACCTGAGATCATCTCACGACACTTTCACGTCTGATGTGCGAAAGCCTGCCAAAGTCTCATGTGCTCCTTCTCAATTTTACAGCCACTGTGTAAGAAGCAGATTTCCAGAAATTCTGAAGTTAGGGACGCAGAGGGGGAGAAAAATCTCCTCACTCAAATTCAACCTATTTTTCACATCATTTATCTTCATGAATTCAACTAGCATTGGAATGAAACTTAGAAAAAACCTTTTGCTAAAGGTGAGAAACTTGCACTATTTCTGCCTCTCCTTTCAAAGAATAGGGAGAACTCGAGGAAATTAATCAAAGCAAAAGAAACTTTGGCTAGATAAGTTAAAATTACACTGGACTCTTTATTGCTCTACATGTGCAAACACGGGCAAATACTGATTAACATGTTTCAGCCACAAGATCATCAATCCACCTTTAACGTGGCATTCCATATAAAAGCTTTACCCCTGACAAATAAGCACTACAAAGTGTCATATCAAAGTTTGTCATTTCCAACAGACAACGTATTTATTTAAAGCACATGATACAAGCAGCAAACAAAACCCTAGCCCTGTGACTAAGATGAACTACGGATGAACTACTGCAGGTCACAAAACTCTGGCTCTTGTTTTCAATAAGTTTAGGGATTTTGGGTCAGGAAGCAAGGAAAAAACGATCAGGCTGCTTCATTGTTCATACCTCTTCCAGCAAGAAAAATTACCTTATGCAAATATTCAGTTCCATAATGCAGTTCTACATTGCTGGATTTTAATTAGAGGAATGACTCTCCTTAAACATAATGCATTTTCAGGTGATGCTTATTCTTACCTGGCAAGTTCTTTAATTAAGTTTGCAATGCGTCTCTTGTCCTCAGGACACAAATCCTTTAAAGAAGCACTCTTCATTCCTCCTTCATTAGTGACCTGAAAATTTAAAGTAACATTTTAGAAAGCACTCTTTAAAGGAGAACAAATATTGCATAAGATATTAAAAGCATTTCAAGACCTAATAATTAGAAGTTGAAAATAGACAAATTCCAACTGGAAAGAAAATACATATTTTTTAAAATGTAAGTACAGTTCAGTGAAACAAATTACCAAATCATGGAGAATTCTTTTAAGAGACTTGTAATTCAAATGCAAGCTGCTAGCCTCAATACTAAACATGTTGGGTAAAGTTTTAAGACATACACTGTTCATTGATTCATACTAGATAAAGGGCAGTAGGTTCTCATGACTCAGAAATCTAATGCAGCAATATCCAAATCCAAGTTCAAACTTTATTATATTAGGATCCTAAAATAAAGAGTAAGAAAAAAACATTCCACCTTAGCATTTATGACCAGAGCATACAAAACAGCTAAAAAGGTATGCAATATATCGTTATCCTATTTCAAAGGATTTTTTTAATACACAGAAAAGTACATACCCTTTCACACATCATTATAGTTTGTTTCTAATCGCTTATTTGCTACCTTCGCACTTACTACTCCTTCTCAAAACAAACCTTGAACATACTCCAGTACTTCAGTTCTTTTAATACATTCCTTTATCACACTGAGAACTGCAGTATTTGTTATCAATGCCCAGCAGAGGGCATACTGCTGTTCGTGTTTGCAACAGCCCCTTGTATCAAGGTTACTGACATTACCTATTTTGGGTGTTTCCAAGCAGGAAACAGTTCTAAGTTCTAAATTATTTTTTATTTATCAAAAACTTCTGTCATCGGTGACTCAGTTCTCCAGTGCTAGCGATAAGCACAAAATAAGAATCCCAAGATGAAAGCAGCAATAAGAGCTATGCTATTCTGTCCAAGATTTTGTTAAGTTTAAATATTTCCACTTAATCTGACTTATTTATTTTCAGTTTAGACTTTTACAAACCTACAAATATTACAAACTTCCCTGAGCACATACAGTGCTTAACATGAGATACAAGAATGTTACCAAATGCCTTACAGTTTGGCCAAGTTAACACAATACAGCACAGAACAACCTCTGAGCATACAAAGCAAACACTGGGCTTCTCTCCCCTCATTAGCAGCAATGGCAGCTGACCTACACACATGAGAGGAAGTGCCCCCTTCCATTCTTAGCTAATTGCTTCTTGAACAGTGGTTTGAAACAATTAAAGGATTATGTCACTTTTGAAAGAGGTGATGATTTTATACAGACTCATGTTATACCCACCTGACCCCTCACTACACTGTTATTTTAACCTCAATGTATTTTCCGGGAGGGGGGGGGGGACACTCAATGGAGTTTCACAAGGCAAATTAGACTTCAGGGCCTTTCAAGGGGACATTTGATTTCACAGTTCTCTTCCCAAACATATGCTATTTACAGTCATACAAATGAAGAGGGAATGTCTTTAACTTAACTGAATTTAACTTCAACTAAACATATGGTTAAAGGATTTCCATTTCCCATGCTAAAAACATCTGAAATTTTTTTTTAATTTTTTTTTTTAGCAGCTAGATGATGGAACTTCTTTAAGAAAAATAAAAAGTTACAGGACATTTTTCACTCAAAAAAGAGGTAGAAGCTTGATCACATCAGTGAAGGAGATTTTAACAGAAGGTACCTCAAGCTATTACCTAAACCTACGTATATACTGTCAGGCAAACATTTGTGGAATGAAGAGGAAAATCTGAAAAGTTAGTCTGTGCTTCTTTGTATCACCCACAGGTATGGATAGATGGCACACAAAAAATTCTTAAAGGCAGGCTTGTACCATAACACATGTCAAAATGAAGCTGTGGAATTATGCACAGCAACAGCTCCACCATCAAAACAAGATGATAAATGAGATATAGGCCAAAACTGTATAGTGTCCTTTTTCCAGATTTCTGTCCTTTCTACACAGCTCAGGGTAGAACAGTTTCATAACTCAGTATTTTCTGGATGAAATGTACTACATAAATGGAGGATTCTCTCACTTTATAAACCACACCTTGGAAGATGACAACCTGCATGAGAGAAGCAGACAACTTCTGTCAAACAGGAAGTAGGAAGATGGGAAATTTTGGTCAAGACCAGTATAGCAAACCACTGATGTATTAAAAGTACCAGAAAAGCTCCAGAGCTAGCAAGACCTTTTTGAAGTCTTCTCCAAAACTGTCATCCTCCTTTGTGGTACTCAAGTCTATCTGAATGAAGAAAAGGTAAGTCAGTTCTGCTGAGATTCATATTAGAGCAAAACTCAATCCATTCTCTTCAAAAGATGATTCTGATAAATCATAATGGTGAGCTACCTACCAGTACAACAGTGTAAAGTATGTTAAAGTAAAGCAATGAGCTCTCCCTAGACACATACACAACTTGAAGAAAATTAGTTTTGTTGGTGATGAAAACTCCTCGCAAAAAAACTTCATGAAATCTTCCTCTTCCATAAGAAGTAAAATGTATTTGTTCTGTTTGTTTCAAGTAATTCAGAGCTTATCTTCAAAGTTAGAGCACAAAGTTTCCATGAGGATTTGGCAAGGTAAGAGAAAAACAGACAGTTAAAAAAAGACAGAAAAGAGAAAAAGCTTTGAACCCATTTTATTGTCAATATTATAAAAGCACATTTGAGTCTCAAATCAAGATTTGGCGTATTAGGCATTGTATAAAAAGAACGAAGTCCATTTCTACCCCAACAGCTCTCACAGGGAAAAAGGAGTAAAAACTCTCTAAACAATGCAAAGTAATGCAAACAACACACAATACAACAAAACAGATTTTAAAGTGACATATGAAGGCATCTATGAGGCAGTGGGCTTGTAGATACTTGTGAAGAGATGCTTCTACATAAAGATTCTGCATAATGGGGGCTATTTATGAAATGTCTCTGCATGTCACTTAACAGCATCATTTGCAAAGTGAAGGTACATACCAGCCTCCTAAAAGCAAGTACCGATAAACAAGAGAAATGGAAAAGGACAAGTTCAGAATGGGCCCTAAAAATGAATACTAGTTATTAGAGTGTCATGCTGAAGGATTTGAAGGGCAATGTCACTGTCAAAGCAATGAGAATTGAGTGATCTGTCTTCACATCAGAGTTTTGAACGTACACGTGAGGCACATGGCATTTACTCAGCACGCAGAAGACACAGAGGACATCTTAGCCCAGACAAAGAACAAGATTTAACTGCATGATAAGACAACAGTGATTCAGAAGCAGCCAAAAGTTTTAGATCCTGCCTGTAAGTGGGAAGACACAAAACCCTAGTGACTTACAGACTTGCCCAAGATGACTATTAGGCAAGAGACTTAACAGTACTCAAGTGACTTACATAGTCACTGCACTATATAAATCATGTTAGAAAAATGGCATCTCTCAACAGGTTTCTGAATATCACAAGACCCATCAGAATACAGAATAACCTTCCAAAGGAAAGCCTACTGCTTTGAATTTTCTAATGCAATAAACTGTAGGAAAAGTGTCACCTATTGTCACAGGAGTAAACCAGACAATTTGAAGCAGAGCCAAAGATAATGTCGACTGACAAAGCTACTCCTATTACTCAGATGCATTTGTAACTTTTACTATCAAAACCAGAAAGTGATTTTACCCTACTAACATGAGCAGCCACGGCAAAAAGGTCTCTGAAAAGAATTTTACAAGTCTTGTTTCTAAGTGATATGACTAGAGCAATGAAACTGAATAGACTGAAACAACAACTTCTGTGTTTGGCTAGTAACATACAGATTAGGGGCTACTCAAAGCTACACTCACTTTCTCTCTGTACACACACATAGAAATATATATAATCTGTTTTACATAGCCCCAGTTACATACCACTTACATAAATTAGCACATCCAGCCTTTGTTCTCATTAGGTGGGCAAGCCATCTCAGTGGAAAAGTAATTTTTGCCATCAAGCCACCACATAAGTGGGCAAAAAGTGTAAGAGACTGCAAAAATAATAGTACTCTAAAACTGTTTAAAAGTTTTCAATCTAAAGATTTTCTGCCATTTTTCTACTATGTGCACTTTTAAAAGCAAGAAAAATTTGCCTTTACTTACTTGCTGCCTTGTTAGATCTCCTGTGCTTCTAACAGGATCCATGGAAACAGAAGTAACAGCTACAGGCACCTTTAGCTCAGTTTCACTTTTTTGATATTTTGGCAAATACCTTGTTCTTAAATTTCCTTTTGTAGACACTCCTGTAGATGAGAAACAAGCAGAACACACAGATTATAAAGTCAAAAGGGACCTTTCTCTTGCCTCCTACACCAGGACTTCCACAAAAGGCATCCTTTCCTTAGCAGGTATTCTGAAAAGAACAAGCATTTTGGGTATGTGTTTGAGGTTCCCCTCAGCCTCTCTCTTCATACAAAATTTTATCGAGATGAACATATCAGTAGAAAAAGAGGTGCACGGCACTGAAGTGCACCCAGCCACATGAACATCAAAGTAAATTCTGAAACACACATGTTGTCTTCTGACTGAGGTTCAATGCAAAAATCTGTGTTTAAGATGCAAAAGCATAAAATTAAGCTTTGGCTTTGACACTCAAAGACAACGAGGAACCAAGCAGCAATAATACTGTTAAAAGTGCCACTCATATGATAAAATATTTTTCTGTTGTACAGCCAACCTACTGATTGGTCAGGCTAATTGTTTGTTCCTTTCAGGACCAGGCACATGAGTAAGTAACACTGCAGTGCACACTCCACAGATCATCTGTAAAAAGCTTTCTGCCATAATTAGAATTAGTTCACCCCTACCAACGGTAACAACACTAAAGCACTGAAAATCCTGATGCTGCAATTATAAAGTGCTAACACTGACACTAACACTAAAACCTCCCAGGGCCAGATGAAAGCCAATAGCTTCTTGGTACTGCCTCAAGTTTTGAGTTTTGACAGTTCAGAAGTGCAAAAACTTTTGAACAAAAAATATTGATTTTATACTAGCAGATAGATTACATTTATTTGGGTAATGAATTTCAGAAGTATGCCAGCAATTCAAGTAAAGAACTAAATAATAAGCTTTAACATCTCCACGCTCATACACAAGGGAAAACAATGCTTCTGAAATTCTCTTCCACAAAAGTGGAACAGTATTTCCCAGAGTGAATCCATTTCCATCCTTTAGGATCACTGCTTTCTTTCCAGGGCACAGAGTATAGCAATCTGACATCGCCTGGCTTGAACTATGCTAGCTACAAAACACATGCAGAGATTTTTAATAGAGCTGTTTGGCCAGTAGTTTTGAAGGGTAACCATGCTACTCCAAATCCAGAGAGTAGAATTCCTCAAAATTTATAACTGCTGGCCATACTCTGGACATATACACAATTTTACCAGAGTTAATCATCCCTAGATATGTTTTCAGGACCTGGTGTCATTGTAAAAGCTGTGTTTGAAAACAATTAGAAAATTCTGAAGGCGACTAAGAACGCTCATCTTTTCCCCAGTGATGTACACAAGCATGCACTCAGTAAATCAAGGTCAAGAGAACTAATAAAAAAAAAATTTTGTTTTTTCTTTACACAATGAATCTTCATTTTAATTGTTCTCTTCAAAATTTACAAAAGACCTGAACATCTCTAATGCTTCAACATTCTTTGGAGACGACATTAAAAATTCAGCTTACCTTATAGATTGGATAAAACTATGCTGTACCTGCAATAGAAACAATTCCCCTGAAACTGTTCATCTTATACCGTAAGCTTATCTAAGCAGCAGAGCATAAATCCTCTGCTATAATCCTGTATGTCCCATTACAACTTGTGATGACTCTGTACCTTACGCACTTAAGTACACAAACCACGTACCTGAAAAGACATTGCAAAGTTTAGCATTCACAGGAAAAAAATTTGCTTACAGCTATTAGAAGGTCATACCTGAAACAGATACCATTGGCTGTTTTTCATCAGAAACTGCATGTGGCTTTGTTAAAGGTAATAAAAAGAGAACAAGCTCGGCCCTTTAAACAGAACTATAAAAATAACTATTTTGGCTCTTAATTTTAAGAGACTGTTGATAAGAAAACAAACTGGCAACAATTTGGGAGCACCAAAAGCAAGAAAAACTTGACTAGAAAAAAACAACCAATGCACAGATTGCTAAAACAGAAAGCATTACTCCTTCACTGTGCATTAACTTTCAGCCTGTAAAGATTATCTTAGAGGTCACCTTCACAAAAGATCCCAGGGACCAGCCCCAGTTGCAAGTGCAATTACTAAGATAATGAAGTAATAATATTTATTTAAATTAGAGCAGGTTATCATTATATAAGGAGCCTCTTCATATGTAGAGAAGACAAGTTCCAAAATAGTGTATATTCATACTGCGATGAAATACATTTTGTACAATATATTCTAAGAAACATAAATGAAGATAAATGCAAAAGGTTTCAAAGGAAGTTGGTTATTCTCATCTGATCATCACATGATGAGTAACAGATGAAAGCCTAAGGACTGATTTTCTTTAAGAAGATAAAGATTTGTTCTGACAGTTTCAAAAAAAAAAAAAAGGAAGCACTATTTCAAGAAGTTTCAATTACCCAGGGCGTTAACTATTAAATTACTTGACGGCAGAAACACTTAAAAATCACAAAGGACCAGTCACCATATTATCTGTGCTATGTTAGCAGTCACTAATCTTGAATCCTCACCTCCTAGAAGTCACTAAAAATAAGACTCAACATAATTCAGGGAAGGGTATAAACTATAGTGTCTTCCTTAAAGTGACGGTTTCATTTAGCTGAACGTAAAGATTTTTATTCCCACATAAGTAACTAACATTATACTAAAGTGAAAAACAAAAGCACAGGGCACAAAATTCTGCTCCACTATCTTTTGTTTATACCCCTTTACTTTCCTCAACCTTCTAAGGTTGGCCAATTAACTCAATTACCTAATTTCCGTACTGTTTACAGATAAATGCATTTAAGGTTTTGCAGTTGTCTTCATACAATAAAGTCAAATTGTGAAAATATTTCAATTAACCTATACAAACTCTTGCCTTAACTAAAATTTGATTTTGATAGTACCATCTCAAAAACTTTATTTAATAAATTACCACACAGTGGAGAGAACTAGCAACAGCCTAGAAGCTTCCCCCTGTGGATAGCAACTTCAAATTCAATCAATACCCACCATCCATCACACAACTGGTACCTGCCACACCGGAAGGGCTTGATCACAGGCTCACTTGTGATCTTGTTGATCCACTTTACCACTTGTAAACCATCATCACTCATCAGTCTCACACCAGTTTGAGAATATGTTCACTTAGTACTACTGTCAAAGACATCTCTCTCTACAAACGCTGAAAGCACCTTCGTTCTCACCTGTAAGCTGCAGCCTGCTATCTCTAGCTGTCACACCACATTGTGGGGTCATGCCATGAACCAGGTGAGGAAGATGAATAAACTCTGAAAGGAAAACACTGTGTCCCCTCTTTCCAAAAAGCACCGTGGTAGATCAAAAGTCCAAGCTTTGATCACAGTACAGCCCAAACAGCTGTGTCAGCACAACTACGACAGCAAGCTGCAGGATGCTGAGAAGAGTATCTTCAACTCATACTACTACTACAGGAAACAACAAGCTTCAGCACAGGCAATTGCTTTCTCAACTGACACATGGTTAATCTGTGTGTCAACACGTGGCTATAGGAAATAAAACAGATATGCCTAAACAACATCTGGCTTTTCAAGTTTCCCTGCAGTATTGGCACTGTTGTGGATAGATACCTAGTAGCAGGATGAAAAAATTAGTCAAAGCTGTTGCTGTTACCACCCCCAGCTACCAGGACCATGAAGGTTTGCAGCCTAGTGTAATAGAATAAACCAAAGTCAGATCAGGTTACCTTAATCAGCTGGACTGAAAACTGCAGTGGTTCAGAGCTGATTCATAAACAGGTCCAATGTCCTTGTCTCACAGTGAAAGTCTGAGGACAGTACCAGCATCAACCATTTAACATGAATCCACTGCCACGTGCCTCTTAAGACTCCCAATAAGGTGACTATACACATTATAAACCTTGTACCACCACAGCTAATGTTCAAGGCAACAGCAGAGATAGTCATCACAGGCATCAGAGAAACTGAACATCTTATAATGCTGTATGGCTCCCCTATGGCAAGCAACAGTGCATCCGGCTTGCTATGCTGTATCTATTCAGCAATTATAGAGAGAAGTTCAGTTTTCCAAAGCTATTAAACCAACATTACCAAATCTCCCACGCCCACCCCCCTTTTTTGAAAGCATCTGCTATTATTTGCTCTTGTGCCATATGCATTTCCAGGTATTTAAATTTTTCCTAGATCAGAGGCAACACCACCTACTTGCAAAAACTTGTAAAATGGAAATGGCTGTCAGGAAGAGCCTCATTCCTTGGAATATCACGCTGCATGAGGCCACTGCTGGGCTCAAGAAACCATATTTAGTCATGGGAAACAACCTGTCACCCCAGTAGTTAATTGATAAAAATACACTGCCATTGTAACTGCATCAATGCTTCCACAACCGAACAGAGTAGTCACAGTGTGGCAACAAATCCGATATGTGACTACGTCACCCTTTCAGGTCACAGAGAAAGTTGTAGGCAATTTTTTTAAAAAAAAAACAAATGGGAAATCATAACAACGTGCTCCCTAAACAGTCTGTTGGATGGTTGGCCCATTTCATTTGTGCATTGTTTTCCAGTGGGTGTGCAATCAAACATGAATGCAAGACCACACGCACATACTCTTCTTTTCAATCACTTCTAGCTGATGCTGGAATACCACTCCCAGTGTGAGCAACAGCAATGCCTCAAGTCCCTCATACCTACAGCTAAATTATCAGCTCCTAAATTTCTGCCAGGCCAGACTTCCAGTTCCACCCTAATGTCTTCAAGTAGCTGAGCCTCTAACTCAGCCACATGAGCCCAAACATCAATGCCAACTCCTTCTGGTTCTCTGAACCATGCAAGTGCATCTCTCTCTAGCCAGGCTTTTACAGGCTGAATCCCCAACACCACAACCACCACCTACATGTCCAGCCTCATGTAGTCTCCCACAATTGGAACCTGCATGTCTCCTGCAGATGAAGCCACCACAGCCTCCCACTTGTCCCTCAGACAGAGCCCTCCAGCCTCCAGGTCCCCCACAAGCTCATGCTAAAGTTATGCTTCTAGTCAAGCTTAGATGCCAGTCACAAAAAATACATCTTTTTCTTGCTGCCTCTTCAGCCTCTAGCCTCAGTTTCTCTCTGTTGATTCCCTTGCAAGCTTCTATAACCTGAACCAAATTTCCTCCATTTCCTACATATTTACCTCCCCCAAGACTTCATAGCTAGGTCACACAAAAGGTGGACACCTAAGCCTCCCTCCTCTTGCAGACCACCTTTGCTTTTAAATCCCACGTAACTCTCCACTCCCTGCACGCAGGCACATGCCCAACCTCTCTCCCCAGGCCGAGCTCCCCCACACTCGCCAGCGGAGCCCCCAAACCCCCTGTGCCACGGCCACAAAACCCCACCCGTCCCACAGCCCCGCATCGGCTCCAGCCTTCTCTACACCAAAACTCCAACGCAGACGCCCTCGTCGCCTGCCCTGACAGGCCGCCCCCCCCAGCTCACAGCCTGCCGCGCCAGCACCCTCCCGCCCCGCTCCCCTCCACACCTCCCCGGGCCCCGACCCCGCCCCGGCCCCCCCACCGAAAGGCCGGCCGCGCAGGCCCTCCAGCCACAGCACAGCCCCGGAGTTGCCCCCGCCCTACGGAAGGATACTGTCCTAACTCCAGCAAACACCTCCGACCGACCGCAGCGACCACCTCCGCCATCTTGAAACAACCGCCACTCCCAGAGTGCCCCCCGCCGCCCCCCCAACACTCGCCGCCCATTGGCTGCCCGCGCCGGCTTCGCCTTGCCACTACCGGGGGCCACCGGGGGTCACCGGGGCACGCGGAAGAGAGGGGCATGCTGGGAGTCGTAGTCCTCTGAGCGCAGGCTGACGAAGGGACTGCGCTCCCGCGGAACTACCACTCCCATCAGGCCGCCTCACGCTTCCCGCCCGTCATAGGCTGACCGAGGCATCGGCCGGGAGAACTACTCTCAGTGCACCTCCCAGCGCGGCTACGGGGTGGGAGGAAGGACAAAAGGAGTTATGCTTCCCCCTCCCGCCCCGCACACGCCCCTATCGGTCTCGCCTCCGTACCGGGTGGTTCACAGCGAGGGGAGCCAGGCAGGGGCCTGGGGAGGATGGAGGAGAAGCCCTCCGCCAGTATTAAGCCCTATCTGGACAAGCTCACCCTGGGGGTCACACGGATACTGGGTGAGTGGCGGTGTGGGAGAGCCCCTTGGGCCTGGGGTAGGCCGGGGGCACTGGGGGGGGTGGTCATTCGGTTGTCATGGAAACCGCCCGGGAGCGGGAAGGGGCGCCTCCCTCAGCGCTCAGGGTGGGGGTCCCGGGGCGGCCCTGCGAGGACCCGGCCCCTGCCATGGCCCCGGGGTCCCCGCCCCGAGGCGCTTGCAGAAGCGGCGGGGCCGGGCCTGGCAGGGGAGGGCCCGGCCGTGGCTACTCGTGACAGCCCGGCGGCCGGGAACCGCTGGGCAACCCCTGCTGCGAGGCCCGGGCGCCTGCAGCGTTGGGAACCACGGTGCTGCTGGTTGAATCAACGGCAGAAATCCTGAATCTCTCGACTTAAGAGAGCCCTACAGTTTCAAAAAAATCAAAGAAAGAGAAAGTGGTGTTTTATTCAAAATCATAATTTTTAGTCTCCGCTGTAACATAGTGTCAGCAGGTAGCATGGCCGACGGAAGGAGTTCACTGTGGTGCAGCGTTCTAGCAGAAGACTAATCTGTGAATCTGCTCAGGATCAGCTCCCCATAAATAGTCACCCTGCAGCTTATTCCCATACTCTGGGACTTTTTCCACAACATGTCCTGCTTGGCATCTCTGTTTTTGGCTCAGATCTTGAGCCTTCTTGCATCCCTGCGGTTCCCTTTGAAGCTCAGCAAGAGTGCAAGGCATTCAACATCTAAAAGTAAGGCTTCTCAGACAAAACTTTACTCATGGCAGTAGAATCACAAGAATTGGTGGAAGTGTCTGCATGTGTAGAGGATTTTAGCATCAGACCTTTCATCTGTCAGCAGCTTGGGGCACAGAACTGTCATATTTGTATGGCTGGAAAGCAATACATCTATCCCAAGCATTGCGTATGACAACATTACAAATTGCAGTTCCAGAACTTCTTCCTATGAATTTTAAAGCCAAAAGTGACCGCTGTAATTACCTCACCCAGCCGCTGTATTGCAGGACAGTGAGTTTCATCTGGTAACCTAAATGTATCGCTAATTGCACATGTTTTTAGATAGCTGCTCAGACAGATGAGATTAAAAGATCAGGGCAAAATTCTTGCTGTGGGCTTCAGTGAGGACAGGATTTCATCCTCAATCTCTGTTCAGCATTCTCTTACTGACTCATTATTGGACTTCTTGGGGGTTTTTTCGTTTGTTTTTTTTTGTTTCCCAGTTGTGAGGTCAGGATAACATTATCATTCTACTCTGTGAGAGCATTAAAAAGGTAAAACTACTGATGATCAACGATCATGGCAAATGCTTCTTTGAAGTAGCTCTTTTTAAAAAATTACTAGCCCTACCCACATTTTCACCACCCAGGCTCAGATGTATGAGATCTGCATGATGTTAACTATGTCCAAAAGTAATGTTGCCATATAAACTGTTTTGGGTAGGTGTATTATTTACACCAGAAAGACATGGCAATGCAGTTTTGGCTCTGTAGCATCCCTTTAACATGGAAGGTGTTTCCTGGTTTGTGTTTGAGTTTTTTTGTTTTTCTGTCTGTATCTCTGATGACTTGTATTGTGCAATATAGCAATGCACACCCCGGTCCATTGCAGTGATGTTTTACTCTGGTTCTTTTCTCTGTCTCTCCACTCCTTCTGGGAATTTTGCACATTTTTTTCCCATTGAAGTAGTCCAAAGCATGTAAATTATGCCACCATATTAGAATTGCTGAACTAATTGGGAAACATTACCAATCTGTTCAGTGTTTGTTTCTTTCAAATAACAAAGGGTATCTCGTTACAGAAAGATGCCTTACTCAGTAGGTTGCAGCACTAGAAACTGTCTTATTTTAAATCTTCTTTTAGGAAGTCTCATGAAGCCAGTAGATACTTTTCTGCCTACCATAACATAAAAGCAGTAATAGGCTTTTAACTGTTGAGTTTGTGAAACATTTTTTTTCAGGAAATAGAAATGATCGTATGATGAAACTGAACATACTCCTTTTAAGCAAGGAAATTTTGCATGTACAGTATATGGGAGCTTGAGGCCCAATTTTCCAATACCTTGATGAACAAATGTTCATGGCACCTTTTCAAAAACCCTCCTTTAAACAAATTCTATATATGAGATTGGGGGTTGTTTTGGGTTTTTTTTAACTTGTCGTCTCTGTGGGAGTCCCTACCAGGTGGGAGATTTCTCACAAGCATTGAGGAGGTTATAATTTGAGGAAAAAAGAGAGGCATTTTTCCTATTGCCAGTATGATTCATTTTGCTGAAGTTCTATGAATAATAGCAAATTCCAGAAAGGTTGATTGCTCACAACTAAATCTGAATGGGAGGTGTTAACTGTTCTGGACTGCTCAGAGCAGGACCATACTTCACTATTTACAGTCTTTATTAGATAAGAGTGTAACTATTCAGACATTTTAAAGAGATGCTGAGAGTTTATCCAACTTATAGGCAGTATTAGCAGTACCGTAAGGACTGATAATGCTGTGATTTCCTGCTTCAGCTTTGTGTCAGACCATTACATTGACTCTTTCTGATTAATACTGCAAAGCATTTTTGGAAGCTTCCAGATGAAATGTCCTAAAAATAGGACAGAGTTTACTGTGATCTTGATTCAGAATAGTTAATAGGGAGGAGCATCCTGAACTAGTTAAGCATTATCCTATGTGTTTTGTCTAACCTAGGTGGCTTCTTTGTTTATTCCATCTGGAAGAAAAAGCAACCCATGGCAGACTACTTCTTTTGGTCATTAATGTTTAATGGAGCTCCCGTCCATACCTACACACATCTGTTAAACATGGTCTTCAGTTTACCCACAGGATATTTTTAATATAATATTCGGGCTTTTAAGATGGAATTTCTCTTTCTTTTGATCTTGGATTTGGTTCAGACCTCTTTAGAAGTTGCAGTTCCCTCGTTCCTAGACATCTTCTTTGACTGATACAATATTTAATCTTCCGTCATCCTAGACGAGCCGTTGTGTATGATGAATTAAACATCCCTGCTGTTTTCTTTGATCACAGAAGTAACAATTACTCTGTTATTATAATCTCTTAACTTGTCATAAGGCTTGCATAGCTTAGATGGAAAAGACCGGCTAGATTGTTGATTCCACACACTTCTTCAGAAGCAGAATACGTATGGACAGCTTATATTTGAGCAAGAGACAGATCCCCCCGCCTTGCACCCACCTATTTGAAGTGAAACTTGGCAAAACGTCAGAGTCTTCTGTATGTTGGGGCCCCTCATTGGCCAGAAAGATTACCTAGTGACCTACTATGATTTTATTTTTTTCTTTTTTCTGTCTTTAACTTGGAGTTTGGTTTTCTGGTGCTATGTTTTGTCTTCTAAATTACCTGACAATGTAACAATCAATACTTCTAATTAAAGTGAAGTTTAGATTTCCTGAAACTGAGTGCTGCTCTTCCACCAGCAGAACAGACAAGGGCAACACCATTGCTAGAATTAAAAGCCCAGCGCTGGAGATAAAAACCAAACCAAAGCTCTCTAGTGCCTGCCTTTCCTGTCTAGTGCACTGTGTATGTTTTACCAGAAAGCAATTATAATATGTGTGACTGCTTTGGGAGCCAGTACTTTCACAGCAGAGCCGGTCTTGAAAGCCCTGCATAGTGATCACTTCTACTCCATGGCCCTGTGTGCTGGGCTTGCAATTCCCACAACAAGTTAGTAGTCTTTCTGGACCTGATCCAAAGTGAATGAAGTCAGTGGGAACTATTTCAGTTGGCTGTTCATGAAGTAAAACATGATAAAATAATAAGTGCAAGGAAGACTGTTCTGCCATCACACACCTGCAAGGATAGCACCACATAGATTAGTATCTTGCATTTATATAGCATTCTTTCCCATAAAATACTCAGATGATTTTTTATAAATGATGAGCTCAGTGCTCATTACAAATTTGCAAGTGTCCAGCTGGGATTCCAGAGAACTGATGTTTGCTCATGCAGTTCCCTTTGACAGGATCAGATTCTGAAACTGCTCAAACCCACTGAATCCAGCGCTGAAGTATGCCCAACTTTGTGGAATACGGTTGTTAGCAATTCATAGCAACACTGCACAACATCTTGTGTCAAGCTGAGAATATCCTACCCAGCTGAAACCACAGGTCACGCTTACAAAGAAAGATTAATCTCTTTTAGAGTTTGCCCAGGAACCCATGGTTGATTTTTCCATGAATCCTCCGCAAAAGATCACACCTTGAATACAAAATGTGTGTGTGTGTGTGTATATGTGTATATATATCTATAAAAACCATCAAAGGATGGCATCGTGCAGCACTAGGAATCCTCATGCCAAGACATACTGAGTATAGTTACACACAAAAAAAAATGACTGCTCAGTCACCAGCACAATGCTTGCAGTCATTAATGCCTTTTCCCCAGCTGTCAGTCAGGTTAACTTGCAAAATTGTCTGGCTGTCAGTGCTTGATGTCACCCTTGCCAGCTGCAAACATGCTCCTCTTTTCCTTTTAGAGACTTCTCCAGGAGTTGCTGAGGTGATGTTTGTGGAAAAGGAGCCAGCTGAATGTCACACAATCATTTCATGGGAGCAAGTGAGTATTTTTGTGATAATACTGCAGTAAGGTCAGTCTGAATGTACAGCAGCCCATGGAGAATGTCAAATACAATGGCTACCTTGTGTTTGTTTGTGAGACAGCCTGTTACCAAGTTTGGTGCACAGCGGAGCCTAAACAGATTTTTTTTTTTAAATTTTTTTTTTTAATCGAGTATTACTCTGTCTTTTAGGCTATCACATGCACCTGATCTGTTAGAGAAGCTTCATCAGTGTGGGTATATTCAGAATGATAACTCTCAGAAGAAATCACATAACTGTAGTAGGCAGCAACAGTGGTGACTCAGTGTCCTGGTTTCAGCTGGGATAGAGTTAATTTTCTTCCTAGTAGCTGGTATAGTGCTGTGGTTTGGATTTAGTATGAGAATAATAGTGATAACACACTGATGTTTTAGTTGTTGCTAAGTGGTGTTTACACTGGTCAAGGACTTTTCAGCTTCCCATGCTCTGCCGGGTGCACAGGAAGCTGGGAGGGGGCACAGCCAGGACAGCTGACCCCAACTGGCCACAGGGCTATTCCATACCATATGGCATCATGCTCAGTATAGAAACTGGGGGGAGTTGGCTGGGGAGCAGCGATCATTGCTCAGGGACTGGCTGGGCATCATTTGGCGGGTGGTGAGCAATTGCATTGTACATCACTTGTTTTGTACATTCTTTTATCATTATTATTATTATTTTATCTTCCTCTGTTGTCCTATTAAATTGTCTTTATCTCAACCCACAGGTTTTACTTTTTTTTTCCCAATTCTGTCCCCCATGTCACGGGGCACGGGGAGAGGGTGAGCGAGCAGCTGTGTGGTGCTTAGTTGCCAACTGGGGTTAAACCACGACACTCAGTGGAGAACAAACATTGTTCTGACTCAGGTCTGAAACCATTTTCCAACTCCCTTTCAAACAAAATTAAGAAGTTATTTATTATTCATGGCCATTAAAGGTAAAGGCCTCAAGCTGGAAAATACCACTGAGCCACCCAGTTCGTTCCAGTTATCTGTTTCTCTTTTCAGTCTCAGCTGTTCACTTCCATCTCTCATAGCCCCTCCTTCCACCTCACTCTGGCTAACCGACCCAATCTTTTGGCCAAGGCGTGTCCCATTGCCTGTTCTAGAAGACTATGAAGGACACATGCTACCTTGACTCCACTGACCTCACTGCATTAGAGTGTGTGACCAGAGGGCTCCTGAATGCTGTCATGTGACTCTGGGCAGAGATGGCATTTTTGGTCCCCTTTTTGAATATACACGTGTTTATCAATCCCATGACCATGAGGGAATAACTGCTTTCTAGGTATCACTCATATCTAGGGAAGGGACAGTAGAAGCTGACTGGCCTTTGGGAAGGGCATGGCAGAGGGTGGAGTTGAGTGAATCATCCTCCCTCTGCTCCAACCCTGGCTATGCCCTAATGCACGTGCTCCCAGAGACTGCATTTGTTACCACTACATAAAATAACTTCCCCTTTGATGACACCTTGCCATTTACAGTTTTTTGTAAACAGTAGGGAAAAATCTTGCACTAGTTTTGATAACACTCT
Source organism: Ciconia boyciana (assembly GCF_034638445.1). Taxonomy (NCBI): domain Eukaryota; kingdom Metazoa; phylum Chordata; class Aves; order Ciconiiformes; family Ciconiidae; genus Ciconia; species Ciconia boyciana. Next base: position 21,982,844 of record NC_132937.1, read on the forward strand.
ATCCCAATTAGTGACATTTATCAAGAATTTATAAATCCAGGTCAGAATGTATGTACTGTAAACCTGTGTTATTTACTGAAACTTGTACAGCAGCCATGAACTGTGGTCAGGCAGAAATATCTGGTTTTTCAGGTTCATGTGAACTGATTCCTGATTTCCTGTAGCTGTTGTTCAGGTATCAGATTAACTGGGCTGGAAAGTCTGGGGCACCCTGACTGTGAGCCAGCTCAGGTCTGGGAGCAGCAAAGTGACATTCGCTCATTCTTCTGTTGAGTGGAGAGGACTGCTGCTCCTTAACATGGTATTGCTCTCATTTTCAGGTGCTGCTACTCCTCCAAACTAAATTGGGTTTGTTTCAAAATTGAGCTATTGTCTTGTAAAGCCAAACTTTGAAATGCTGTAGCCAAAGCACTTCACTCCAAAGATGTCAAAACAAAACTTCAGCGCCCCCGCCCTAGTGATGGACTAAGTTAATTGTGGAAATAAATGGTGAAAATTAAGTAGATACAGTTGAGCTGGACTGCTAATGGTGAAGGACTTCGCTATCTATTTCTTTGCTTTTGGTTCCAGTGGCATTGACAAAACCTGAAATCTCCCTTCTCGAATTAAAAGATAACTATTTTCTCTTTCCTTTTTTTCTTGAGCTTTGGGGATGAAGTCCGATATCTAACACAGTCCACATGATTACAGTATGTTCTGCGGTGATGACTTATGTTCTGCAGTGATGATTAAGTGCAAAACACTCAGCACCTTACAAGGCCCTTCCAGGATGAACTTGCACCTCACTTCTCCTCAAACTCATCCTGCTTGAATTTGAATACAGGTTTATGTGGACCCGATGTTCACTTTTATCACTGGGGTTTTTTTTCGTAGCCACTAGGTGGCAATACTTATGCACGTAATCATTTCTCCATAGTTGAGATTTTAACAAGATCTTGTCTCAGTCTATATTTTTAACTCCCCTCAACGTCTTTGGTTATGAAAGTATTTGCAGGACTTTTTGTGTGATGTACGGAAAGCTGGTCAAACTAATCCCAAAATTACATTCTTTTTCCCAAAAAAACCTCTCTTTTCATTGAGACTCACCAAATAAAAGCTCTATACTTAAGTGTTGTGGTTTAGCCCCAGTCGGCAATTAAGTACCACACAGCCACTCACTCACCCTCCTCCCCCGGTGGGATGGGGGAGAGAATCGGAAGAGCAAAAGTAAGAAAACTCGTGGGTTGAGATAAGAACAGTTTAATAATTGGAACAAAATAATAATAATAGTAATAAATTGTAATGAGAAGGAAAACAACAAGAGAGCAAGAGAGGAACAAAACCCAAGGGGAAAAAAAAACTGATACAACTGCTCACCACCCGCCGATCGACACCCCGCCAGTCCCTGAGCAGCGATTGCTACCCCCCAGCCAACTCCCCCCAGTTTCTATACTGAGCATGATGCCATATGGTATGGAATAGCCCTTTGGCCAGTTTGGATCAACTATCCTGGCTGTGCCCCCTCCCAGTTTCTTGTGCGCCTGGCAGAGCATGGGAAGCTGAAAAGTCCTTGACTAGTATAAACACCACTTAGCAACAACTAAAACATCAGTGTGTTATCACTATTATTCTCATACTAAAATCCAAAACACAGCACTATACCAGCTACTAGGAAGAAAATTAACTCTATCCCAGCTGAAAGCAGGACATTAAGATTTTTTTTTTTAATGTTTTTTTCTAGAAGCAATTTTTCTAGTCCTATTTCAGTTTTGCAACGGAAAGGTATTTCTGCTGAGATAAAATCTATGGTATTCAGAAACTCTTAAAAGAAAATCAACCTTTTTTTAATTATGAATGATTAAAATTATATGCTAATAATGCTGGCAATATGCAATTTTTTTTTGTCTCCATCATCTGTGTTTGTTAAATTGGGCTGTGCCTGGTTCGTGCTAGTATTTAACTGGATACTACAGTGTAAGTTTTAAAATCTTAGATCAGCTTGTTGAAAGTCCATTAGCTGCCATGAGGCTGTGCAGGGGAAGCTGAGCTTCATGACAGGAGACAGTGCAGTAAGACAGTAGGAGAGCAGAAGAGATTTTTCCCAAGGCTCTTCAGAGGTCACAACACATTCACAAGTTGCAGACATGGGAAAGAATCTGATCAGCATCTCTTAAGATATTACAAATTCGTGCTCCAAGTGAAGCAGAGCTACATGAACTGCATGTGCATGTTTCTTTTCTTTAGATACTGGTTACCAGAATATTCTTCCTTTATTTTATGAGACTTTGAATGTTACATTCTCTAGTAGCTGTAGGGAGGTAGTCCCAGCAGAGGCACAATATTGGAAAGCTATTAACATCTGACTCCTCTACTTTCTCCAAAACAATTCTGTAACTGCTCCAAAACCCACCCAGGCCTCTGAGGCCAGGCTGTGAATACTTACCTGAATAACATCTTGATCTGTGGCAGGGTAAGCCTATATGAGGGACAGCACTACTGACCTAGAAATGTTCTTAAAGTTTGTAATTCTACCTTTTCTTGCTTTGAGTGTCAAACTCACTGCACAAAGAGCAGGCCATGTCCAACAGCATGTCTTTAAAACTGGCTGAATGAAAGAAATACACCTTTTTTAGAAAAGGCTGAAAATCCTGTCACAAAAGTGCTTGAATTATCAGACATGCTATGTTGCAAATCTCACATTATTTGTCCATTTGCCCTGTAAAATGTAGCTCCCGGGGTCCTGTGATTATAAACAGTTCTCAGATCAACATTTTAAAGAAGAAGTTGTCTGTCCTCCTGGTTTAATGACAAAGCTTGACCCTCAAGGGGCTTATTTGTGTCTTTGTTCCTGGGCAGATTTAAAAGCACATGGGACTGAAAAGGGAGAATGACCACAAGTTGCAACTTGGAGGTTCAGACTGCAATTAGGAAAACTTTTATGAGGAGGGTGGTGCAGCCCTTGAACAGGTCAACGCAGAGATTGTGGAACCTGCATCATTGGAGACTATACTGAGTTTTGGGATCTGATTCTTTTGGAGTCTTGAGTTTGATGATACTTTAAATGCGAACTCACTTCAATCTTTCTCAATCTGTTTTTTCTCTAAAACAATTACAAACAAAACAACAGATAACTCCTTTAGTCATGTGTGTTGCTTGTCTTCTTAAAACTGACAGGCTTCTGTACTGTTTCATTTTGTGTTCTTGACACATCAACAGGAATGGAGGGTCACTGGTCTGCAGCCAGTCCTGTCACCAGGAGCAGTGCCTGCAATTGCCTATAGCTCTTTGGGCTTCTTGTTCTGAGGATAAGCCTTTATCCTTCCTTCCTCATATTTGTTGCTAAGTTAAAGAGTCTAAGTTAAGAAGTGCTCCTTCCACAACCAAGACAGGTATAGGAGAAGGGTCCTGGTTCTTAGAAGCACTCTCACCAGCTCACTGGAGTTGCTTCTTTCACTGTTGTCTCAGAAGGAAACAGGCTTAGGAGCCCCAGCCAAGCACTGAAGTTTGGTGGGATGAAGCCAGACCAGCAAGTTTGTGAGACTGACTCTATGTGTATTTGTACACATACTGTTTAAGTGAAACGTCAGACCTGCTTGATTATGTGCAACTATCGAGTCTATGCTTCTCTCACCTACTTGGAACTGAAATCCCTCAGAAGAAGAGAGTCCTTGTGCTAATACTGTACATGCTTTAGTGGAACAGGTAGGTTTAGTCTGATTTCCCTTAAAGCAAAACTCTACTCTTGTAAGCCATATATGTGAAAAAGCCAATTGTTCTTATATATGTGATCTTGGAGTGGCTGTTAGTGTCAAAGGATGATATGTCATCTCAATTCTGGAACAATAATGTAATAATCTTGTGGTGACTGACAGCTCATTGTGAAATTTTCCCGAGTCATCTTTGTTAATACAGTAGAACAGACTCAAGAAATAAGCAGTTTTCTCTCAAGGTTTTAGGATGAGATATCTGAGCTGATTTGAGTCATGTTGGAGTTGAGCAAAGCATTTGGTGGCAAATATTTCTGTAGCAATATTCAGTTGTTCTTTGGGTTTGAGCCACTTTCTGCATTTTCCCATAACACTTTGATTGTGATTTGCAGAAAAACTCCTGCATATTGCCAGAGGATTTAAAGAACTTCTATCTGATGACTGATGGCTTCCAGATGACCTGGAGTGTGAAGACCGATGGTGAGTTGTCGTGGTTTAGCCCCAGCTGGGAACTAAGCACCACGCAGCTGCTCGCTCACTCCCCCCTGGTGGGATGGGGGAGAGAATCAGAAGAGCAAAAGTAAGAAAACTCGAGGGTTGAGATAAAGACAGTTTAATAGGGAAAGCAAAAGCCGCGCACGCAAGCGAAGCAAAGCAAGGAATTCATTCACCACTTCCCATGGGCAGGCAGGTATTCAGCCATCTCCAGGAAAGCAGGGCTCCATCACACGTAACGGTTACTTGGGAAGACAAACACCATCACTCTGAATGTCCCCCCTTCCTTCTTCTTCCCCTGCTTTATATACTGAGCATGACGTCATGTGGTATAGAATAGCCCTTTGGTCAGTTTGGATCAACTATCCTGGCTGTGTCCCCTCCCCCTTCTTGTGCACCTGGCAGAGCATGGGAAGCTGAAAAGTCCTTGAGTAGTGCAGCAACAACTAAAACATCTCTGTATTATCAACACTGTTTTCAGCACAAATCCAAAACATAGCCCCATACCAGCCACTCTAAAGAAAATTAACTCTATCTCAGCTGAAACCAGGACAGTATCCACCCCTTATTCCATACCATTTATGTCATGCTCAGGTCTCACACTATCCAATACATTCTCATTACCCACCATCACCCTTCCCATCCTTTGATATAATACACACATATCATTCCCTTAGTCTATGGACCACCCCTACAAAATATTTGTAAAATGTCCATAAATGTCCACAAAATGTCCACTGAGTTCATTTAGTGCATGACTTTGGGCTTCATCTCTTATGGTTGTTACTCAGGACAGGAGAGGTGGTGTGTTGCTTGGAGTTATTGGGCACCAAAGCCAGCTCAGGTCGGGTCACTGCTGCACTTGCACTGCTTCTTGTAAGGCTTCTCCTCCATTTGTTCAGGTGGTTCCGGCTGTAGTAATTCCTATAACATGCAACTCAAATCATGGGTTACAACAATTTAAAGGTATATCCATTACAATCTCCACCCCTGGTCCTTTTGGGCCAGGATATAGGGTTTAACATTGCAATAAACTCCTCCCCTTGCTCCTAGCCTGGCCAGCAACAAGGGGTTCCTGCTATAGTAATTCCCACAACATGCAACTCAAATCACGGGATACAACAATTTAAAGGTATTTCCATTACAATCTCCACCCCTGGTCCCTTTGGACCAGACCATCAGGTTTAACATTGCAATGAAGTCCTCCCCTTGCCCCTGCTCCGGCTTGGACTTATCCACAGAATGTAGTCCCTTCAGAAGTAAACTTGCTCCAACATGGCCTCATGCACAGCCACTGATGCTTCGAGGTGTACCTGCTGCAGCATGGACTTCATCCACAGCCACAGATGCTTCGAGGTGCACCTTATCCAGCATGGACTTATCCTTGGGCCACAATTCCTTCAGAGGTATACCTGCTGTGGCACAGACATAACCATGGCCACAGACGTTTCAAGATATACCTGCTCTGGCATGGGCTAATCCATGGGCACAGATGCTTCGGGGTGTCCTGCTCCCACGTGGATTCATCCACAGGTCACAGTCCCTTCGACTCGAGTTCACACTGGAGTTCCAGCCTGTCCGGTACAGCAGCACAGAAACAGCAGTGATGCCCTGGCCATCTGCCAGCCCAGGCGCAAGGCCATTGCTGTTATCAAAATGTTCCCAGGCACAGCAGCGTAAGATGATCAGCAGTACAGCAGCACGGCAAGCAGTGAAAGCAAAAAAGCAGCCACTAACGAGCCCTAGACTCTAATATACAGTAAGGAAAGCAAGCCCCATGGCAAGCACAGAAGCCTGCTGATTAATAGCTAAACAGCAATAACAGCTATAAATTTTATCTATCTAATCTAGCACATTCCAATCAAATCTGTCATTATCTCAAACCCTTCGAGCCCCACGTTGGGCACCAAAAAGGACTGTCGTGGTTTAGCCCCAGCCGGGAACTAAGCACCACGCAGCCACTCGCTCACTCCCCCCTGGGTGGGATGGGGGAGAGAATTGGAAGAGCAAAAGTAAGAAAACTCGAGGGTTGAGATAAAGACAGTTTAATAGGTAAAGCAAAAGCCGCGCACGCAAGCAAAGCAAAGCAAGGAATTCATTCACCACTTCCCATGGGCAGGCAGGTATTCAGCCATCTCCAGGAAAGCAGGGCTCCATCACGCGTAACAGTTACTTGGGAAGACAAACGCCATCACTCCGAATGTCCCTCCTTCCTTCTTCTTCCCCAGCTTTATATACTGAGCATGACGTCATGTGGTATGGAATAGCCCTTTGGTCAGTTTGGATCAACTATCCTGGCTGTGTCCCCTCCCCCTTCTTGTGCACCTGGCAGAGCATGGGAAGCTGAAAAGTCCTTGAGTAGTGCAGCAACAACTAAAACATCTCTGTATTATCAACACTGTTTTCAGCACAAATCCAAAGCATAGCCCCATACCAGCCACTATAAAGAAAATTAACTCTATCAATCTCAGCTGAAACCAGGACATGAGTCCATGTATTCCTCTCCACTGATACCCTCATTTCATTGCAGCCAGTGTTTCCTTTGCAGAATCTCTTTAATTTCAAACTTACTTTCTGCACAGTCAATACACAACTGTCAGTGTCCTGCATTAGTCTGAGCAAAAGCACATGCACCAAGTCATTTTGAATGAAAAATAAGCACCATTCCTTAACTTGCAAAAAAATGTAGTAGTTTGTTTCTGCTAGGCAGCTTGATCAGTGACTACAGAAAACTGACCTCTGAGTCAATAAGTGAGTGCAGTTCTGCATGGGATTGTAGACTATTTTAGAGATGACCTGGTGAGGAAAAAAACATGTCTGCACATCAGAGATCCCCTTCTGATGCAACAGGGCAAAGCCTGTTGCTTGCACATGCTGGACTTCCACAGAAGAGACATGTACACTGAACACTGGCTAGAAACCAAACAAGTCTTCATGACATAAATACCATTCTGTAATACACTGGCCATCTGTTGACACTCAGATTTAGGTATGTAGTTTAAATCTCATACCTAGATTCCCTCCGTAGTTCATGGAGAGAGAAGCAGCTCTACCACATTATCCTATCATAAAGCAGTAGGAAGAGTCACCCTCTGATAATGCCTCTTTCTCATTAAAAAGTATATGTACATGCTGGAACCTGATTCTGCTTTCCACCAGCTAAAGTCCATTCACTGGAGTTATTTCTGGAGTCAGTGGTGGAAGTGAGAACAGGACCAAGCTTTATTGTCCATCCTTGTTTGGCAAGAATCAGGTGGTTCATTCACTCTGCACTGGAGCCCTGCAACTATTATCCTGGCTCTTGTTGCCTTCAAGTGAGGTTGTCAAATTGGGTTGTGGACACTGCTCACTTCTGGAGATGGGTGTCAAATACAGGATTTTCCGCAGGAAGTAGAATTTCATTTCAGAGACAGTTGACATCAGGGCTCTAGCACGTGCACTGAGTCCCATTGTGTTTCAAGTGGGATTTAGTGTGTTGTGACCTCTGAAGAGTCTTGTTTTCAGGGCACACAAGTGCACAGAGACCAAGGCAGCTCACATAACTGTCTTGTTTGAGCAAGCATCCAGTAGTGCCTTCTGAGGCCCTTCACACTGGCACGTGGCTGAACTTGCTTGTTGACTTGATGTCTGGTAACAGTACTAGTTCTCAGAAGGAGAGACAAGTGACAAGTCCTCAAACATTCATTCAGGAACACCCACATGTTGACACACTGATAAAATCCTATGTTGGAGTGGGAACCAAGAGGATGCACCCTCAGCAGGTACATGGGTTTCCATGTACATTCCAGAAGATGAGCTGCCCTATAAGCTGTGAATGGGTGGGGTGGTTTCTGGTATGAAGGACAGCAGCAGGGAAAAGAGTTTTGAGGAGGTGGCTGTAGCTAGCCAGGATTTTTAATAGCCAGTTTCACAGGACTGGGCTAACAGCTGCAGCACAGGCTTAGCCAGCAGTGTAATTCTCATATCTGCACAGCTCTGAGATGGTGTCACATCACCTGTAAGTGTGATTCTGTGTTTGAAAAAGCCTAATTTTTGCTCCTGTGGAGCCTGACTTGGTTAAGTGTCCAGGCCTGCTGGATATACCCATCTCTTCTCCCCCTCTGTGTTTTAGAGGAGGTTGAGTTGATGTGTGGAGGAAAAGAAATACCTCCTATGCTTTCCTGACACTGGGTGTGATTAATGATCAGTCTTATTGCAGATACCCCAATGCCCCTGGGCTCCATGGTGATTAATAGTGTCTCGAAGCTATGTCGGCTTGGGGGTTCCTCTATGTACACTCTGCCTAATGCACCAACTCTCGCTGACCTAGAAGATGACACAGATGAGGAAGGTAAGGTCCTGTTAACAGGCTAGAAAGTGTGCTCTGTCTCATCCCTTTTGCTCTGTTAGGGTAATGTTAGGATATAGCACATGGATATAGCAACAGAAAAGGTCACTCCAAGTAGATGGGGTTTTCTTTGTCTCCTGGGCCGGATCTACTATATGTCCTACTAGTCCCTTAGAGCCTTGAGAGGTAGACCTGTATGCTGTGAATCTCATGAGGATTGTTAATGCTGCCAGTCGCTAGTATTATTTGCATGCTCTTTTAACAGCCTTGCAGCCCTCCTGTTCTGCCTTTTCCCTATTTAAATTTTTAACTGAGGCTTCCTCCAGTGATTCAGCTTCTAAAATCTTTGTGTGCTTATGGTGTTACATGAACAAAAGATAACACTTTTTGTCTTGGTAGTGAACAGACAGCTGGATATGCTCTTTGGAATTGGAAAAATAACTCTGGTAAATACATGTAAGTGTGAGGTGGCACTGGAAAATGTATGTTTCCAGACTGCCTAAAAATGCTAGGCATCCTGCAGTTTGGAGAGAAAAAGAAGAAAAAAAGCCCACTCTTTTTTCAGAGCTCTTACAGTCTAACAAGACTGGAAGAAGTAAGAAGATAAGAACAGAGCCAGGTGTCATGCTGACTCCTTTAAAAATTGCTATTTGATTTCAGTCTTATCTCTGAATCTCTATAGCTCTTGTAGCTTATAAATGTGGCTGAAAGTTTCTTTTTGCACATTCCAGTTTGGCTGCAGTCCTGATCTTTTAGCCACTGTAATGAAATGGGCCAAATTCTGCTTCCATTTAGCCACTCAGACTTCCACTGATGCACTTATGAGGTACACTGAGAAAAGGTTACGTCCCCACCAGTGTTCTCATTCTGACTTTCATGGAAAGCTCTTTTGAAGAGTACAGCTCTTGTGTCCCCCTTCTTCCTCAGCAGCATTAGAATTCAAAATGATATTCTGAAAGAACTTGCAGCTACACAATCCCAAAATGGTCCTGTAGAAAGGCTATGTGGTGGTTGTGGGTCAGAAGTTGGATATCAGTCAGAACATGTGGCTACTGAGAAGGATGCTCATGTCACACTGGAATATATGAAGAAATGTATATGTCTCCAAGTTCATCAAAGTCTTCTGTCAAGAGAAAAAGAATAAACTGTTCTCCCTATCCTCCTTAGAAAAAAGGAAAGTAGGGCAAAAAAGAGATTGTGAATAGAGCAGAAGTAATGGGCTTCAATTGCAGCAAGGAAGATTCAGGATCCCCATGAGGAAAACTTCTAAGTGATAACGATGGATTTGGGTTGACTGCCTGGAGATCATGGCATCTCCAACACTGGAGGACTTTAAGAAAAGATTAGACAAATACCTGTCAGGAGTGACATCTGTAAAGCTGATCTTACTTTATGCCAGGGAAGGACTAGAGGGCAGCTTGATGTCTTTTTTCAGCCATCAGATTTTGACTCTGTGATTTGTTTTCCTACCGGAGATTAAAATTTTTCTCACTTCTTTTTTTTTTTTAACACAGAGAACTTAATCCTTTCCAAGAAGTATAAATATAATAGTTTGATTTAGTTCTTCCTCAGCTGATTTATTAATAAGTATCAAATAGATTGACTCTTTGCAGCTGAGTCAGTCAGTTTTCCAAACATGTTTCATGAAGATTTTTTTCTGTTTTCAGGTAATGGAGACAAACCAGAGAAGCCACACTTTGATTCTCGTAGTCTTATCTTTGAATTAGACCCATGCAATGGGAATGGGAAAGTTTGTCTTGTTTATAAGCACACTAAACCAGGTAAGACTGAAAAGAGCAAAGTTAGTCATCTCTTGTTGTGGATTGTATCTGGAGGCCACATGCGTAGAATCATCTTACATTTCTGATCTTCTTTGCAATTTGTAGATCAACATTTACTGGGACGTCCTCTCTCCACTGAAGTCAGGGGCTAAATCTTACAGAGACTTAACTGGAGCTAACATTTTCCCTCCTTCTAATGTTTGAATCTGAGTTATAACTTAAGATTTCTGCATGCATAGCATACTTGCATACTGAAACAGGAAAGCATTCGCCTATGACTATAGACAATCATGTTGAAATAATGCAGAAGGCTAGAACTCAGCCACTAACATATCTCTGGTTACTTGCATGTCTTGGAACAATTCCCTTACATTTTGATGAGAAAGGGTATAATGCTGCTTAGAAGCAAAGGATAGATGGTAAAAAAGGTCCTTAGCTGACTGAGGCAGACTTACACTGATTCTTCCACCTTGTGCATGGATGCAAGAGCCTCCAGGTCAAAATTTGGCAGGAAGGGTTAAACAGGAGAGTGAAAGATGTGAGCTGAGCTGTTCCTTCTGACAGATACACAGAAAGCTGCTATCAGTCAGGGATTACTGAAATACCCAAGTTATTTGTACAGTAGTTGTCATCTGACACAGTGCACAGGTCACTAGGTGTATGTGTATACCTGTATGTTCACTGTGTGGGGGTGTGCAATTGTGATATACCTATTCTTAAGAAAACCCTTTGGTTGTTATCTTGTGTCTTTCATTGGGTGTGACTGCCACTCCCAAGGAAGAAAATTCTTACTTGTCCTCTTACCTTCCAGTCTTAGCGATTTCAGCACATGCAGTGGATAACCTGGACAAGTGGAGGGAACATTGTTTACAGGTCTTGATGTCAGCACAGGGGACAGGCAGTGTGTTTAATCAGCAATGTTCAGCGTCTCAGTTTCCCAAGTAAAATCACTTCTTTTTATGCTCCAAAGGATGTCACCACCAGAGAAATATTTGATCACTGTGGAATGATTTTGCAAAATGTGTTTTTATTGGCAGCACACACTCCCATGACTTCCAGACTCTGGACTCTATTCAGTAATCCAGATGTCTGACAATCGAGTTAGTTGCTTTTTACTTTGTGGGGTAGATAAATGTTTGCCATTATTGTACTTTGAACTTACACTACAGAGTTGCTGATGTCCAAGCATGTTCCCTGTAGAACATCAGTCCCAGGTTGGGAAGGAATAGCATTGCATCCATTTTATGGTGGGGAAAATGAATATAATGGCTGTTGCACAAGTATTTTTAGTAAGGCTGGGAGCAGAACCAAGTCCTTTTCAGTCCCCATCCTCTAACCGTTAAACCACATTGCCTCTGGATAATCATCTATGTTAGTCAGGGATGCTGCGTTTTAGAAGCTGCAGCCTTTCTGATAAGTATGTTGTGTCTCCCACCTGACAATGGCCAGGGGTTGATCTTATCACTACAAAGCAACAGTGTAATTTGTGTTTGTTTTGTTCTAGTTGTCTCCCCAGACACAGAGATATGGTTCCTGGACAGAGCTCTGTATTGGCATTTCCTCACCAAAACCTTCACAGCCTACTACCGCCTGCTCATTACCCACCTGGGTCTCCCACAGTGGCAGTACGCCTTCACCAGCTATGGGGTCAGCCCCCAGGCCAAGGTAGGACAGCGGGATCCAGCTCATCAGTATTTCACATAAGTATAGACTGGAAAAACATCTTCCCACCTTTTGACAAGCAGTCTGTAGGCTCAAGCGGGCCTCCCTAGTGAGCCATGGAAGGGGCCATGAGCCTTTCCCCTGTAGCATGTTAATAGTCATTTGTTTATGTTAGTGAATTCACTAGCATTGTGTTAACCTTGCTTTTCTCACCCTAGTTGGGCTCTTCTACCTTTGACCTCTAGTAGCAGGTTATGGAACCCCAATTATTTCTTTTCTTTCTTGACTCTGAAGCCAACTTCCACTTCCATGGCTGCTGGCAAGTGAGGAGATGTAAAGCCATTCATCCCCACAGCTATGTAAGATTTGTCTAGATCAGTTTTCTGGGCGTAGCACCGAACAAGAGCCTATTGCTCTCTGGGTGGAGAGGGAAGTCCAGGTACACATTAGGCAGAAGCCCAGAGGAAGACTATGAGCTTGAGCCTTGCCAAGAATTATTAATTCCCTTGCATCCTCCTCAGTCATGAAGAGATGCCTTGATAAAAATGATGCTCAAAAAGAGGCAATTTAAATGCCAGCAGTCCTAGAAGTAGTTATAGGAGAGCTCCAGGTACAGCCTCATGACCATTCCAGCCCCTTATTATTATTAAAATTACTATTCTGCTCTGCCAGAACCCTGCTATTAGAAGCTCCTGCCATTCCTCTGTGCTTGACTGGGCCTTCAGCCCTAACCCTGCTTCCACCTTGTGAGAGGCCAGGGAATGGATCTGACAATACTACCGAACACAGCACATAAGCCTGTGCAATGTCTGTGCATGTTAGCAAGGCCTGGCAGGTCTCAGTGAGTGTCCTGCACTTCACCCAGACATGACAGCTGTCTTACCAGCATGACATTCCTTGGTCCTGCCTCAGCCCTGTGCGTGCATCAGAACTGCTTGCTAAAATCACTGCTGACTTCCCATCTATCAATGGCTGTAGAATTTGGCTCTTTGTCTTCCTGGTGTCTTCCCTGTTATACTGTGCTCTACTTTATCAGTCAAGGCTGTGTGCATGGTACTCTAGCATATGCCTGTGCTCTGCCTTTCTGTAACTTTCCTGCTAGAATATTTTATTATGTTCAGTATATTCACAAACCTTAGTGAAATCATTCATGTATTCCCTAATCATTTGCAGCCTCTGTTAGTTAAAATCCTCCTAGTATGTTAACCATTATCATTTTTAAAGGTCTTCAAGGGTGGTATATTAAAGCTGTTTTCCATTAAGTAGTACATGAATAGATTGCCATCTACATTTTGGTATTGATCTTTTGTTTATCTTGTTCAACACTTTGCTGATGGTTTCTGTGGGATTTGTAATACCATAACCCCTACAGTTTTATTTCCTGACTTCATCAATGGAAAACTGATAGGAAAAACACTAAGAGATGAGAACTACAGGGCATAATATTGTGGTGGCATCTGGGAACCAAAAAAAAATCGTTGTGGTCACTTCTAGGTGTAAAATCAGGCCAAAGAGAAACAAACACAAAATCCTTTGTGTAAAGAGTTAAAAAACCTGCGTTATTGTATGTGTGAAGAGAGGGAGGGAGGCTATATTTTGAGAAGTTCAACTAGTTTGGTTCTAATTTATAAGCACTTTTAAATTCCAAGGGTTTTTAATCTTTTCTGCTTCTCTGAATCTAAATAAATGTGGTTTAGTTTCCTCCCCTCCCTTTGCTTTTCCTCCCGTAGTTTAAATCAGGAGTTACTCCTGGTAGGAGTTATACTGCAGGAAAGGTAGTGTTAGGTTTGTGTCTGGTTCTCCTCTTCCCTGTCTGGAATGTGGAGCAGTTCCAGGACTGGAGCTGTAGCTGTACCTTGTGTATCCTTATCACAAGGCACTCTGCACAGTCCTGTAAACTGCAAACTGATAAGTGGTGTATAATTAAAATCAGGTCTCAGGGGTTAGGGGGAACAGGGTGGAAATGTCTAATTGCAGTTTGATTTTACCCTCTTCCTTCCCCACCATCCTGCCTTTCAGCAATGGTTTAACATGTATAAACCCATAACCATCAACACAGCTCTCCTCTCTGAAGAAGCTGATTCCTTTGTGAACAAGCTGGACCCCAATAAAGTATTTAAAAGCAAGAACAAAACTCCAGTGATCAAAAAGAAACCACCCTCCCAGCCAGCAGGCTCCCAAAAGAGTCACACAAGCGTGACCTCCTCCAAGACATCCTCACTAGCTGGGAATTCTTCAAGGAAGTGAGACCCCCAGATCTGATCCTGGACAGCATTTGCAATAAGCTTTGATGTTCTCTGATGCAGAGTCTCAGTGGTTCAGACCAAGTTCCTTGTGCATGAATAGATGTGCCTATGGAAAACACATTGCAGCATTTGCATGAAATATAGCCACAATGTACTTCAGCATGGAAGGGATGTAGTTCCTGGAGACTCTGAGAAAAAAACTTGAGACATTGACTTTATTCCCTTCTGCTACTTGCAGCATGTACTTTTCAGAGGGCATGAAGAAGCCCTTGATGTCACTGCTCTATAGGGAAGCTTTTGTTCCTGTGCAACTACAGCAGTGAAATGAAAGCAAATGTAAGTCACCGTTACTTTAATAGACCCATGCTGAAATACAGTGTATGAAGATATTTCTGCCATCTCCTTTGAAAGAAACCTGCCCTGACCTCACATGCTGTGGGAGCAGGCTGGAACCCACTGAACAAAGAAATATCTTCTGCTTCAGGCAGAATCAAACTCCGCACTTCCCTGTGCTCCTTCCAACTTCTGCTCTGAGATTCATGGTACAAAGGGACCTGGGGCTTCCATGTCTCTGCATTGGCCTAGTTGCTTGCTCTACAGCCCAGACCACTTTTTGGCCTTTGTGCCATACCTTTTTGGATAGTGATGTCTGTGTGATGTCCTTCCCAATAAGCCTGAAGGCAGCCAGAAGCTGCAAGAGCCCTCATTGCATCTCCTTTCTCCTCTTGTGGGAACTGCTGAGTCAGGGCGGGTCAGTGGTGTTAAGAGCAAGAGTCCCATAAGCCAGGAGGACCCCTTGGTTTGTCACACATTCATTTGCAAAGTTGACCATTCAAACAGCCTTTGTCACTTTTTAATTGGGCGGGATCTGACCAGGGGCCACTGAGATTCTACAGCCTTAGATGCCCCTGATGCTGTTTTCTATACTGTAAGTTTTCAGGTTAGAACTGCACTTTAACCCATTCACTGCTGTTTTTTAGTTACATCTGATTGTTTCCATTACTTTTGTATGCCATTCTGTCTTCTTAGATGTGCTGGAAAGACATGGTAGCAACCAACACATTTTGTGCCTAAGCAGGGAAATCAAAGTCACCATCTTCAAATAAGCATTGATTATTTAAACAAACAGCATCATCTTTTATTTATTAAACAGTCACATAATTACATAAGACAAACCTACCTCACAGGGATGTTGTGAGGCTTTCACGAGTATTTGTATGGCCTTCAGAAAGATGAAGCCACCCTGTAAGTGCTTAATAGTATTTTAGTAAAGATTTGAATATTTTCCTCCAGCGTGATAGAGTATTTGAAGATGCTTTTGGGAGCACATGCACAAGGATGTATGGTAAGAGCAGCAGGGTGCAGGCTGGATTGTTTGGGGTGTTTTTTTATGCAGTGGAGAATCTCTCACTGAGAAGGGATGGGTTACAGTGTCTTTTAGCTAATCCCATCTTGTGCTACTCTGAAGTTTCCAGTTTAGTTCACATAGGCCAAAAGACTCAGCTGTGTGACAGCTGTTCCACTTCCGTCCTGCACTCACTGTTCAAAATCTCTGCAGCCATCAGCCCCAGCTCTGGCATGCTTTGCTGGCTTCCAGCACTGCCCAGGGCCCACCCTCAAGTGCAGTTGCTGCGTTGCCTGGCAGCTGCCCTCTGCCACCTCCAAATGAGAGAAAATCCTCTAATGCTCTTCAGCCCTCTTAAGCTGATGTGCGTCTTGTGCTGGGTGAAGATCTGCTGTAGCTGCTCTACTAATATAAGGTCAGCTCTAATGAGGAAGCAGAGATGTCAGTATCTACCACCCCACTCCATGCCACAGCAATACATTAGTAATCCTTTTAATAGTGAGATGTGAATGATCATTGAAGCCAGTAAATGCCATTTTCTGGAATTCTGTGCAGTAGTGATGTTCTGTCACTTCCTACTCTTGGAGATACCTGTGTCATGTGTTCATGGTACCCATCCCCGGGACTACAGTTACATGCTTGACATACGTACCATACTTGCTAAGCACTTTCTAGAAAAGTTAAGACTGTTTTCACCCCCCCTCTTCGGGAACAGGCAGCTTCTGATACTGTTTTACTTTTAATCTGATGATACCTCAAACTTGTAAGGCTGTTGCAGGCCCACTTCCTCATTCAGATGTGTCGTGGTTTAACCCCAGCCGGCAACTAATCCCCACACAGCCGCTTGCTCACTCCCCCACGGTGGGATGGGGCAGAGAATCGGAAGAGTAAAAGTGAGAAAACTCGTGGGTTGAGATAAAGACAGTTTAATAGGGAAAGCAGAAGCCGCACACACAAGCAAAGCAAAACAAGGAATTCAGTCACTACTTCCCATCGGCAGGCAGGTGTTCAGCCATCTCCAGGAAAGCAGGGCTCCATCACGTGTAGCGGTTACTTGGGAAGACAAACACCATCACTCCGAACGTCCCCCCTTCCTTCTTCTTCCCCCAGCTTTATATACTGAGCATGATGTCATATGGTATGGAATAGCCCTTTGGCCAGTTGGGGTCAGCTGTCCCAGCTGTGTCCCCTCCCAACTTCTTGTGCACCCCCAGCCTACTCACTGGTGGGGTGGGGTGAGAAGCAGAAAAGGCCTTGACTCTGTGTAAGCACTGCTCAGCAATAACTAAAACATCCCTGTATTATCAATGCTGTTTTCAGCACAAATCCAAAACACAGCCTCGTACTAACTTCTATGAAGAAAATTAACCACCCCAGCCAAAACCAGCACAGATGGAGGTGGCAGAATTCCTGCAGGAGCAGGGCAGCCTCTTCCCACATTTCTCATGCAGTCAGAGTGGAGAAAATGGTTTGGTTTGGGGTTTTTTTTGAGCGTTTGGGGATGCTGCCACGGAAGTTGTCTGAATTCTTTCATACGGTGGTAGTTAAAGTCTAGCCTGTCAGTAACACACATTGTTCCATGACACCAACATGTTCCAGCAGAGCTGTGCTAGGATTCAGGAGAGCCTGTAGTTTAGTTTACTAATTTTTTGGTGCTTCCTGAATGTTCAGATCAAAAAGCAAAAAACAAAACCAAGCATGAAAAAAAAAAAATCAGGTTCAGGCTTCTGTTTCAGACTGTCCTGGCTCTTCTCTGTGCTCTGCCAAACTAGGTGTTTGTTACGGTGGTAGATTAGCAAATGGAAGCAAGCCTAGGTCCCTGATGGTCTAGTGTAAGATAGTTATAAAAACTATCCAGTTTTACAACCAGTTTTACAACCTTTTACAACCAGTGTAGGTCTAGTGTAGTATCTACCTCTTACCAAAGAATATTCCAGATCAAAATTTCTTTAAGCTAAGTTGTTTCTGCCACTGTTGGATCCTGTATTTTGATTTCTATGAACATAAAGGTATCCAGAGTCTTGCAGCTCTGCTTTTCTTTTCTCCAGAATGTGATGATTTTTTTTGGTAGATTTTTACACAGGGAGATGATTGAATAATTTTTTCGGGTCACAGACAGGTCTAGCCCTACCCGGGTCTGCCCAGTGTCTCAGAGACCAAATTTGTCTGATTAAGCAGAGTAGGTTTCTGTGTTGTAGTAGTCACTTTAGCATTAGTACCAAGGCTTGCTGAAGTCTTACTCCCCAAGAATTTTCACCTAGATCCACCGACCGTGCACTGAACCTTTGCTTGGCTACATGAAGGAAGGCCCCTGAAACTGGTGCAAACCAGAAAGATGAGGAGGCTTCAACCTTAGCAGAAGCTGCAACCTTAGAGATAAGAGAAGAATCGGCCTGCCTATAGACAATGAAAGGGCCCAATGAAGAACGGGGAGACCCCAGACCCTGATACTACTGTTGGTCCGAACTGTCTCCTGAGGGGAGGGGAATTTAGATTGTAAGGGTATAATTGCCCAGGGGTTTCTTTGTTCTGGGTCCCTCTCCGGAGGCACCCAGCTTGAGCTGTTTTCACCACTGTACCAATAAATTCGTCTGGCGCACGTCGTATCAGAGACTCTGCTTCGGGAAACCTAGGGTCGAGCCAGAGGGGAGAGGAAGTGCCTGAGAGTGAGCGTGTGCATGAGCGAGGAGTGGAAAAGGGGCACCCGTCAGCTCAGGGGAGCTGCCGCTGCGAAGGGACGCTGGTCCTAGCAGTTAAAACTGGGGTGGTGTGTGTGCCACTCCCTGAATGGTGTGTGAGTGCTCAGGCAGCAGCTTCTCCTTTAACACCTGGAAGACTAGCCCCTCATTCCTCCACCTGCAGGGTGGAGAAACGGTGTGCTCCAGCAGCACCATTGCACGTGCCCTCATCCACTTGGTTACCCTTTGGCTGTCAGTCCATACATACATAGACTTTACTGTCAGGCCCTTTCCTCAGAGCATGTGGCCATCACAGTGTAGAAGTCTCCACCACTGGCTGTCCTTTCTCATTTCCACTTTCTGGGACAGGTTGGTTGTGAAAATCAATGAAGAGTTTGTAGATGAAAACACCAGCAAGACTTCCCAGAATCGGAGCTGTGAGTGGGACCCACCACCAGTGATGTCCAGCCCTAAAATGAAACACAGACGAGGAGCGGGTGAGCCAGATGAACCACTGCCCTGTCACTGCATGGCACAGGGTGAGGTGAGTTGAGCCTGCTGGGGACTGAGCTGTGTGAGCAGAGGTGTCTCATCCCACTTCACATACTGGGCCCTACAACTGGCTTAGACAAATTCTCTACCCACCCACATAACTGCTGGAGGGAGGGTCATTTTCCTCATCAGCCTGAGAAAGTAGCTCTGCACTGTCTGCAGGTCTCTTGTTCTCCTACAGAAATAGTCTGTATGATCCTGATGAGTATGACTGTCAGACAGACAGACATGCACACCTTTTCCCTCCCCATTTCCAATAGCATCTGCACCTCCTCTACCAAGGTCTCAAGGGTGTTTTCCGGAAATGTAATGAAAATGGGCAACTGGGACAGCAGACTCTGCTAATGCCCTCACCATGGGAAAAGCCATAGCATGGCATCATCTTACTAGATAGGGGAAGGCAGGGTTTCATCTCCAGATTCAGACATCTAAATTTAGGAGAGCTATACAGCAATCCAGCTGTAAGTACCTGCTTTCAAGTGAGCTGAATCGCTCTATGGCTCTCCAGTCACTGTAATAACCAGCTAGATCTCCAGCTGACAGGTAGCCAGCTTGGTCCCCAAATTGAGGTATCTGAATGTCAAGATGAATCCCATGCTGGAGAATTAGCGTACCCTAAATTTTGTGTACATAATGCACAGGGCTCCTCTATGCACAACCCTTGCTCTCTGAGAATGGAGAACGCACTCTTGCAGCAATACCATCATTTGGTCCAAAGTAAAAGGCTTCATGACCATTTTATCTTGGGCTTATCTCCTCTCCTTGCGAGCTGAGCAGTGTAAAAGCAAAACGGGTCACTCACATGAAGACGTCCATTCCCCAGCCAGCAATTGCCATGAAGACCCTGGGGGGCAGGTCCCGTGAGGGGTTTATGGCGTAGCCTGTGTTCATCCCCATCCCCAGGCCAATGCCCAGGACCAGGATACCCGTGAGCAGGGCCTGCGTGCCTTTCAGGGCTCCGTTGTTTTTCTCGTCGTGGATGATCAGAATGCCCAGGAGCAGCATCACTGTCTCCGTAAACTGCAGGAGCAGGAAAGGGGGAACAGGTCAGGAGAGAGAATGGAGAAGACAGAAGGATCCTGCTCAGCAGAGAGGAAGAGACTTCCCAGAATGGAAGAGCAGGTGGGATTCATGGTCTGATCAAGTCAGGTAGGACCCCAATGTTATTCCCTCCCCACAGGTGGACTGAAGAAAAGTCTTAACTCATTTCCCAGCAAAAATGTCTCTACCTCATCACCAAAAATGCTCTAGGACTGATATGAACTTCTCAGTACTGTCCTGTCCCTCCACCTTTCAAGTTAGGGACATGGGTTATTTTAAGTACATTTCGTCTAACAGAGGCAGAGCCATAACAAACTGCTAACGAGACAAATCTGATCTTCCCTAGAGAAAGTGATGTTTTATATAGCCTGTTGCATTAGCTCTTTCAGGACTAAAAGCAGATACCAGATTCTCATCTGAGAAACTGAATCTCCCATCTGTGACAGTACATAACTGGCATTTGTAGATCTGCAGTGCCCAAGATGTCAGGAACTGAGGTTTGAATAGAGGTGATGACTCCTGTCTCTTTCTGCTTCAGAAAATGAAGTTGGAGAGCCCTGGACTGCTTGCAGAGACGCCAGCAAAAGCAGAAACTCTGCAGCTCTTGGCAACGCACTGTCACTGTCATTTACTTTCTTGTGCAACAAGGACACTGCATGCTCCCCAGGAGGCTGAGTGGCCAGGTCCCCACCTGTAGGTTCTCCAGCTCTCACCATCCTTCTCATCATGCCCAGGCAAGAGTTTTGTCAGCTCAGAGACAAAAGCACAGGCTTCCTCAGATTTGAATTGGAAGTGAATCTTCCTTCTCCAGTGCCCCAGTGCTCCATGTCCCCTTCCTATTTCTGGGCATCTGGACATTGTGTTGTATGCTGGGAATCAACTGTACACAGTCTAAATTGGACTGTTCAAACCCTAGAGGTTCAACCCAGACAGGCTGTGTTCACGTGAAGACAGTTCCAGGCCCTCTGTGCCAGTGAGGGGCAGCCAGCAGAGCTGCCTGGGAGCATGGAGCGGGTGTAGGATCCAAAAAGGGGAAGAACAGTTCAGGGAACTGCCCAGAGCCCAAAGGAGATAGTTCCTGATATAACTCAGCTTCTCACTTCCCACTGCTTGGGCTGCATGCAGGGAAGGTGTTTGGAGGGCACTCGGACCAAGCAGCCTTCAGGTGTTACCTTTTAGGCTTGCTCAGCCACCAAGGTGCCTTGGATCCTACCTGTCAGGCACCTGCCTGGATGGTGGGCTCCTTGGAGTAGAGGTTGTGATTGTGTCTGCGTGTGTAGGGCTGCGAGTCCCCTGTAGCAGACCTGCAGTAGCACCTGTTACCACCTACCTTCTCCTAGCACACCACAGCAGTCCCCACTGACCTCTGTGAAGAAGCCTCCCAGCAAGGATACATAGGGAGCAGGGTAAGTGGAGAAGATCGATGCCGTGGCAGTTGGTCCTGTCACTGTAAAGTTCCCCTTGGTGTAGTTGTACAGAGCATCTATGAGAAATGGGAATTATGGGATTTAGCGTAGAGTTCATCCCACATGGCATGTACGCAAGTCTACCCATTGCAGCCAGCACAGACACCAAGGGGAAGAGAGGCAATGGGAGATATGATGGAGGTGACACACCCCTCACAGGGCATGATCTCACTGATATCTGTTACCCACAGACTTTGGTTTGCAGTTGCTTCCTTACACCTACCAGCTCCCTGCCCCTGCTCCAGGAGCCTGGGGCAGGCTGAATGCTCTGGATGCACTGGAGGCCTCCATCCCTCTGCCCCTCGGAGACTGAGACATGCTGGAGCCAATGGGTGGTAGGTCCTCTGCTCACAACTCAAAACCACAGATGACTGTAGTCCTGTTTTCCACAGACCAGCAGAGTCTCCCAGAGCTCCAGCTGTACCTAATACATGGTAGTCCATCTAACTCAAGCCCTTACAGGCCCTGGAAACAAAATGCTGACAAAATGCAGCTACTGGCCTTGAGGTTTTGGCAGTGGGAATGCCCTGAGCAAAAGGAGCTGTGTTCTCCAGGAACTGCACATCCTTCCCAGAGATATCTGGGCCCTGCTCTGGCCTTGAGCTATGAAGGTCTGTCCCACAAGCCAGGAGCTCGCCCTCCTCACCCAGACATCATGCTGGGTACTGTAAAAGGAAATATTTTTGACGAACTGTGAGTTAAGACTGAAATGGTGCCCATAGCAACCCCTGTGATAAAGACACAACCATACCATAGTAGAGGCCAAAGATGGTGGCTGCTGCCATAAAGGAGCCCAGGAACTGGCTGATGAGATAAGCTGGGAGCTTTCTCCAGGGGAGGTTTCCTAAAATGCAGTGTGTGAGGGTGATGGCAGCATTCAGATGAGCTCCTGCAAAATGACAGCAAAAGAGAATGGCCTTGACCCCAATGCAGCTGTTCTGGAGCAAGCCCCACGCCCCGCAGTGACCGCCCAGACCTTCCTCCAGAGCACCAAGACCCTCCCAGGGCAGGCTCTTCCTCCTGCACAGACTCAAAACCGGCCCGTTTTTCCCTGGGCAGCTGAATGATTCAGGGCAGAGAGCTCCTAGCTTTAGTCCTCTAAAAATTAGACAACCTCTGCTTTACTCCCTGTAGACCACAGGCTGCCTCGGTCACCTCACCTGTCAGAGACACCTCTCGTGGCATGGCGTGAGTCTCCCTCTGCATGAGTTTCTCTCTATGCAACTTAAAGGGAGCCCAGAACTTAAGACTCATCACCCACCTTTTATATGGCTGCAGGTAGATGAGGCAAATCTTATACCAAACAATCGCAAGGCCTTCTGAAAACATCTGATAGATAAGGAGGGCCTCATCCTGGTAGAGCTGAGCACCCCAGCTGATGGGAGCTGCGGGCGCATAGCACAGCTTGCAGGCAAGGCACGAGGCACCGGGGAAGCAAGCTGCAAAATCAACCACTGATGCCCCATATCTTCATGTCTGCAAAGCAAATCCTACAAAAGGCTGTCGGCAGGGACTCAGATTAGCTCTTTGATGTCACTGCATTGAGAAGGGGTTACCAGGATGGTCAATCCTGGCCAGACCATGGTTGCTCCCACTAGTGTGGAGCAGACCCTGTCCTTCCCTCACAGAGTTTGTAATCTTGGATTGCATTTCCGTACATATTTTAGTATGTGTCTTTCATAGAGTGCAACATCAGTTTTCCCTGTTTTGAGGGGATACTTTCTGTGGAGGAGGTTGGTATCATAATGGTGCTTTTGGAGAAAGACTAAGTGGATCCAGGGCTGGTGCCCTTGGTGCAAACCACGTTTGTTCTCCAGGCCTCATCCCCCCACGACTCCAAAGGAAATATTTGCTTTTTCCTGCCTAGGAGGTGTAAACTTTGGGGGTTAGTAAATGCTCCAACCTTAGTGGCCTTTTCCTACTCCAGACTCAGAAAGGGGTAAGAGCCAGACACATGTCATCTCATCAAAGTACAGGACAGAGTGAAGTGAATGTACTGCCTGCTACAGCCCCACAACCACAACTGAAATGGAGGGAGACCCCTTTTTCTTTGATCCTCTAATCCTTTGCAGGCATGACCAGCCATTTCAGAGATCACAAGAAACATCTTGTGACACAAATGAAGCCAAATCACAATGCCAAGAAGCCCTGAAGCTGGCTCCAGAGCCAGCCTGTTGCTGGCTGAGCTGAGACCCTTCCTCCCATCTCCCAGCCCTCAGCAGATCAGCCTTATCTCAAATGTCACCTGGGACTGCAGGGACCTACTTTTCTCAGCCTGCTTTCCCCAGGATGTCTCCACCAGCTCCAAAAGGACAGGGACACTGAGAACTGACTGCTTGCGTGGAAAAATTTTCCTTTCCAAGCCAGCCCCAGCCTTGGACATTTCTCTGCTCCAACAGTTCAAGAGCAAGGACTTGCTTTAATTTTCTGCCCACTAGAGCCCTTAATCTCTTCTCTTGGTGCAAATTAATGCAGAAATTGCACAAGGCAAAGGTAATGCTCTGTCATGTGAGAGATACAACTCCATGGCCCTGAAACACCACCTCCTGATTTCGCGCGGGGCGTGTGCGCATGGGTGTGGATGATAAGGAGAAATTTGCATACCATTCCTTGTTGCAACATCAGCAGTAAGCTCTCCTTTGCAATAAATTATTTACTTCCCCATAGGTCAGACTGGCAGCATGTTTTCAGAGCTCCTTGTCTCCTTGGGCCATGATGGCATATCCCAAGTGCCTAACAGGGGCACTGCTGAAACCTGGCTCCGCTGACCGCAACAGGAGGGGATGGCTGAACCTCTGCCATTCTCCCTGTCCCGCTTGCCCCTGTCTCAGCTCAGGACATGCGTTTGAGATCAGCATACTGCAGGTATGCTGTGCCTGCTTCATCCCCTGCTTCTCCTGACCTTGCCGTGCTATCATGACTCCTTGGCTTGACTTCAGACCTGCCTCTCCCCTGCGGACTTGGCTGTGATCACTGGGTCACAAGGCTGACCCTGGTTACGGTCACCAGACCTGCTCTGCTCTTTTTGCTTGGGGACCCTAGGACTGCCTTTTTTTCTGGTGAGGGCACTGCCCTGCCTTGCCATGCCGTCACCCACCCCTCCGCAGCCCACCCCTGCTGCCTCCGACGCATGTGGCCTTCATGGGACATCATAGAGATGTCCTATGCTCAAGTGTCCTGCTCACCAGAGATTCCTCCGGCCGCATGGATGCCCAAGGTAACACCAATGCCAAATCCCAAATTGATGCTCAGATGCTGCCCAAAGTCTCCTCTTCCTAATACCACTTGTGCCACAGAAGACAAGCCAAAGACCTAGTGCATGCAAAAAGAAAGAGAGAAAGGAGTGTTAAAAGTAGGATTATTGCTGTGGTGGACTGAGCTTCTTTGCTACTTTTTCTGCAATACTAATAAACTCACAAAGACAGGAAGAATCTGAGGTGCCCACAGTCAGGAGATGAAGTGAGAATGACCCTCCTCTTCAAAAATTGAATGGCTAACTGGATTATTCCTCATTGGTGACCATCACACCAAAGCAGACATTCTGGGCTGGGTTGGGTACAAGGGAGACAAACCCCAGACACCCGCACCGAGGTCCCCGGCTCGGTTGGGACCACTCACACAGCTGCAGTAAGGGCCTCTGTGCCTGAAGCCAGGGACACAAGCCAGGGGAGCATCACCGCAGACCGCCCAGAGGCGGCATTCAAGCCAGATGGAAGGAGAGTGGGCAAATTCTTGTAGTCTTTCTTTTCCTGGTGTGCAATTTATTGACTGAAAATGTATTTTGGGTAGCACATTGCTATTTGCCAAACTCAACTCTAATTTTGGCAACTTATTGCGGAAAAAAACAAAGAAGGAAATTCTGGTTTGACTTTTCCTTTCAACACATATACTTTCAGTTTGAAAACACCAAAATTTCAATACATTTTAGTGAATAAAGGTGAATCGGGAAAAAGTAAACAGAAAAGTGAAAAGAAAAAGTAAAAAGAAAAGTAAACACTCTCCAGCCGGAAAAGGCATATTCAAGAAATTGCTCTGGCCTGAAAGTAAATTCTATTTCACTTTTTTAATGTGGTCAGAGGGTGGAAAAAATCAGTTCTTTGCACAGCTCTTACACTGAAATCTGGAGAAGGACAGAGCTTCTCTTGAGGTCTCTGCCTCGCAAACCACTTAGGGCTTGGAGAGTGTATCCTGTTCCTTGGACTGCACGGATGTTTATACAGGGTGACACATCCCTCCAAGACAAAAAAGTCAGTATGTTCTCCAGCATCTAAACTTCTGCTCTGGCCTGTCCTGTTTTGCCTGGGATCTTTACTGGCTGCTCTGCCTAGATCCAAATTTTATCTATCTCATGTGTCTGCTCTCCCTCTTCCCTTTCAGACATCACCAAAATCCCCCGTTCCCCAGAGACACTGTTCTTATCTTTCTTGTATACACAGACCAGAGCCTGTGCTCTGCACAGAGCTACAGCCGGCATGGTGTTAGCCCTTCTCTCTGCCTCAGCAAAAGCCCCAAAAAGCAGTGTCTGGGATGTCCCCCAGCATCTGCAATGCCCTTATAAAAACTTTGCCTACTCATGTCTGAGCTTTTCCAAAGCCACATCCAAGAGAAGCCAAGTGCATAAAGCACAGGTTTTGCAGAACTGCACGCAGGTGCAGAGATGGGGGGGGCCCAGGGCAGGAGACATGGCTGTTGCAGCTGAACAGCACTATCCTCAAAAAACACAGGACAGGACAGAGAATCTGTTTTTCAGCACAGATCCAAACCTCTGGTCTCTTCCTCTATTCTCACAGTCCCAAAATAGCCTTTTTTTTTTTCCTACCTCCCTACTTGTGCTGTTTACTCCCACTGCCTGGTTCCTTCCTTTATGAACTTTGCCTGTCTGTCAAAGCAAGAGGCCTTGGCTGAGCGCTATCATCCAAATAACAGCCATACAGGCATCCTGGAGATGCATTCAGCGCATTCCCAGTTGCAGTAAGGGCCAGGGGGCTGCTAAAAAGTTGGATGCTGGATGCTACATTTGGATGCTGAATGCTGTTTGCGGCCAGCCCTTGATGGGGGTCTGGGTGCAATGCCCCTACTCCTACTCTATTCCCTCATGGGGATCAGTGAGGGAAGAGCCAATGTGAGCTGCAGGCTCCAAAATCTGCCTTGGACTGTCAGAGTGCAGAGAAAAGTCTCCTTCTCATGCTGCTTCCCAGAGACAGCCCTGGCAGGACACCCCTGAACTTGATCTTTATCACCTGGAAACTTCCACCACCAAAACACAAAGGGAAGGGGAAAGGAAAATGGTTTGCTCAACTCCCGCTGAGGACTCACAGATGTCTGTACTCTGACTTCCAATGCGTGCAAAACTACCTGTGTAGTAAGGAGTGAACTTCAAGGAGTTGGATGTGCAATAAGATGTGATAAAAAGCAAGCCCTTGAAAATAAGCACCTTTATCTGTACAGACAGCTGTGTCAAAAGGTCCCCGTGCTTACAGAAATCTTATCTTCCTCTTGTGCAAATCTCCAAGTACAAGTTATTTGGATAATCCCCAGCCCTTCCATGCCAGCCTTGGTCCAGTCCAAAGCATCTCTCTCAGCCCAGCAGCGCTTGCAAGCTAAGTCCAGATGTAGCAAGTTGGCACAGACAGCTACTGGGCCTTTTCAGAGGGAGGATCTCATTTTGCTATGTTGGTCCAATACACAAAGGCTCTCATCCTGGTGGGCACCTCACCCCCCACCAGGGATCAATTCTGACTGCAAAGCCTTCCTCACCCTCTCCCCAAACACCTCTGAAGCAGCCCAAGAGCTCAAAACCACTTCACTTTTTCTGTGTGAAATAGATTCCTCAGGCAAGTGGGAGTTTCTGTATGGTTTGAATAAGCACTATTCATTTGCCAGCATAAGAAAACCAAAAGCGAAATCCTGGCATGCTTTACACCCAGTAATTATTTTTCTTAATGGTGGATTGTGGCTCCAGAGAGTTTCACAGGCGTTCATTACCCTGGCAACCCCAAGAGGAAGATGGATGAATGCTGTTCTCATTTCGCAGAGGCTGTCAGCGGTAGAGGACTCAGGGTATGCTCCCCAAACCTGTGCAGGACCCCCCAGCCACACCATTGCCTCTGGCACAGCAGGAAGAAAAGCCTCAATTCACTGCATGGGATCTTTCAGGGGGTTTGGCACAAGCATTGCGTTGCCCCATCTGACCAGACACTGCTCTTTGGTTTCATTCCCAGACTCTTCCTCATTTTTCTCCTAGAAGATAACTGAAACAGTGGCTCATCCCCACCTGCTTCACCCTCTCCCAGCACCCACCTCCCACCAGCCACATTGCTTTTTCCTCCAGAAGGTTTTTGACAGATGGTCTACCCGATGGGAAGCTGCCACCCCACCAGAGCAGAGGGGTGAGCAGTAGCAACCAGCTGCTGAGCATCCCTGAGGACATGGTAGGAAACCACTGGCCTTACAAATTGCTGCTGCAAACGCTTACCCTCTCACCCGCCCTGCATGCACACACACACATGCGCCTGCACAGACACACACGTCTGGGCTCGTCTCCTCCTTACCATGAGGATGAACATCCCCAGCGCTTCTGCCAACAGCTCCCTGATGGTGCCACTACGAATCGTGAGCACCTTCTGAATCTTCTCCAGCATTTTGCTCTCCGGCTCCAGCCTGCAGCCATGGGAGCTCCTGTTGTGACAGCACACTTCATTGCGCTGAGCTAAGTTACCCTTTGAGACTTGGCACCCTCCCTTCACCCCCAGACACCTTAATTCATTTGGTTAACGATGAACAAGCCAATAAAGTAGCAGCTAGCTTCAAAGTCTTCCCACACACACGCCATCCTTTTAAAACTATATGGTAAGGATGCAATATTTCTGCTACCGGGGCATTGCAAATGTTGTGCCTCTGCCCAGGAGCAGCCTATCTCCAGAGCGATGAGGCTATAAATAGCTTTGGTGTGCTCCTAAAGCCTGTTTTTCTCTGTAGCCTTTTCCACAGGAACTGAACAGGAATTTTGACTCTGCTCTGCATTGTAACCCACTGGCTGGTGGTTTGGTGCCATTTCTTTTTAAGAGGTAGGATTAGGACCATTTGCCTGTGCTTTGCAGGACTATGTGGATGCCCAGCCTGCGGTGAGGATACTCTGCCTGGAGCTGGTGTGCACCGCTGTCTGCAACCAGGAAGAGCCCAATGCCTTGAGTGTTGCTTCAGGTTGAATATTTGCTCTCGCTAAGTGCACCTGTGTCGGCAGCTCCCATCACACTAGTGGAGAGCCTCCCTGCCACCCTCCCGGTCTGTCCTCTCATGTGGGGCAAGGAGAGACCAGTCTCGGCAGCGGTCCCCAGAGATCTTCAATCTCATCTGGCTGCCAGAGCAGAGTCCTCACTGTCCTGATTCCTCCTCCATCTCCTGATTCCCTCCACTTATCTCCCTGCTCACCTGGTGAGCTCACCTGGTGAGCAGTGCTTTTACCTCTCCACTGTGAAAAGGTTTTTAATATCTTTGCTTAATCACTGAAAAACTTAAACCCACTGAACACTCAAGACCTTTTTCTGTGAGCCTTGTCTGGGTCTTTGATGGTTTTCTTCACCTTCCTCTCAGCCTGCTGCAGCTTCTCAGTGAGGCTCTGGAGGGGACACAGTGTGCAGCTCTGGGGAGGTGACCTTACCAGCAGCTGCCTCGATGGGGACATAGTGCTCTGCTCACACTGCCCCTGGTGTTGCCTCCCTCTGCAATACTGCGTTGCAAAAGTTCATGAGCTTTTCTTTCACCCACAGAACACTGAGCAACTGTGTGGAAGAACCTGGGAAGCTGATTCTCCTCTCTGCTCCATAGATTATTGTCTATCTTGTGGCAGGGAAGGGTTTTATGGACTGTTGTAAGCCCTCCTCCAGCAACAGATTAGCTATTGACCTCAGTGAACGCCTGGCTAAATATGCAGTAATTTACTAGTCTGTCTCTGATACTAAGGACCATCTAATCATGACAGATGATAATCACGCTGCTGGCAAGGGTGTTCCTGCAGCATATTTCTAGGTGGGAAGGTCCTTTGTCCTATGAGTCTGTGAGCTATGCTGTGGACAGAAAAAGTGGCCAATAAATCTTTCCAGGTCACTTCATTCTCTGCCATGCAAATGTTTACTGGTGGAGCACACAAACACAGGCCCTGGAGCACCAGGTCAGGGTGGTGACAAGACCCTCAAGTTTCTTCTGGACATGGTAATTCCCAGCTGACATGTAAAGCTGCGGTCCTGGCATCAGCGTGTGTTGGAGATCTCACAGCCTGTCTCAGATGGACGAGGTGTGAGTAGGTCAGTATCCCCCACAACTGGACCTACAACTTCATTTTTCACTCCTAGATCTCAGGGAGCCTTCCAAGTGGATTCCTCCCTTGTGGGCAAACAAGAAAGCTGGTCTGTCTCTGAAAGGCTTTGTCTCCTGCGTTCAAGCATTAACTATAGGCATCTCCATATTCTAATTTGGGCTGAAAAATGGACAGGTATTTTCTGGGAACACTGGGCTCCCATGGACTTGCAGTCTTCTCAGGGAAAAAGGCAATCCCAGTTTGCAATAGAAATCTTTGGTTTGGTGATAATATTTGCAGCATAATCCCTGATATTAACACCAAATTCCCTAAAACACCAGCATGCTTCTAGGATGGCATCATGGGTCACTGGATGTGCCTCTTGCGCTCCTCGTCCTTTTACACAGATCATTCCACAAGATGGCACTGAGACATTAATTTCTCCCTTAAAAGTGTTCAGATGGGTTCCTGTGTTGACTGCGGAAAATGTGAGAACCCTTCAATTTTAGGGTTCCTCCAGGCATTTTTATACATTAAAGAAAGTTGATCTGCCAATATTCAAGGAGTGTAACAACAACAAAAAACATCTTTCTATGAGTCCTATAGGGCAGAGCACCACTGCTCTGACAGCACACAAAACTGAAATGTGTCAGCCTGTGCCTGTCACCCTCCACTTCATACTCAGCAGGGAAACACAGGCAGCTCCAAAGGGCAGTTCATCCCCACCTAAAATAAGCGTCTGAGGCCAGACCTATGAGTCACACTCCATGCTGGCAGTTTCCCTCCAGTGTCTGCACCAGGACGTGGGGTGATGGGGTGATGGGCTCCAGCGTGCACACCCACGTGGAGGTATCTGCTGCCAGGTGAGCTGGACTGCCCTTCCTCCCTGCATCCAGATGTGGTGATCTTGAGCAAGCACAACCAACCATGTGAGTCAGAAAAGGGCTGGAGCACAAAGATCTGCCAGTTGCCCAACGTGACCAGCTGTGCTGGTTCTGGCTGGGATAGAGTTAATTTTCTTCACAGTAGCTAGTATGGGGCTATGTTTTGGATTTGTGCTGAAAACTGTTGATAACACAGGGATGTTTTCATTACTGCTGAGCAGTGCTTACACAGAGTCAAGGCCTTTTCTGCTTCTCACACCACCCCACCAGTGAGCAGGCTTTTGCTTTACCTATTAAACTTTCTCTATCTCAACCCATGAGTTTTCTCACTTTTACCCTTCCAATTCTCTCCCCCGTCCCATCGTGGGGGGGAATGAGCAAGTGGCTGTGTGGGGCTTAGTTGCTGACTGGGGTTAAACCACAACACCCATTCACACTTGCATGGTTTCACTGCAGGGCTGACGAGGATCTCTGGGGTCACCAAATACAGTCCCCTACTAGCATAAGCAGCCACACCACATTCCTTTCGTGGCCAGGCCAGTCTCCATTTTAGGAGTAAGTGCTTTTTGCCCCAACTCCTCCTGCTGGAAGCCTGTTACCAGAACTTGCTGCTCAGGAGATTAGAGACTTTCTTCTAATTTCCAGCCAAATTCTTGAAGCCATTTGTTCATGTGCCAGCCCCATCACAGTCGTGAGTTAACTCATTTCTTACATGTGCTATCCCATAAAGTTTTCCTATAAAGTTCGTTAGAAGAGCTTTAGCTGCTCACACTTAGCTTTGCACTGTGTCCTGATGTTCACCTTGACTTGCTCACAGGTTGAAACTTCATTCAACATTGACCCTACAACAATTTTACCGTGTTTTCCACTGCACATTAAGGAACCACCTGCTAAACCAAACCCATTTCTTCCCTAAGGCAGGTGCGCTTTCAGCACTAGTAATAAAGGAAATTTTTTTTTCTTTTTTCTTTTTTTTCTTCTGGCACAGTCAAGGCCTACTAACTGCACTGGTGTTGATACCCATGGTACTGAAGACCCAGGGGAACAACCCCCCTGGGTCCTGCTAGAGCAGCCCTGGGAAGGATGAGTGCCCAGGGACTCCAGGGCAGTCATGCTTCTGCAAGGAATAACTTCTCTCATGCAGTTTGACAGTGGACATGTTTCCTCTGCACCCAGGAGCTCATTTATCTCTTAATTGCGCTAATCAACAGCTGGAATGTCACCACTCCATTAGCTTCAGCCCTGCTGGTGGAGCATTAACTTCTCCCCAGAGGCTGAGAGGAGCATGAGCAGATAGCACAGCAGAGGAGCTCCTCACCGTGGATGAGGACAGCTTGCACCTCCATCAGACCAAATGCAGATGGCACCAAGACATCCCCAGACCCCTTTAGGAAGCAAGGCCAGATCACAGAGACCAGTACAGCACTGGTATGACCTTAGCTGTCCAGGACAGACCCCACTTGATGTACTCTAGAGGACCCACACCCTGTGGTCTCACATCTAACGCTCATGGTCTATCTCCTCCTCTCCTTTACGGATGGCAGGCACTGAGCGAGTCACAGACACCCCAGATATTTGTCTCTCAGCAGATGGCTTTGCTCTCCGTACTGTTACCCAACTCCCCATTCCCAGGACACCATCCTCCACGGCCTTTCAGCTCACCCCCACACACCATCGCCCCTTGCCCTGAAGCTGGCCAAAGGCACATCACCCGCAGCTGCTCCTTTCCAGTGAAACCAGGCTAGCTCTTACCATGCTGGGCAGAAGTGGGAGCTGGAGGGACCGATTGAGGGATGTGGTGGCACAATGGTGGGATCCTGCTCCAGTGCACAGCCCTCCGCTTCACTCCCCGGGGGCATGGTGCCTCCCGCCCCAGACTGCTAAAGCTCACTCAGCCAGAGGTAATCCCGAGGCAGTGGTGTCAGCAGGAGGGGAATTACACAGCTTTTGTTACTCATAAGGGGGAGAGCAGGTCTGTCCAGGAAGGGGTCGCCTGGGGCGGCACTGGCCCTGTTGTTGGGCAACAGAGTGGAGGGTGCCTAGGCTCCCCCGGCTGGGGACCTACCCACCCCATGTTGGGCCACCCTCCCCTCCTGCCCTCCATTTGGCTTTCCAGACAGAATCGGGTCGTTTTTATACAGAGCAAAGTGTGATGGTTTTTGAGGCACCTTGCTGGTTTCCATCTGGGCAAAGCCCTGGAAAGTCTCCCCCATGCACGGGTATAGGGCATTTCACAGAGGGAGAAACAGAGGCACAGGGGCACCTCAGGTCCTGCAAGACACTTGGGGTACCTATGGGATTTCCACCGAGGTCCTGCCAGCTCCTCATCTGCTGTCATCCCCCATTCCCTGCCCCATCCCTGATCCGTGAGCATCTTGTTCTCCTGACCTACTGTCATGGCTTAACCCCAGCCAGCAACTAAGCACCACATAGCTGCTCACTCACTCCCCCGCAGTGGGATGGGGGAGAGAATCGGAAGAGTAAAAATGAGAAAACTCGTGGGTTGAGGTAAAGACAGTTTAATAAGTACAACAAAAACCATGCATGCAAGCAAAGCAAAGCAAGGAATTCCTTCACTCCTTCCCATGGGCAGGCAGGTGTTCAGCCATCTCCAGGACAGCAGGGCTCCATCACGTGTAGCGGTTACTTGGGAAGACCAAACGCCATCACTCCGAACGTCCCCCCTTCCTTCTTCTTCCCCCAGCTTTATATGCTGAGCATGATGTCATATGGTATGGAATATCCCTTTGGTCAGTTGGGGTCAGCTGTCCCAGCTGTGTCCCCTCCCAACTTCTTGTGCACCCCCAGCCTACTCACTGGTGGGGTGGGGTGAGAAGCAGAAAAGGCCTTGACTCTGTGTAAGCACTGCTCAGCAGTAACTAAAACACCTCTGTATTATCAACACTGTTTTCAGCACAAATCCAAAGCATAGCCCCATACTAGCTACTATGAAGAAAATTAACTCTACCCCAGCCAAAACCGGCACACCTGCTCAGGGCCAGGCTCCCACTGTACCCCTGTGTGTGGGAGCATCCCTCGCCTGTTCCAGGTCCCTGCTGCAGGGCTCCCCCAGACCCAGGTAGAGAGCAGTGGGCTCTGCGGGTGCAAACGCTCCCGCCAAGCTGTGAGCCGCCTGCTTGGGTCTGCTTTCAATCCACAGATAAGGCGAAAGCTGGGGGAACCACACCGCTCACAGGACATCGTCACCCTGGAGATAAGAGGAGCCAGGCTTTCTCCTGGAGGAATGTGAACACCCACGCTCTGAAAGGAGAGATTAAAGCGGAAAAGCTGCAGGCTGGGGGAGAGACACTGGGTGAGCTCAATGAGGTCCTGAAGTTGCAGAGTCTGATAGAGCCAGTATGCTGATCTGAACATTTCCCTGCCTATGACCGCACCCAAGAGACAGCACAGCATGGCAGTGTCCTCCCCTCAGGACACAACGAGTTCACTCTTACAAAGGGTCCCACCAACAAAACCCCTTATTCTTCAATTCATGCTGTCTCCTCTACCAGATACTCCAGTCCAGGACAGTCTGTGGGACCCACCAGTCCAGTATCCCCCTAAGCAGCTCCAAAAAGGCACGAGCCTGTGTTAACAGACCCAAAGAGCAAACCCCAAAGAGCAGGGGGCGATTGCAGAAACACAGCCGTGCCTGCTCCCTCTGTGCTGCTAGAGCAAGGCTGAGCCAATAGTTAACACAGTTCTTCACAGCCACCAGATGTTTGAAGGTGGGCTGCATCCATACAGGCCACTCTCATAAGCTACACCTATAAACCCTTCAAGAGATGATGCTAAACCCATAGGCAGACCATCTTCACTGCTAGCTGTGATACAGATATTTTGTGGGGTGAGGAACCAACTGGTGACACTAATCATTGCCCATATGTATAATCAGTGAATTACCCAAACACAGCTGTCAGCCACATGACCGTGTTCTCTTGTATCACACCTGCCACAGGGTGTCCAAAGACCATCCAGCAGCTGGCGTGACTCACACCAGTGGCGAGCAATGACTGCCACGTGGGATTTGTCCTTGCTCTCTGCACAGAGGAGGGAAAAGCCAGGATGCAGGCAGCTGGGTCAGCTGTCTCAGTGTCAAACCAACCTAGCCCAGAGGGCTGCTGCTGGCGCAGACGTGAAGGCATCCGAAGGAAACCCTCGATAAGCTCCTGCTATCACACGGGGAGGAGATGCCACGGATTCCTTGCAGACACATGCACAATTCCCTCAGATGCTGCCCAGCCTCTCACAGGGCCCCAAGAAGCCCTACAGGCATTTCAGTGGGGGTGGAGATCTGCTCCAGCATGGGCCAGACCCCGTCACTCTCATGATCCCCGAGCCCCTTTGGCTTCTCCTGTGCTGTTTTGGGAGACAGGAAAGAGGGGCCAGGTATGGTGGATCTGGATGGCTCCCTGATTGTTCCCATCCTATCCGTTCCTACATGAAAAGCCATTGACCTAGAGAAACCTACAGAAGCTGAAAATCCATCTGTTGGTGTCGCCTGAACAAGAGGCAGTTTTCCTTGCTCGTGTAGTTTCCCAGCAGAAGTCCTGCATGGCAGAAGCAACAGCTTCACAAATCATCCCATATTAAGCAAAGCACCAACATGCAGTTTATTTCCCAAAGCACAGCACACCACACATCAACCATCACTGGCAGTGCAGATGTTCCTAACCCGTGGCAAATACTAAATATTGTCACTGGTCTTTATTGTCCCTATGTTTGTTTTTACACAGACACACAAACACACACATCCATATCAGCCATTTCCTAGTGAAGAAGTAACTGTTGCATAGCACCTTCTCAATTTTGACTTCATAGGAACCTCCTCAGGGTCAAAATATCGATTTATAATCTCATGAGAATGGCAGAGGGTCTGTCCCCCCCTCCCAGTGTGAACCAGTTAGAGCTCTCTGGAACTGCCTCAGGGTGTGTTTGCACAGGACCCGACGCAATGGGCTTCTTATCACAGCATAGCTTCCAGGCTTTGCCACAAGAGCAACATATACACAAATCACAACAGGTCTGTGAGGCTATAGATACCGATTTTTGCACCTGAAATGTTCATGCAGGTGTCAAACTACAGCATTAGGCACAGCAAGTGCCTGGCTGGAGCTCTCATCTATAGGAGCAGCCAGTCCAATTGGTAGAGTCTACAGGAAAAGTGTCGCTTTGCTCACCTGGCCTTGCTCACCCTGAGTCTACTGAACAACAAACTCAAATTGCTTTTCATGCACTGGGCTATGTAGTTCATCTCTAGAAGTCCTTGACACAGGATGCTGAAGGTGCTAAAAAGGGATCTAAAGATGGTTATACAAATTCATGGAGGTAAAAATCCACCAATGGCTATTAAACATGGACACCCCTCTATCACAAGTGGTCCCTGAGCTGTGAATTGTTGGAGATTGTAAAATATTTCTGGGGAAATGCATTTATTCTGTTCACACACTCTTCTCCCATCACACCTAGGATCTCCTCCATGGGTGCAACCCATTTCAGTGACCACTGCCTGACTGACTGTGGTGTCCAGTGGAATAGGATGTCCACCGCTTCAGTCACAGGAACAGAAGACTAGCAGCCTTTACTAGCATGTTCTTGAATTGCTCAGTTGTCCTGAGATGACACAAGGACACTTGAAATATATTCCCAGCTCTGCTGCTCACCAGTGTGAGTCCTGAGCAGCCACTACCCCTCCCTGCGCAGTACCCCATCCACAGCGGGTGAACGCGACACCTCATTCAGAAGCAGCTTGGGGTGGGCAGAGGAGACATTTGCAACTGCTCACAGCATGCTGTGTGATCCTTGCTAAAACACCTGCCCCAGCTTAGTGCTGGAAGTGCCATCAGCTCTTGGGTCATCCTAAGTCATCCACCTCCTCTTTGCTCTCTCCTCCTCTGTGCAATGCAGACAGTGACTCTCCCAGATCTCTCCCAGTCTCTGTGCAACGCAGACAGATCTCTCCCAGTCCCAGGACAGCCAAGAACATATGTGTCTCAGCTTCTACTTCACCACTGGTGAGGCCAGTGGCCAGAAGAGCAGGTAGGAGCGTCCCTCACACGCACAACAGGTCAAGCCAGCAGAACAGCTCCCTCTGCTCACCAGAGCACTTACTGTAATACCCACAGCAGTGCAGCAATTCAATGGCATTTTAGATACAGCAAAAGCTTTAGAAGGGGGGGATCTATTGCACTGTGGTGGAGTTTCCCTTCTCCTTCCCCCCAGGAGCTGGAGGAAGCCACATCATATGCGTCATTTAAAAGCAGACTAGAAGCAAAAGGCACTTGAAAACTCGCCATGGGGGAAAATCATGCCCTGCTTTAGGGCAGTAAATAACTAACTTTGTCTTGTTCATCTCATACTTTATTGCCTCTGCTGTTTATACAGTACTTCAAGGGAGAAAGCGAGCTAACGGAGCAGAGAGCCTGCTTGCCGCTCCCCTGCCCCCTCCCCTGTGCAGGTACCATCTCCCCTCCTGTGCTTGTCTCTTCTGCACAGCCCCATGAGATGGCAGCTTTGGATGCGGCACCAGCACACTGTAGTCACACAACACTGTCAGCAAGGGCTTGCGGGAGAAAAGGCAGTTACAGAGCCGTGGGAGTGTTGCAGGACCCTCACCAGGCTCCCTCCGCTGTGCCCAGGGTGAGGGCTCACACCTTCCTCCCTCCTGGTCAGTCTGGTCCCTGGTCAACATGCGAGCTGTGGTCTGGGGAAAGGAGTCTCGGAGCAGGGCCTCACTACCTTGCAAGTGCCATGGGGTTTGCCATGTCCCATCCAACCACCCAGTCCCTTATGCTGGTGGTGCCTGGAAATTTAGGAAGTGAACAAAATCCCCTGAACTCACAAGACCTCTCTTAAGCCCACACCAGCAATCACCTTAGAAGAAGCAAAGGGAAAATCTTACAACTGACAATTCTGTGGGATACAGCACGTTTGTTGTATGTAGCCACAGGGTGGTATAGGGGAAGATAGATGCCTAGCTTCATAACGATCTTCTGGACTGCAGCTGGATTCTCAAAGCATGTGTTTGTTCAAGAGCTTTGGATAAGTTCTGGTTAGTTGTTGTTTCTGTCATACAATTACCCCATGTTTTTTGGACTCCTACTTGTTTGGAAGCACTGCCAAAATAATCCGTCACAAATGCCTTGTACCCATAGGCAATGGCCTGATGGAAGACATCCTGCCCTGATCAGCATCTGCACAGAGTGAGGTATGAGCCAGCAGTGACAAAAACATGTTTTGTTCTAGGTTGTTGGCACTGAGGAAAAAAACATGTTCATAATTTGCATTTGTTGGTTCACACTTCCTAACAGGATAACAAGATCAATCAACACAGAGAAATGGAGGTTAATAAATCATAATCACCTTTAAGTTCTCAACAGACTGACCCTAATCTGTAACCCAGGGTCAAAGTCTAAAGTGTTCTGTCTACATGTCTGTATTAGCTAACTCATAAGAGACAACATAAACTCAATACCCATCTATTTCTTGGAATGAAGATATATCCTTTGGCGAAAGCAGCCCCAATGCCCATGAATTTCTCCCTGCCTGCTGACAACCCAGAACCTGGAAGAAACTGCAAATCCTATGGAAGCGTCCTACAGCATCAGGTGGTGCGTTGACTTGGATGATCACAAGCCAAATATATAACAAAGATGGTGCTCCCACGCCCAGTGTCCCACCCAACCAGCTGTCTGTCTGAAAGGAGCACATCCCTCCCCAGATGCTGTCACCACTTGCTGTAGCACTCAGCTTTAATCAGAGGTTTCCCTTTCAAGTGTTGACCTGTCCTGCCAGATCAGTCCTGCTTAGCTTTCAGCACCTGATAGGATCGCAAGCCGAGGCAAACGTAAGCAAAGGATAGAAACAGCGGATAGAGATCTAGAATAGGCAGTCACACATACAGCAATGTTATGTTATGCACAAAGGTGCATGAAATATGTTTGAGAAGAAAAAAAAATCTGCATAGCTAGGAGACCCTCCTCTTTGGGAAGTCTGCCGCCTCCCTGGGACCCGGGTTAAGGATATCACTAGGATACTCCCTAGCCTGGTACGGCCCTCGGACTATTACCCTCTACTGCTCTTCCATGTGGGGGGCAATGAAGCTGCAACACAAAGTCCTAGGGCAATCAAAAGAGACTTCAGGGCCTTGGGACGGCTAGTAAGGGACTCTGGAGCACAGGTTATTTTCTCCTCTCTCCTTCCAGTTGTGGGCAGTGACACTAGAAGGAACAGAGGTACCCAATCTATCAACTCATGGCTCCGTGGCTGGTGTCATTCCCACGGTTTTGGTTTTTTTGACAACGGGATGGCCTACACAGCACCAGGTTTGCTGGCGTCTGATGGGATTCATCTTTCTCAAAGGGGAAAGAGAATCTTTGCTCAGGAAC
This sequence comes from Ciconia boyciana, assembly GCF_034638445.1. Classification (NCBI taxonomy): domain Eukaryota; kingdom Metazoa; phylum Chordata; class Aves; order Ciconiiformes; family Ciconiidae; genus Ciconia; species Ciconia boyciana. Next base: position 22,021,690 of record NC_132937.1, read on the forward strand.
TTGCGGGGCTCATTGAAAGAGCTTTAAACTAGAATTGAAGGGAGAGGGGGGTAATATCAGGCTTGCCCGAGGGAAGCTGAGGGACGACGTGCCACGGTTAGAGGGAGCGGGTGCCAGCGAGGGCACTCAGCCTCTGAGATGTGCAGGGTACACTGGGGCACAGCTGAAGTCGAACAGAGTTGAACTAGAGATACTGAGGCAATAGGAGCCAAGAGGGAAATGCCAGTGAAACGCCTCAAAGCACACAAGGGGTGTTCCTCTATGAAGGAGACACGGACGACAGCCCAGCTGAAGTGCCTCTACACCAATGCACGCAGCATGGGCAACCAGCAGGAGGAGCTGGAAGCCATTGTACATCAGGAAAACTATGATATGGTTGCCATCACGGAAACATGGTGGGATGACTTGCACAACTGGAGTGCAGCGATGGATGGCTATAAACTCTTCAGGAGGGATAGGCGAGGCAGGAGAGGCGGTGGGGTAGCCCTGTATGTTAGGGAGTGTCTGGATAGTTTAGAGCTTAATGATGGTGACAATAGGGTGGAGTGTCTATGGGTAAGAATCAGGGCGAAGGCCAACAAGGCAGATATTGTAGTGGGAGTCTGTTACAGACCACCCAACCAGGATGAGGAGACTGACGAACTATTCTATAAGCAGCTGGGAGAAGCATCACGATCTCTAGCCCTTGTTCTTGTGGGGGACTTCAACCTACCGGATGTCTGCTGGAAATACAATACAGCAGAGAGGAAACAGTCTAGGAGGTTCCTGGAGTGCGTGGCAGATAACTTCCTGACACAGCTGGTGAGTGAGCCAACTAGGGAAGGTGCCCCGCTGGACCTCTTGTTCACAAACAGAGAAGGACTTGTGAGCCATGTGATGGTTGGAGGCCGTCTTGGGCAGAGTGATCACGAAATGATAGAGTTTTTGATACGTGGAGAAGCGGCAAGGGGGGTCAGCAAAACTGCCACCTTAGACTTCCAGAGGGCGGACTTTGGCCTGTTTAGGAGACTGGTCGACAGAGTCCCCTGGGAGGCAGCCCTAATGGGCAAAGGAGTCCAGGAAGGCTGGACATTCTTTAAGGAGGAAGTCCTAAATGCACAAGAGCAGGCTGCCCCCAGGTGCTGAAAGATGAGCCGGCAAGGAAGAAGACCGGCCTGGCTGAATAGAGAGCTCTGGCTAGAACTCAGGAAAAAGAGGAGAGTCTATGACCTCTGGAAGAAGGGGCAGGCAAGTCAGGAGGACTACAAAGGTGTAGCAAGGCTGTGCAGGGAGAAAATTAGAAGGGCCAAAGCTGAGCTAGAGCTCAATCTGGCTGCTGCCGTAAAAGACAACAAAACATACTTCTTCAAATACATTAGCAGCAAAAGGAGAGCTAAGGAGAATCTCCAGCCCCTAGTAGATGGGGGAGGGAACACAGTGACCAAGGATGAGGAAAAGGCTGAGGTACTTAATGCCTTCTTTGCCTCAGTCTTTAATAGCAGGGCCAATTGTTCTCTGGGTACCCAGCCCCCGGAGTTGGAAGATAGGGACGGGGACCAGAATGGAGCCCCCATAATCCAGGGGGAAATGGTTAGTGACCTGCTGCACCACTTAGACGCTCACAAGTCTATGGGGCCTGATGAGATCCACCCGAGAGTACTGAAGGAACTGGCAGATGTGCTCACCAAGCCCCTTTCCATCATTTACCAGCAGTACTGGCTAACTGGGGAGGTCCCTGCTGACTGGAGATTAGCAAATGTGACACCTATCTACACGAAGGGCCGGAAGGACGATCCGGGGAACTACAGGCCTGTCAGCCTGACCTCGGTACCGGGGAAGCTGATGGAGCAGATCATCCTGAGTGCCATCACACGGCATGAGAGGATAACCAAGGGATCAAGCCCAGCCAGCATGGGTTCAGGAAAGGCAGGTCCTGCTTGACCAACCTGATCTCCTTCTACGACAAGGTGACCCACCTAGTGGATGAGGGAAAGGCTGTGGATGTTGTCTATCTAGACTTCAGTAAAGCCTTTGAGACTGTTTCCCACAGCATTCTCCTGGAGAAACTGGCTGCTCATGGCTTGGACGGGTGTACTCTTCACTGGGTAAAGAACTGGCTGGATGGCTGGGCCCAAAGAGTGGTGGTGAATGGAGTTTACTCCAGTTGGCGGCCGGTCACAAGCGGTGTTCCCCAGGGCTCTGTGTTGGGGCCAGTCCTGTTTAATATCTTTATCAATGATCTGGATGAAGGGATCGAGTGCACCCTCAGTAAGTTTGCAGATGACACCAAGTTGCGTGGGAGTGTTGATCTGCTTGAGGGTAGGAAGGCTCCACAGAGGGACCTGGACAGGCTGGATCGATGGGCTGAGGCCAATTGTATGAGGTTCAACAAGGCCAAGTGCAAGGTCCTGCACTTGGGCCACAGCAACCCCATGCAACGCTACAGGCTTGGGGAAGAGTGGCTGGAAAGCTGCCAGGCAGAAAAGGACCTGGGGGTGTTGGTTGACAGCTGCCTGAATATGAGCCAGCAGTGTGCCCAGGTGGCCAAGGCCAGTGGCATCCTGGCTTGTATCAAAAATAGTGTGGCCAGCAGGACTAGGGAAGTGATCGTGCCCCTGTACTCAGCGCTAGTGAGGCCACACCTCGAATACTGTGTTTAGTTTTGGGCCCCTCACTACAAGAGAGACATTGAGGTGCTGGAGCATGTCCAGAGAAGGGCAACGAAGCTGGTGAAGGGTCTAGAGCAGAAGTCTTATGAGGAGCGGCTGAGGGAACTGGGGTTCTTTAGCCTGGAGAAAAGGAGGCTGAGGGGAGACCTTATCGCTTTCTACAACTACCTGAAAGGAGGTTGTAGAGAGGTGGGGGTCGGTCTCTTCTCCCAGGTAACAAGTGATAGGACGAGAGGAAATGGCCTCAAGTTGCACCAGGGGAGGTTTAGATTGGATATTAGGAAATTTTACTTCACTGAAAGGGTTATCAAGCATTGGAACAGGCTGCCCAGGGAAGTGGTTGTGTTGCCATCCCTGGAGGTATTTAAAAGACGCCTGGATGAGGTGCTTAGGGACATGGTATAGTGGTGGTCTTGGTAGTGTTAGGTTTACGGTTGGACTCGATGATCTTAAAGGTCTTTTCCAACCTATACAATTCTGTGATTCTGAGAGTTGCTCAGAGTCTGGGATATTATCAGATCTGGAAAAATGCCATGTGAATGAGCCACTGGAGCATCAGTCATTGGCTGTGCACAGAAAATACCACAAAGTTGGCTGTTGTATTCCCTCTCCGGCATTCATACAGTATCATTTCATGGTTTCCATAAATGATTAACTAAAATGTGCCATGGGCCACTCTCTTGCATCAGTTATCTGCCCCCCTACCCTGTTCCAATCCAATCCCCAGTCACACCCTCATCCCCTTTAATAAAACCTGTTTTAATAAAATATCTTTTCCAGATCATCATTGGAGAGCAAATGAAGGCCCTTTGCAAAATGTTTTGCATATTCCTTCCACAGCTGCTCTCCAACCAACCAGCTGGCACAGTTGTGGGGTAGCCTGATGCCAAGGAGGGACACCAAATGTGACTGATCCAGCAAATTTATATATGCCCCGTTCCTTCAGGAGCTGGAGCAGAATACCTCAGCTCCCCAGCATTTAGGACCAGCACAACTTAATAGCTGGAGATCTGCAGATCAAGAAAGGAGTCTCGCTGCCAGCAACAGTTCCCAGGGCACAGAGTACTTGTAAATCAGAGATGGTGCCTTTAGCCCCAGCTAGAAGCCGACAGCCAGACTGCAGAGATCCCACAGCATTGGTATAATGCACTGTATGTGCAACAGCTCAACACACAGATCTTGGCTGCCCCTCTACTGCAGGATGTCCCTGCTCTGAGCTCTGTCCTGGGCTGGCCTCAGGCAGGCAAGGACCTTCACAGCAGGGCAGCTTTCAGCTCAGCTCCCATTTCAACCACCCCAAATGGGCAGGGGTAAAAAAAGGATGCTAGGACAAAAAAAGGGGAGCCAAGGGGGAAAGACTGGGAAGTAGGAGGCCCCTGTGCCCAGACTCACTTTGATACTACTCGTGCAGCAGGGCAATGAGAGGCAAAAGCACAGGGCCACACATGGTGGCTCCCAAACCTCTGCTCTGCTCTGGGAGCTGTAGGTCATACCAGACTGCTTTTGCTTTGAGTCTCACAGGAAGATGGGTGGGAAGGATCAACAGGGAGAGGTGCTGCTTGCCACTGTTGCACTTTGGGTGGTACAGGTGAGGTGATGCCTCCTATGCTGCACCTCAGAATTGCTGTTTCCACCATGCGTGCATTTGGGGGGGTCAGGACAGAGCCCACCCTCCCACAGGTGCTAGGCCCAGGAGCAGTCCCACGCCTGTGCCCCAGTCTGGGAGAGGCAGCAAGGACAGGTCTGTTCTCCCAGGCTGCACGCAGCAATGGCTCACAAAACTGGAGGTGCACTCCTCCGTCAGCATGCAGGGTCTTCTGGCCAATGTAGCAAGGAAGACCAGCTCCTGGCCAAGCTCTTGGCTCCAAGACCCTCTTCGTGACTCCAGAGGGGAGTGCTCCATGTCAGCATGCACCCACACCACATTTATTTACCAGGCAGCCGCTCGAATGGCTTTAAGTGACTGTATAACAGCCAGTTTCACAAGCAAATGTGGACATGGGCAATCTAAATGCCAACCTGTCTAGCCCTAAATTTAAAACCCCTTTGTGCCATGGGGACTTGGCCACTCACTCAATCACCCTGACCATCCATGCCTTACTGTTAATGAGACCAGAGCATGCCTCCTTAGCCTTTTGTCATGGCAGCTTCCCAGCCCAAGACCTGCATCATGTACATCTGACACTGACTGGGAAACCAGACCATGTCCAGAGGCAAAGATGGGGACAACATTTCATGTATACAAGTCAGCTGCAAAGATCACCTCACCATTTGCAAGGCAGAACCCGTCTGCTGGCACTAGGAAACATTTAGACAAGTTTGACTGGAAAGTGCCTTGGTGTTATTTGCACAGATTTCCTGCCTATTTTGTGTTTCAGTCTGAACCACAAAAAGAAACACACAAAGTAGACATATTTACACACACAAACACAGGGCAGTGAAGGAGCAACCACTCTATGACTGAGATACTTTTACCTGCCTGAATAATAAATGCATCTTTTGTTCTCTCTACTACTATAAAGGCAGTTAATGGAGAATCCATATCTGGACAGAGGATCTGCCTTCTATCTCCGTATCACGCTTTTCAAATTGTTTGTAATAAGCTCTCTGAAACAAGGACTGACTCTCCTAATGCATTTCTGTAGGTCTGGCACAGTCAGGCAGAGCCTAGAGGTACTGCTGTAATAACCATCTGTGCCAACGTGAATTGCAGCAAGGAGGATGCACCAAGAGATTTTTGCATCTATTACGAACTGGTGAGCATACACCCCATGAGTTCTGTGTGTTAGCACACCGGAGGAGCCACAATATACCCTAGGAAACATGTTTTGCTGCTGCAGCTTTGGGTGCTGGAGGAAGACCCCCATGTGGCTCTCTCTGCTGTCATGTATTGTCACCTCAAAGGGCTTCTGTGTGATCCCATAAGGTGTTGTCCATCAAGTGTGGTCTTCAGGCTCCAGCCAAGTGCCAGCCCAGCTCTCACTGAGACAAACTCAAATCAGCTTTGGGCGCTCATGAGTCTGAGCATGCCATGACCATTTCCAGGTCCAAGCCTTGCACAGATGATGAGCAGTGCCACTCACCTTGCTTTGCATTTGCACTAGCTTCTGTTTATGATTAGGAAACGCAGATCAACCCTACATGCCATGTGGGATTGTCCAGGAAATGAATCCATGCTGGGCTCCTGCAGCACTCTCTGCCTTGCCACCAAGTCCCCATGCTTTAATCCTTGGAGCACTCGGAGACTCGGATGTACCAGGATCTTCTCTATCTGTCCAGCCCAGTTGAGTGCCATATAGACATGACTCACAAGCTGAGCCAGACCCCATGTTGCTGAACTTCAGTCCTATTCTGTCCCAGTGAAAGTCAGATCCTCTACTCCTTATTCACCAGCATTTCCCTCAAATGAGTATCCCAGATGTGCATGTTTATAGGCCATTCCTGAGTATCATGAGAAGTTCCTGAGATCATGAGATTAATCTGGTTGGAATGGGATGAAATAGTTCAGTAGAGGGCGGACCAGCAGACTCATGGACAGCTCCATGAACTTCATAGTTGGTGATGACCTGAACAGGAAAGGTCAGCAGCCTCCTCTGGCTGGCCAAGGAGAGACCCACAGTACAGAGGGTACTGGAGAGAGGTTTGGAAACCAGCTCCTGAGTCCCATCTGGGTCCGTCAGATGCCTCTCTTGACAACCAGGACAGCAGATGATTCTGGAGATCTCTTGCGTATCGAACGTGCTCCTGCGCATCCCCGAGCTGTCTTCAGGAGCTCTCCAGCATGGTTTGCAGATTTTATCAGTCCTGGTGTTGTCAGACCCTATCACCTACTCCTACATATTGCAATGAACCATCATCTCCTGTTGCTGAACAGATCACAATCATGGATTAACTCGAGCAGCGAGAAGGTCATCTACACTCCTCATAGAGTCTGAGCCCAGCACCTCCAAATCTGACTTTTGCTCTTCCCACTTTGAAAACTGCCACTAATATTTGCTGGTGCTCCCACTGGAGCAGACAATGTGCTAGTGAGGGAAGCAGCCTTCCCTTCCCTGCTTCAAACGTACCACTCTGAGCTATTATGCCCAAAATAACTCAATGCTTAGATGGACATGGACAGACTTGACCATGGTAGGCTCCCTCTGAGGCCTGGGCTGCTATGAGCAACAGCATCAGCTGCCGCTGCATTCCCAGAGAGCAGCAAATCACCTTTGCTCCCTGTTTTCAAAGGTCTTGGTAGCAGGAGCCCAAACTATCTAAAAGAGCCTGTGGCCTCATGATCAAGGCTGCCCTTGACAGTGCCTCTCCTTTGGCTTCTTTGAGCAGTAATGAACTCTGTCCCTCTGTGGAGGAGGAAGAGTCTGTGTGGGGCCAGCCACACGCTGGGGAGCAAAATTTCCCCAGAGCTAAAAGCCATCATAAACCTTTCTACCTTCTGGTCTACCTCCACGAGCATAAAAGGAGAGCTCTACGTGTGTGTCTGCGTGTACGTTTCAGTGAAAAAGCGAGGGAGAGACTGACTCGGTGCAATGAGGATTTCAAACAAAACAATGTAATTACACATATTTTCCCCCCATGAGCAGGATGAGAACTAAACATGTAACAGCTGTTGTTTAAGGCATTCCTAGGTAGCACACAGATATTATGCTGATAAGCACCACTTAAGAACTGAGATACCAAAGGAGAGGAAGAGAAGTAATGATGTTAGTTACGCAGAGAGCAGGTCAGATCTTAGTGTGACTTTAAAACAACCTGGTTTCCATCCCTCCATTTATCAGAGCATTTATATTAATGCATATAGCAGTGAAGCATTTTAATAGCATTTAGAGGTAGTAAAAGCTTCAGAAAGGTGACATTCCTTGCACTGCTGTACAGACGCCCCTGGAAAGCAGAGAGAGACACATCACATACACCCTTTAAAACCTGACTTGAAAAAATACCCTTTGAAAACCAAATGTTGGTATGGATCCTGTGCTGGTTGAGGGTCTGGATAAGAACAAATTAATTGCACCTGTTTCAGGTCTTTGGCTTTCACCAGAGCATAGCTTACCAGGGGAAAGACATGAGCAAAATAAAGAGGTGACCACCCCGTGCTTCCCACACTCTGGCCTCTTCCAGTGCACCACGACAATGCCTCGCATGCTGGGCTCATCCCTTATTCCCGGCTCCAAGAGGTGGCAGCAGCACTCCTGCCTTCGGGAAAGTGCTCCTGTGTGGGACTGGCATCCTCTCCTGCCCTGGGAACAGGAGAAGGACCAACACCCTGGGGAAAAGCAAGTGCACACCGACCCGCTCAGACACCCTCAGCATCTCTAAGCTGAACCACAAGTTGCAGTGGGCCTAGCACTGTAGACAAGCATAGTATAAGGCACAGAGAAAGTGTATTAAAAAAAAAAAAATATTTGCATCTGGCTTATTTTTTCATGTTAATGGAGGGGGAAAAACTCTTTCTGGGATTGAAATGAGCCCTGAGTCTCTGCTCCTCATTCCCAAGGGGAAGCTTGCCAGCATTGCTCATTACAAACACCTTTGCAGAAATATCAGCTGCACTGATTCCCTCCAGACCTCTCTGAGACTAAAGGTTGAAGACAGTCACAAACGTATGTCAGAGAAAGGAGAAAACAGAAAGTAGTATAGTTCTTGTCCCAAAGATGGTACAACCTCAACAGACCAAACATGTGATGAGAAAAAAAAATGAAGAGAACCAGGAATAGACAAAAGCTCCTTGCATCCTGGGACAAAAAAACCCATCCCACCAGTCCACCAGTTCTCAGTGAAACCCTGTAGTGGTGAGACTCACTTGAGAAAATTAGCAACAATGTGCATGTCAGTGGGTGCAGTTTCTGCCCTACCCATGAGTGACACCGTTGATGCCAGCTCCATTACGCTACTGGGACGGGTGAGAAGAGAAACACTAAAATTACCTTTTTATGAACACAGATCTCATAGACTCACCAGACAGGGTCCTGTGGTCCCTATGCATATGGCTTCTCATGTTTGGGGACCTCCTCTTGCAGCCACAGGATACAACAATAGTTGAAGGTCAATATCTGTCAAGGTACTGTTGTAGTGCAGTAAATACAATTTTCGAAATTGCTAGTGGAAGACCACAGGCTTTGGCATCTCAGGATGTCTCCAGGCTTATCTTGACCTGAGCTACTGTTAGTTTACTTTAACAATTGCTAGTGGTCAAGTAACTTCTGTATAACCTGTTCTAGCTTTATCTCTGTGATACCATATATGGTAAAATGACAAACTTAGGTGGTGACTGTGTAACAAGAAATAGCCCTTTATGTTAATTGAGGCTGGGGGAAGCTGTTGTACAACTTTCAAACTTTACCTGGAAACCACCAAGAAGGAAAGAGAGTGTGACGAGAAAAACCGTAAAAATAGCCCCAAGCAGACTCCAGGCCTGAGGAGGAAGGAACCTCCACCATGAACACTGTGCTTCTCCCAGTGAACAACTCAGGACACTGATGACTCACAGAGACAGACCACCACCTCTCTGCTTGAGAAGGCCGGTGCCACCAACCACAAGACTCAGAGGGACATCAGAAGGTGAGGACAGCATTGGAGAAGAGGGTTAGATACTAGTAAGTTTTCTTTTATAACAGTTTTAAGAGTATTATTATTAATGAGGCTTTCTGTATTAATCTGGATTATAAGTGTTAGTATTATTGCAACTGGAGTAATAATAACTTTATTATGTCTTGATTAGGTTAAGATTTTAATTGAGCTTTTCACTCTGTATGAATATAATGTGTTCATCTTTGCCCATAACAATATTTTAAGTGTAGCATAAGAGAAGCTGTCAGAAACCCAAGACTCATTGCCAGGTACTAACGGAGCTGAGAAAGCCTCTCCAGACAGTGACTTCAAAGACATGACTGAACCCTACACAAATCCTTCCCCTCAAAGTCTATCCTGCCCAGTTTACCTGTTTGAGGATGCATAGGACAACTGTCAGTCTCACAACAGCCACCAGCCTCCAGATACCTGTTGGCATCAGGAGCCAAAATTTCAGTCAACAGCCTAGGTAGTAAGAGCTGCAGAGCTGCAGCTATTCAAAATGCTCCTGCTGGGCCTTTTCCAGGCATCAACTTAAGCAAATATAGCACCTAATCCAAGCTTGTGCCCACACACGTACATGTATGTTGTGGTTTAGCCCCAGTCGGCAATTAAGTACCACACAGCCGCTCGCTCACCCTCCCCCCGCAGTGGGATGGGGGAGAGAATTGGAAGAGCAAAAGTAAGAAAACTCAAGAGTTGAGATAAGAACAGTTTAATAATTGGAACAAAATAATAATAACAACAACAACAACAACAACAATAATATTGTAATGAGAAGGAAAACAACAAGAGAGTGAGAGAGGAACAAAACCCAAAGGGGAAAAAAAAACCAGTGATACAACCGCTTACCTCCCGCCGACCGATGCCCAGCCAGTCCCCAAGCAGCGATTGCTAGCCCCCCGGCCAACTCCCCCCAGTTTATATACTGAGCATGATGCCATATGGTATGGAATAGCCCTTTGGCCAGTTTGGATCAACTCTCCTGGCTGTGCCCCCTCCCAGCTTCTTGTGCGCCTGGCAGAGCATGGGGAGCTGAAAAGTCCTTGACCAGTGTAAACACCACTTAGCAACAGCCAAAACATCAGTGTGTTATCACTATTATTCTCATACTAAAATCCAAAACACAGCACTATACCAGCTACTAGGAAGAAAATTAACTCTAGCCCAGCCAAAACCAGGACAGTATCCACCACTTATTACTATACCATCTACGTCATGCCCAGGTCCTACCCTTTCTAATACATTCCAATTAATCACCACCACTTTCCCTGTCTTTTGATATATACACCCAGATATCATTCCCTTGGTCTATGGGCCATCCTTCTAAAATGTCCGTTGAGTTCATCTAGTCCATGACTTTGGGCTCCATCTGTCATAACAGTCTTTCAGGGCAGGAGAGATGATCTGTGGTGTTGGATTGTTGCATGCTGAAGCCAGTTCTGGGTCCATCACTGCTGCACTTTGCTTGGTTTCATCAAAGTTCATTCTTCATTAATCTGGGTGATTCTCACTGAAATACCATTGATATGGTGTATAGTAACCATAAAAGTGATGACACACAGTATTATATAGCAGTTAACATCATACCATTCAGTTCATTGGCTATTCTCACCCAAAATCAAATCCCCTTGAGGTACACAGTGGACTTCCCCATCCTTTCACATTACCCACCAAGTACACCCCGGTCCTTGAGCAAAAGCAATCCCACGAATGGGCTTGCCTTTGCCTGAGGCAGGAGTAACCCAGACTGTCTTCCCCAGCATGTTTTTTATGTGCACTACAGGGACCTTATCCCATTCTACAGTATGTAAAACTTATGACTGGGCAGGGCCAGCTCGATTGGCAGATCCCCTAGTGTTGACTAACCAGGTGGCCTTTGCTAAATGTGTATCCCAATGTTTGAATGTCCCACCACCCATTGCTCGCAGTGTAGTCTTTAACAGCCCATTGTATCCTTCGATTTTCCCGGAGGCTGGTGCATGACAGGGGATGTGATATACCTACTCAATGCGATGCTCTTTGGCCCAGGTGTCTATGAGGTTGTTTCAAAAATGTGTTCCGTTGTCTGACTCAATTCTTTCTGGGGTGCCATGTCACCACAGGACTTGCTTTTCAAGGCCCAGGATAGTGTTCTGAGTGGTGGCATGGGGTACAGGGTATGTTTCCAGGCATCTGGTGGTTGCTTCCACCATTGTAAGCACATAGCGCTTGCCTTGGTGGGTTTGTGCGAGTGTGATAGAATCGATCTGCCAGGCCTCCCCATATTGATATTTCAGCCATCGCCCTCCATACCACAGAGGCTTTAACCGCTTGATTGCAGCGCATGTTTCACATTCATGGATAACCTGTGCAATAGTGTCCATGGTCAAGTCCACCCCTCGATCACGAGCCCATCTCTATGTTGCATCTCTTCCTTGATGGCCTGAGGTGTCATGGGCCCACTGAGATATACATAATTCACCCTTATGTTGCCAGTCCAGGTCCACCTGAGCCACTTCAATCTGAGCAGCCTGATCCACCTGCTGGTTGTTTTGATGTTCCTCAGTGGCCTGACTCTTGGGTACGTGAGCATCTACGTGACGTACTTTTACAACCAGGTTCTCTACCCGGGCAGCAATATCTTGCCACAATGCTGCAGCCCAGATGGGTTTGCCTCTGCGCTGCCAGTTGTTCTGCTTCCATTGCTGTAACCACCCCCACAGGGCATTTGCCACCATCCATGACTCAGTACAGAGATAGAGCACTGTCCACTTGTCTCGTTCAGCAATATCTAAAGCCAGCTGAATGGCTTTTAGTTCTGCAAATTGGCTTGATTCACCATCTCCTTCAGCAGTTTCTACCACTTGTCGTATAGGACTCCATACAGCAGCTTTCCATCTCCGATGCTTTCCTACAATACGACAGGACCCATCTGTGAACAGGGCATACTGCTTCTCATTTTCTGGTAATTTATTGTACAGTGGGGCCTCCTCAGCACGTGTCACCTCCTCCTCTGGTGATATTCCGAAATCTTTGCCTTCTGGCCAGTCCATAATTACTTCAAAGATTCCTGGGCAATTGGGGTTTCCTATTGGAGCCCGTTGTGTGATCAGTGCAACCCACTTATTCCACGCAGCATCAGTTGCATGATGTGTAGAGGGGACACTCCCTTTGAACATCCAGCCCAATACTGGCAGCCGGGGTGCCAGGAGGAGCTGTGCTTCAGTACCAACCACTTCTGAAGCAGCTCGAACCCCTTCATATGCTGCTAATATCTCTTTTTCAGCTGGAGTATAGCGGGCCTCGGATCCTCTGTATCCCTGACTCCAAAACCCTAGGGGTCGACCTCGAGTCTCCCCTGGTGCTTTCTGCCAGAGGCTCCAGGTAGGGCCATTCTCCCCAGCGGCAGTGTACAGCACATTCTTTACATCTTGCCCTGCCCAGACTGGCCCAAGGGCTACTGCATGAACTATCTCTCGTTTAATTTGTTCAAAGGCTTGTCGTTGCTCAGGGCCCCATTTGAAATCATTCTTCTTCCGGGTCACTTGGTAGAGAGGGCTTACGATCAGACTGTAATTTGGAATATGCATTCTCCAAAAACCCACAACGCCTAAGAAAGCTTGTGTTTCCTTTTTGCTAGTTGGTGGAGACATGGCTGTTATTTTGTTAACCACATCCATTGGGATCTGATGACGTCCATCTTGCCAGTTTATTCCTAAAAACTGGATCTCCTGTGCAGGTCCCTTGACCTTATTTTGTTTTATGGCAAAACCGGCTTTCAGGAGGATCTGGACTATTTTCTTCCCTTTCTCAAAAACTTCTTCTGCTGTATTGCCCCACACGATGATGTCATCAATGTATTGCAGATGTTCTGGAGCTTCGCCCTGTTCCGGTGCAGTCTGGATCAGTCCATGGCAAATGGTGGGGCTGTGTTTCCACCCCTGGGGCAATCAATTCCAAGTGTACTGAATGCCCCTCCAAGTGAAAGCAAACTGTGGCCTGCACTCTGCTGCCAAAGGGATTGAGAAAAACGCATTAGCGATATCAATTGTAGCATACCATTTGGCTGCTTTTGACTCCAGTTTGTATAGAAGTTCCAGCATGTCTGGCACGGCAGCACTCAGCAGTGGCGTGACTTCATTCAGGCCACGATAGTCTACTGTTAGTCTCCACTCTCCATTAGACTTTTGCACTGGCCATATGGGACTGTTAAAAGGTGAATGAGTCTTGCTGATCACTCCTTGGCTCTCCAGTCGACGAAGCAGTCTGTGGATAGGAATCAGGGAGTCTCGGTTGGTACGATATTGCCTCTGGTGCACCGTTGTGGTAGCAATTGGCAGCTGTTCTTCAACCCTCAGCAACCCCACAACAGAAGGGTCCTCCGAGAGACCAGGCAAGGTAGACAGCTGTTTAATGTCCTCCGTCTCCAAGGCAGCTATACCAAGAGCCCACCGGTACCCTTTTGGGTCCTTGAAATACCCTCTCCTGAGGTAGTCTATGCCAAGGATGCACGGAGCCTCTGGGCCAGTCACAATGGGGTGCTTTTGCCACTCATTCCCAGTTAGGCTCACTTTGGCCTCCAATACAGTCAGCTGTTGGGATCCCCCTGTCACTCCAGAAATACAGATGGGTTCTGCCCCTATATAGCTTGATGGCATTAGGGTACACTGTGCACCGGTGTCCACTAGAGCCTTATACTCCTGTGGGTCTGATGTGCCGGGCCATTGAATCCACACAGTCCAGTAAACCCGGTTGTCCCTTTCCTCCACCTGGCTGGAAGCAGGGCCCCTCTAGTCCTGGTCATAGTATTCATGACCCATTTCTTGTACATACGAGTCAGGAGCTCCTTCATTAAAATCAGGAGTAAGATCAGCCCTTTTACTCTGTCTGGGGAACTGTCCACTGGAAACCGGAGCAGCAATTTTCCTGGAAGAACCCCCTTTGGTGATTGTTTTTCCTTGCAACTCACGTACCCGTGCCTCTAGGGTCGAGGTAGGTTTTCCATTCCACTTCCTCATGTCCTCTCCATGGTCACACAGGTAAAACCATAGGGTGCCCCGTGGTGTGTACCCTCTATATCCTCTCTCTTGAGCAGAGGAACGCTGACTCCTAATAGCTGAGATACTGGTCTGTACAGGTGGAACGTAGGACCTATCCTCTTTGAGTTGCTGGACCTTCTGGGACAGTTTCTCCACAGCCGAGACAAGGGAGGAAGACATACTTTCTTCGTATTCCCGGAGCTGACTAGCCGCTTCATCCACTGTTGCACCCTCTCCGTCTTTCCTGGTGAGTATTGCCAATGAGTTGGCACACGACGATGGTGCGTTCCATACCAACTTCTGCCACATGTGCACTGGACCTCATCTGGATCTTTGGGTAACTGCTCGTCGTCTAGGTCACCATAAATCACCTCCAGCACGGGTAATTCCCTCAGGTACTGGATGCCTTTCTCCATGGTGGTCCATTTCCCAGGGCGACATACAACATCTTCCTTGAAGGGATATCTTTCCTTCATAGCTGACAGGAGTCGCCTCCAGAGGCTGAGGGCTGGTGCCCCTTTTCCAATCACTTTGTCAATGCCCCCTTCCCTAGAAAGGGATCCCAGCTGCTTGGCTTCCTTACCCTCTAATTCCAGGCTACTGGCCCCGTTATCCCAGCATCGGAGCAGCCAGGTGACAATTTTCGCATATCTCGCAGCTCACTCAGGGATAGGGATTGGGTGGTTTCCGTCTCATCCACAAGTTCTTCCTCTTCCTCTCCTTGTGATGGCCCTGCTCTTTCATCTTCCCTTTCTAAATGAGCTGACTTTCCCTTCCAGGATTTCTTCTTTTGTATAGGGGCAACGGATACTGACATGGGCTGGTTCCCTGGTTGAACCGCGGTACCTGTTGCCGCGGGGGCTGGAGTGACCACAGTGCCTGTCACAGGGCGGTCCGGAGCAGCCGCAGTGCCTGTCGCAGAGGGGGCCGGAACAGCCGCAGTGCCTGTCATTTTGTCACCAGATCCTTGAGGGTTCTGAATAGTGTTGAACAGGGCTCGGTAGGCATGGGCCAGGCCCCAGCACATTGCAGTGATTTGGATCTCCTTAGAATTGCCAGGGTGACATCATACTTTTTCCAAATATTCTACTAGTTCTTCAGGATTCTGCACTTGTTCAGGGGTGAAGTTCCAAAACACTGGAGGGGCCCACCGTCCTAGGCATTTGCCCATGCTATCCCACACACCCTGCCACTCATAACTATCCTGCCTTGGGGCAGATCTCTGGATGATATTCTTAAATTGCTTACTAATCTTAGACAAAACTGAAACAATATTCCCAAGCAATACCAATGAATGTATCTTAACTACCCGAGGATGTTCAAGATACTGAAAAGTTATTGTAATGAAGGAGGAAACATTGTAGAGGAAAGTAGCAAAGGTGCCATTTTGTATTTCCTCCATAAAAAACCTCTCAGAGGAAGAAGTATCATTGCTAATTGTCTCCATGAGGTGGTACCTGACATACAGTAATGGTTTCAGTAGGAAACTTAGATACCAAAATAAACCCAAGGTCACTGTTTTAATAACAAATCTCCCAGGCAAAACATCACCAATCATAGCAGAGCACAGCAAACTGCAAAAAACAACACCGATCTTTAACATGTACAGCAAAACAATGAGCATGGTGCAGATCAGGTAAACCAATATCAAGAACAGATGAATCAATATTGTGGCCCGCAACTACTAACAGACCTAAATTCCTTAATACGCTCTAGTTAATCTGTTATTATCTCAAACCCTTTGAGCCCCATGTTGGGCGCCAAAAAGGACTGTTGTGGTTTAGCCCCAGGCGGCAATTAAGTAAAGTACCACACAGCCGCTCACTCACCCTCCCCCACCCCCGGTGGGATGGGGGAGAGAATCAGAAGAGCAAAAGTAAGAAAACTTGTGGGTTGAGATAAGAACAGTTAATAATTGGAACAACAACAACAAAATAATAATAATAAATTGTAATTAGAAGGAAAACAACAAGAGAGCGAGAGAGGAACAAAACCCAGGGGAAAAAATCCACAGTGATATAACTGCTCGCCACCCGCCGACTGACGCCCAGCCAGTCCCCAAGCAACGACCGCTACCCCCTGGCCAACTCCCCGCAGTTTATATACTGAGCATGACGTCATATGGTATGGAATAGCCCTTTGGCCAGTTTGGATCAACTCTCCTGGCTGTGCCCCCTCCCATTTTCTTGTGTGCCTGGCAGAGCATGGGGAGCTGAAAAGTCCTTGACCAGTGTAAACACCCCTTAGCAACAGCCAAACATCAGTGTGTTATCACTATTATTCTCATACTAAAATCCAAAACACAGCACTATACCAGCTACTAGGAAGAAAATTAACTCTAGCCCAGCCAAAACCAGGACAACGTACCCCCAACGCTTCTTTGGCTGTCAGTTTAGCCCTTAATTTATCCAAATTGATCTTTTTCACAAACTCTTATTCCTCTCAAAGAGCTGTGAGCTGAAATAACTGGTGAGGAAGGGATCACTTATGCCCAGGGCAGTGCACAGGCTTACTGTCTTTGACTGACCTACAGTCAGTTCAGGTTGGGAGTCCTTCTTTGGGAAGGTAATTCTGACTGAAGAACTCCAGGTGCAGCTGGAAGCACCTCTCCAACAAGAGCCACAGCTTGGAAAGAAAGATAGAAACATGTTTCTCACTGCCATGCTCATCACATTATCCTCATGTGTTTCCTGATTTCTCTCTGCTCTAATTCTGCAGCCTCCCTGTCTGTGCAAGGGTCAGGCTGTGAGCATCACCAAAAACCCTTGAAAAGCCCAAAAAGTGTCACAGAAGCCTCTTCATCTCCCAAAACGCACTGCCACCATCCAGGCAGAGGTAGAAACCACGGTGTCATGTCACCCATGCAAGAAGCCCAGCTGATAAGTAGCAACAGAGACAAGAATAGCCTGAAATGATTCTTGTTAGAAGCTGTGGAGGCTTGAATCAACCCAGATTTTACTGTCAGGGTGACCCAACAAAGTTACTTAGTTTAAATTTCCCTACGCCAAACTTCTGCTGAAATAAATTTTTACCCAAGAATATGTTCATTCTCAGAACATTTCACTTTCTGATAAGAAAGTGTAGTGTGGGAATTCAAAACTTTTCAGCCACCCTGGCTTTAAAACATAATTTTCAACCTTCTCCTTCACTCTTCACAGGGTGGTTCACCACTGTTTGTGGAGTACAGTGTTCTTCACTGAGATGTGCTCACAGCAGCTGAGTGTTTACCCATTTTAAGACAATATTCAACAATGCAAAGTGTCACTTGGATTGCAGTTTATTATTTCAGATTTTTTGGGGGTTCTCTTCCTATGACTCCCAGTTATCTCTACCATCTATAACAGCCTCCAAAGACTATTGCTGATTTCCCAAGGACAAGGATAAAACAATTCCAGCCTCTCCTTTCTAAAGGGAATGGCAATATGGGGAAGGAAAAGTGGGAGGGGTATCTTTGTTAGAGGCCCACCACAGACAGACTGCTCAGACAGACTGCAAGAAAATGGAGGCATCCTGCTGGTTTCAGACTCATCTCCGATGTAGGAGAAAGCAACCAAGAAAGTCAAGAAAGAGGTAAATGCCCATATGTTTCTACCTATTTCCATAAATCAGATTAAAAAACCTAGATTTTTAAAATGTTAAACTTGCAATAAAATGGTAAGATTTAGTCAAACAATACTCTGCCCCCAACTAATCCATTGAGCTTTGACAGTTTCCAAGGTCCCTCCCAGTCACAATAGTACATTGCGACTTGAGATAACCCTCTGAAGGTTTTCTGGAAATATCCCTCATCCCCATCACATATTCTAGCAAGCAGCCCAGAGGAAGAGTCTTTTTGGTCAGCTGGTGCATCAAAATCTATTTTATTTCTTTAAGCTGAAGGCCATGCAAACCAGCAAGCAACACAGCAAGACTTTCTTCTGTAGAAGAAAGGAAAAGATGACTCATCATCTGCTTTACCGGCTACAACTGGTAGCAATATGAACCCTCCCCACTGGATGTACATGCAGCTCCTAATACTGTCCTCTTACCTTTATGTCCTGCCCAGGACTTCCCCCAGTCTGATCCACAATGACCAACAGACCTAAGGATTGCAAAGCAAATTCACCTGCTGTACAAGGAATACAGCTGCATGCCTTCTGCTGACACACTGCACCATGCCCTCAGTAGGAAATAAGTGGAATCTCCCAAGGGTGTGCAGCAACTTCTGGGTGGACCCAAATGAAGCAAGTAAAGGAAAATAATTTCCCAGATGCCCACAATCCAGAGCTGGAGCAGATTTCTCATACTGATCAATTGCCATTCAGGCACAAAAGAAGCAGTCAGATATTCAAAGTAGCTCAGCATCCAATGCCAAGAAGGGTCACAATGTTAGCCTTTCAAAATGTGTCCACTATCCTCTTGCTAATCCTCTGGTTTTCTGCCCATCTCCCAGTTCACAGTGCATGTGGATAAGCAGTGATTCCAATGGAAGCCAGAGACGACAGCAAAAGGAGGTGGGGGATCAGGTCCAATAGTGGAGGGGATATTTACAGCACCTCTGTGGAAGCCAGCTTCCTCCCCTGCCTCCACTCCTCCTATAAATTCATTACAGCTCCTGCTAAGCAGCAGCTTCTCCACTTTTATGGCTTTTGTCTGTGGCCTATGACCGATTTTGGCACCATGCTGCATGCACCGAATGCAGTGTCTAAGAATCCAGAGCTGACGGAGCTGCTAAGGACATGGGAATTATGTCTGAAAAGGGAGAAGAAAAGGAAACTATTCCTAGCCTTGTGGGGAAAAGACACTATTAAAAATAAGTAGTTCTGTGACCGATGGAGTTAATAAGGTGTGCTTTCCTACAGTTCCCCCTCCAATCTCCTCCACCATGATACTCCCAGCTCCTTCCAGAATCTGCTACTACTTTGGCTGGAGATCTGGGTCCTGTGCTGTGGCTGGCTGGCTTGGAGCTATACCTGCACTGCTTTGTTAGCCAGGGTATAAGTGCTCCTCAGCCAGCAGGCAGCAGCACCACAGGGTATATATTGTATATTGTGCTCAACTCTGCCTTTGGCTTGTGGGGAGGGAACAGGGAGCAGCAATAACATAGATCTTTCTGCTCTATCCAGCTGCCAGTTTTCACAAAACTGTGAGCAAATTCAAATCTTGGAGATCTTTTACTAGATGAAAAATATGGTAGAAATCATACTATGTGTTCAAAAGCTTTTTGGGGACATAGTGGGGGAAGGGGAAACAAATAGAGAGGAAAGAGTAAATGCAAAGCTTCATTTCCCTAGGTAACTATGTTTAAAATACTGGCAAATGGCACTACTGTGGATTTTACACACTAATTTAGCACAGGATAGCCTGCAGATATCAATAGGAATCCATTAGGGATACAGTGCAAGTGTGAGGTCACGCTTGCTGCAACCTGTAAAAGATCTGCTGGGCCCATTAAAGTCCCTTTCAAGCTAATTTTAAGCAAGTGTGAGTAATTACCAGAAAGGCCAAAGAGGGAGAGGGAGAAAGAAAAAAGAAATGCAGTAATAAAATCTAGGCTGAAAGGCAGCCTCTAACTGGCTGCTAAATTGTGCGTGTTCCTAAGCAGGAAAAGGACATGGCTGAGAGAAATAGAAATTTCTCTTGCTCGTGAGTAACTTGCTCGTGAGTAACTTGCTCGTGAGTCGTGAGTAACTGAGTGGGCACTGGGTTGGGGAGTTTAAGAGATTGCAGCCTCACTGGAGGTGTGGTGTCACCCCATTCGAGAGCCTACCTGGTCCCCTGGGAACTCTGGTTTCCCTGGCCAATGGCTCTCTGGAGAAGCTCCAGAGAAAACCAGTGAATCCAGAGGAATTGCAACTTGCAGTACTGCAGAAGGGTGTGATTTCTAATGATTCCTGAGGTTCCTCTCTCTCTGTTTTTCTTGGTTACTATGGTTTTTCCTGAAGGTGTTGAACATTTGTCTTTTGAAAAGCAACTCTGTGAAGTGCTGGAAGAGGAGATAGCCAAAATGATGTTAGAAAGCTGCACCCTCTGCATCTGCTGCAGTTACCATTACAGTTTTTTGCTGCACTGATCCAGGGCACAATAAGAAAAAGCAGAATAAGAATAGGGAAGGGACCTTTAGCACCCTTAGTACGTGGCATCAAGATCTGCCAACTGCCTAGTCCACATCAGAAAATATTCTGCCTGCCAGGCTGATTTTTTGTTTGAAATTTTGATTTTTTCTAGATTTATGTCATGCATTTGCCCCTGCCAGTGAATTTTATTGCACATATTTTACTCATTTTAATTTCTGTCACTGAGGCCTATCTACATAATGGCTAGGAGGTGTATAGTCCAGTTCAGGGCATCAAAGCTCAATTTCTTTCTTTGAATTTCCTCGTGGGCCTCCTGTCTTGATGAAGAACTCCAGCCATTATTGAAACCCAAAAGACAAAATGCAGAGTGAAAAAGTGAATCTGGTGCCAACCTATGTCCTCCCAGAGAATCCTCCTTGAGAAAGCTGTACTACTTGTTGCAGTCAGCCAAAAACCACGTGTAGGGAGGTGCTGACACAAAACAGGACAAGAAACAGAGGGATGAACCTTCCCATAGAGTTGCCAACAATAACAAAAGAAAAGCATCTTTTCAGAAGAAAAATAAATTTTTCTATTTTTCTCTTCCCTGTTTCTCTTAGAGGTATCCTGCTCGTTATTTCTCCATGTTGAGCTGCCGGTCAGCTCTCATTTCAATTAGAAACCCCACGCCAGCGTAGCTGCCTGGATTTTAAACCAGCCCTCCTCGCTCTGGCTCTTTCCCATGGGTTGTGTCGAGGCATTGGAGAGGCATTGAAAAGCTGAGCTGATGTGGGTTTGGAGGTTTTGTCGCAGCGCAGCTCAGCCGTGAAGGGTTTGCTCCAGCGCCGGGGCTGCAGCTGCAGGATCTCTAGATGCAGGGGAACGAAGAGCCTGTGCCAGAAATAGCTGTGGTGCTCCAGCAGGCCCCACAGACTGCCAGGCAGACACCATCTTCCTGTAAATTACAGAAAAGGGAGCATTGAGCAGTTCCTCATGTGCCCCAGATGGGCTGCAGAGAGAGGAACTGCCACGACCAGGGTGCCAGGGTGGGTGGAGGCAGGGAAGAGGATGGATATGTACTGGGAATGTGCCTCACAGGGCCCAGTAACTTCTGATCCCCTGTCAGTCCTTTCCCTTCTCCGGCTCAGGACTATCCTGAACAGCATGGGAGTCTCCCTCTGGACAGTCTGGGTCACCATCCTTGTTGCTTAATTGGCCATGAAACACCGGGAGCAAGAATAACTCTTCATGAAAAATGAGTGAGAAAGACATATGCAAGATGCACAATTTGGGTCTGGTCCAGACTGGTTGTTTTTTCTGCAGGGACTGAACTTCAGCCATCTGGATGTAAACCAGGAGTTTCCACAGCTATCTGTCACGGCTTGCCCTTTAACCTTTCCCACTAGGTGATGTGAACAGAGCCCACAGGCAGGAGTTTTTACACAAAACTGGAGGGAAGAGAAGCTGGAAATGGGGAATGACGTTGGTTAATGACTTGGTAACACTTGAATGACGTTGGTTAATGACCAGGTCTCCTTCTACTGTAAATTGCTTTTATATTTCCTGCAGGTCATTAGTGTCCTAAGCACCATGTGCTTTCAGTCTGGGGCCATTCATGGCAGATGGTACTTGCTAGTAGTTTTGGCAGCTTATAGCAACTCTGGTGCATAATTTGCATTATGGTCCATTCCTGTAATCTGACAAATCTCGTAATACTATAATGAATTTCTTACAGCACCCCTCTTGCCATCATGCAAATATTGAGGATCTCAGCTCCCATTTAGGAAAAAAGAGTTTCCCACGCTCGTGTCTGCAAATTTCTTGAGTGAACCATAAAGGTTTGAGACCACAAGGCAGATAAATCAAGCCACAGCTACAGTCTTAGACCAAGGAGACTGAGTCACACTTCTCAAAAACTTCTGGCCAGCAACGCTGTGTGTCAGACCACTGTCACTGTATGTGAGTACTAGGCCATGGACTCAGCAACACAGTAAAGAAAAAGCAGGACAGAAAACAATCAATTAAAGCATCTTAAATCCATCATTTTACAGACACGTTGTAAGGGAACTTAATGACATATTAAAAGCCTGACTTCTTAAGCATACCCTGAGCCTATATGCCATATAGGTTAGCATCCTGCAACACTACCTGCTAAAGCTCCCACCTCTCCAAAGGGGAATCAGCTCCTACAGCTTGAACAAGCTCCTCCACTGAATCCAAGCTTCCAGCTAAACATTTTGCATAGGCTGTGACAAGCTACTTCCAAAGTTGCATCAACCCCTTTGGATCCAACAAACCCTATGAGATGGGTCCTCATCTGGGGGCCACAACAGGGTTTGTAGTTTCCTAAAGTAGTAACCTCACAGCTCCCTTCAACCTGCACAGAGCCCAATACCTGCAACCAGCTACTCTTTTGGAAATCAGCTGCTGATAGTTTTCATGTTTTCTCTGGCAAGCCACACCACCCCAGGAGGTCTCCAGCAGAAACCTGCTTGGAAAATGTGTGCTATGATCTCATATTCCCTACCTGATTCTTCTGGAGCAGAAAATCTGAATTCATCGCTGCAACAACACAGGTTTCTGGGCAGGAGGCCCAAGAGCTTGTACCCTGGAGACAAACTCAGACGTGAAGTGTGACCGTGGGAGGCAGTGAACTGTGGAAGGAAACTTTCCCTTCCTGTGATCTGCAACATCCTAAAACAGAACAACTGTGTCTCCAGTGGCAGCAACCAAGTATCCAGTCCCAGCACTGACTTGCACATCAGCTCTCATCCTAATAACTGGTAAGTCTTAGAGGTATGGTTGCTTGGAGTGATTTGTTAGGTGATTCCAAGGTAGGTGCAAGGGTGAATTTTATTTTCATTCACTCAGCCGCATGAGAGCTCAGAGGAGTCTGAACAAGATGGTCTACCACAGTTCGGATATGTATAGGGAGGGAGAGATGCTTCTTCCATGTGGCAGCAATAGAGGTGGGGACCAAATGCTGTTCTTCACAATATGCAGTCCAGAGAAGAGCAAATATGTGTGAAGGTTTGGGAACAGCAGGTTTTCATCCAGTAGATGTGTCCAAGGATTTAGGAGATGGGACCATGCAGCTTTTGACACAAGGTTAGCCTATTCCTTAGTGCAGTGTGCATTTGCTCTCTATGCTCCGCAGCTTTAAGGTAAAATATGTTCTCCAAGGAGAAGACAGGACCCTGGGGATGGGATCATCTCCACCTAACGTTGTGTGTCTACAGTGGAGGTGCCTCTGTCAGTGGTGGGCCTCTCAGTACAAATGGGAACCTGCAGTGTGATTAGAACTGGAGAACCTGATCTCCAGTTGACTCAGTCACCCCAGGAGTTTGATGACATGCGCATATGGAGACACCTACCCATTGCAGAAGCCCACATTTGGTCAGATGGACACAGTCCTGCTGTCCTTTTCTGAAAGAGGTGGGAAAAATTGTTTAGTCTCTGGTATGCAGCAGGACACATGTTCTTCCTGTCTGCAAGAAAGATTGCTTGTTCACTCACTGTTTGTCTTCATTTTGCATTTGAAGAAGTGTAATCCCCAAAATACCTATCGGACCTTCTGGCCCAGGGTGCTGAACAAACTTCCTTATAAGAGCCCTGGTCATTATATAAAAGAAACACAGCAACAACTTTGCATTCCTTTGCAAATACAACCCCAGGCCATGCTCTGGCCAGATAAACTGTGTCCCAGTGTCCCGAGCTCCTGGTGTGAAACTGCTGGGGGCAGGAATGCTTCCCAAAAAGTGGAAGGAAAACCATTCCCAGCTCCAGATATGCTGGGAAGAAGGAGCCAAAGGGTTTTAGTATCTGATAAGAACTGCCTTGCATGGTACGTGGCTGCATGGAGACACAGCCCCTTCTCCCCAGCTTCTCCTGTCCTGCTCCTCCCCAGTCCACCCACATTGCTCAGGGCTGTGTCCACCAAATGACGTCTCAAATCCTCACCTTCCTTCGCCCTACAAAATCACCAGTCTCTTGGGCAAAATTCCTGCACGTCCATCTCCCTATCTCAGATCACCGACAGGTTTTCTGGCTGCCACCAGGCTTTCTGGACAGCTCAGCATTTTGGGAAAGAATTGAAACTTCAGAGGAGAGAGAGGGAACGGCAGGAGATGGCTAATTTTCCACTGTCTGGGGAGAGAAGACAATGGTCTGAGTCCTCTTTGCTATGCGAAGGGGGAGATCAAAGCTGTTGTTGACATGGTCAGTATTGTGGTTAAGGAAGGCAGCATCCAGACATCCAGGGCTGTGAGTGTCTGTATCTCGCATGCCTGGTAGCTGAAGTGTCTGCAAGATCTAAGGGAGGATCTGGTATTTACATGTCTGCATGTGTGCATCTGCGTGGGAGTAGGGTTTGTATATATTATAAGTAGAAACTGCAGATGGAAACAACCCAGTTTGGTCTCTAAGGCCTGGTTCAAAGCCCATGAAAATCAACAGGAGTCATTCCATTTACTGTGATGGGTTTTGACCATATCTCTTCTTGCCCCTCCCCAACGTGCTTCTGAGCTCAGGGCTGCTCTCTGCTGCATATCCTCAATTAAACCCTGGGAGCAATGGGACTTCCCACGTTCACCCCAGTAGCTGTTTTACAGGGAATCTCTGGAGATGCCCCCTCCTCTGGTGTTCACACCCGGCAGATACTTAGAGACAAGTGTTGCTCATTCATCACTCCTTGCTCAAGATACCGAGATCCCATTGTTTGATTTGGTTTTGTAAATTGGCACCACCATTTTTTTTTCTGTCTTTTGTGTTGCTTTTATCTGAACACACTCCAGCACCATCTCCTTTCCCAGAAGCCAGATTTGAGATCAGAAGGGCTCATCATCTCATCACCTTCCTCCATACTCCAGTCTATCACGTTTCTACCAGCTCTACCTGAACTGCCTATAACCTGTCTGCAACTAAAGCATCCATTTCTGAAAGGCCTTCATGCTGGATTTGCAGACATCAAAAGCTGATGAACCCTTTGCTCTAATGGCTGCAGTCTGTGCACAGTGATGGTGAGACTTTTTCTCCTTTGGGTTTGTCAGGTTTCTGCTGTGCTCTTGTGTATAAAAAAGCCCTTTAAGGTCTTATTTCCGTATAAATGTGCTTATAGCCTGTAAACAAGCCACCTCTCTATCTTCTTTTCATTAAGATCACAGGTTTGTGCTCCTAAAGACTTTCACTGTAAGGCATTTTATTTCACACTTTCCATTTTTAATAGCCTTTAAAAATGTGGATGCTGGAACAGGACCAAGCATTGGTGTATCACTCATAAAGATGCAGTGTTGTTTCCACTCATCACTTGCCCATTTATACAGCCACAGATTGCAACAGCTTTTTTTGCCACAACATTGAATTAGAGGTCAAAATTGAGCTGCTTCTCCTCTCTGCACCACAAACCCTTGTCAGAAACATTGCTGTCTGCTCTCCTTCTCCTTGTCCTCCCCTAAATACCACCCCAGCACCATGGCGCTCTGGACGTGTCTCACCCAAGTCTTGACCAGGCCGAACAAACCCATTTAGCTTTTCCATCGCAGTCAAAGTGGAACACACAGAAAGTGAAGGGCTGAGCCATCGAAACGGATCGAGATCTGCCATGGGGGTGCCACGGACAGTAATGTAATGTTCTGCATGAACATGCAGGAGATGTGTTCAGGGATAATGTACTTGTATAGATAGAGAATTTTTTAATTCCAGGGTGTTATCAGATCTGGAAAAATGCTGTACGAGTGGGTCGCTGCAGTATCAGTCTATTGCTACGCCATGAAGGGGGAGCTGTATTCCCTCTCTAACATCCACACTGTAATTGCACAGCCTCTACAAATAATTAACTGAGCCTAACCAGAGTCTTTACCCTGCATTAAATCTGTATTATCAGTTCACTGCCCACCCCAAAAATTAATTTTCACTCTCAGACCCACATCCCTGTATTATAATAGATAACGTGAAAGTCTCTCCCAAATAATTTGGTGGGAATATTAGGAAGAAAGGAGTTTCAGCCTGTTTTGGTAGAAGAGAAAGTCTGGGGGAGACAGAAATTACAAGAACATTCAGTCCCTATGCTGCAAGTTAAAAGCTGATCACATATATATTCATGCGTACATATGTAGGCGTAGTCATCTCACTACTGCCACACATTATGGTCTGGATTCAGCAGCCAAGGGTTTCCATAGTGCTTTCTGCCACAGCATTGAACTAGGAGATAAAATTTCATTGCTTGATCACTGTAACTCCATGTCCAAAACACTGCACACTTGCACTGTGAGCCGGGGCTATTAAGGATCGACACAATCACACACTTTGCTTAATAATCCTGTAGTCTGCTCCAAAAATGTGCCACTCATCTGGGAACAGATACACAGTGATACATTGAAGTTTGCTATCACCCCTCCTACACTCTACACCCCAGCATCTCCCAGAGCTCCCACTGCTTTATCCTTTTGCCCACAGCCTATACTACGTCCCAGGTACGGCGCTGCTGCCTGATGTGCTATTTTTCTTCAGTGCCTTTGTGTGGGACTGTCGTGGTTTAGCCCCAGCCGGCAGCTAAGCACCATGCAGCCGCTCGCTCGCTTCCCCCCCGGTGGGATGGGGGAGAGAATTGGAAGAGCAAAAGTAAGAAAACTTGTGGGTTGAGATAAGAACAGTTTAATAATTGGAACAAAATAATAATAATAAAAATAATGAATTATAATGAGAAGGAAAACAACGAGAGAGAGAGAGAGAGGAACAAAACCCAAGGGAGGGAAAAAAAGGGGAAAAAAAAAATAAATTATACAACTGCTCACCACCCGCCGACCGACGCCCAGCCAGTCCCCGAGCAGCGATCACTACCCCCCGGCCAACTCCACCAGTTTATATACTGGGCATGACATCATATGGTATGGAATAGCCCTTTGGTCAGTTTGGATCAACTATCCTGGCTGTGCCCCCTCCCATTTCTTGGGCACCTGGCAGAGCATGGAGAGCTGAAGGAAAAAAAAAAGTCCTTGACTAATGTAAATACCGCTTAGCGACAGCGAAAACATCAGTGTGTTATCAATATTATTCTCATACTAAAATCCAAAACACAGCACTATACCAGCTACTAGGAAGAAAATTAACTCTAGCCCAGCCAAAACCAGGACAGTATCCACCCCTTATTACTATACCATTTACGTCATGCCCAGGTTCTACCCTTTCTAATACAATTAATCACCACCACTTTTCCTGTCTCTTGATATATATATATATATATATGTACACACAGTTATCATTCCCTTGGTCTATGGGCCATCCTTCTAAAATGTTTATTAAGTTCATTTAGTCCATGACTTTGGGCTCCATCTGTCATAATAGTCCTTCAGGGCAGAAGAGATGGTGTGTGGTGTTGGACTGTTGCATGCTGAAGCCAGTTCTGGTTCCATCACCACTGCACTTTGCTTGCTTTCATCGAAGTTCATTCTTCACTAATCTGGGTGATCCTTATTGCAATACCATTGATATGGTGTATAGTAACCATAAAAGTGATGACACACAGTATTATATAGCAGTTAACTTCATACCATTCAGTTCATTGGCTATTCTCACCCAAAATCAAATCCCCTTGAGGTACACAGTGGACTTCCCCATCCTTTCGCATTACCCACCAAGTGCACCCGGGTCCTTGAGCAAAAGCAATCCCATGAATGGGCTTGCCTTTGCCTGAGGCAGGAGTAACCCAAACTGTCTTCCCCAGCATGTTTTTTATGTGCACTACAGGGACCTTATCCCCTTCTACAGTATGTAAAAGTTTTGATTGGGCAGGGCCAGCTCGACTGACAGATCCTCTAATGTTGACTAACCAGGTGGCCTTTGCTAAATGTGTATCCCAATGTTTGAATGTCCCACCACCCATTGCTCGCAGTGTAGTCTTTAACAGCTCATTGTATCCTTCGATTTTCCCGGAGGCTGGTGCATGATAGGGGATGTGATATACCCACTCAATGCTGTGCTCTTTGGCCCAGGTGTCTATGAGACTGTTTCGAAAATGTGTTCCATTGTCTGACTCAATTCTTTCTGGGGTGCCATGTCACCACAGGACTTGCTTTTCAAGGCCCAGGATAGTGTTCTGAGTGGTGGCATGGGGTACAGGATATGTTTCCAGCCATCCGGTGGTTGCTTCCACCATTGTAAGCACATAGCGCTTGCCTTGGCGGGTTTGTGGGAGTGTGATAGAATCGATCTGCCAGGCCTCCCCATATTGATATTTCAGCCATCGCCCTCCATACCACAGAGGCTTTAACCACTTGGCTTGTTTAATTGCAGCGCATGTTTCACATTCATGGATAACCTGTGCAATAGTGTCCATGGTCAAGTCCACCCCTCGATCACGAGCCCATCTCTATGTTGCATCTCTTCCTTGATGGCCTGAGGTGTCATGGGCCCACTGAGATATACATAATTCACCCTTATGTTGCCAGTCCAGGTCCACCTGAGCCACTTCAATCTTAGCAGCCTGATCCACCTGCTGATTGTTTTGATGTTCCTCAGTGGCCTGACTCTTGGGTACGTGAGCATCTACGTGACGTACTTTTACAACCAGGTTCTCTACCCGGGCAGCAATATCTTGCCACAATGCTGCAGCCCAGATGGGTTTGCCTCTGCGCTGCCAGTTGTTCTGCTTCCATTGCTGTAACCACCCCCACAGGGCATTTGCCACCATCCATGACTCAGTACAGAGATAGAGCACTGTCCACTTGTCTCGTTCAGCAATATCTAAAGCCAGCTGAATGGCTTTTAGTTCTGCAAATTGGCTTGATTCACCATCTCCTTCAGCAGTTTCTACCACTTGTCGTATAGGACTCCATACAGCAGCTTTCCATCTCCGATGCTTTCCTACAATACGACAGGACCCATCTGTGAACAGGGCATACTGCTTCTCATTTTCTGGTAATTTATTGTACAGTGGGGCCTCCTCAGCACGTGTCACCTCCTCCTCTGGTGATATTCCGAAATCTTTGCCTTCTGGCCAGTCCATAATTACTTCCAAGATTCCTGGGCGATTGGGGTTTCCTATTGGAGCCCGTTGTGTGATCAGTGCAACCCACTTATTCCACGCAGCATCAGTTGCATGATGTGTAGAGGGGACCCTCCCTTTGAACATCCAGCCCAATACCGGCAGTCGAGGTGCCAAGAGGATTTGTGCTTCAGTACCAACCACTTCTGAAGCAGCTCGAACCCCTTCATATGCTGCCAAGATCTCTTTTTCAGTTGGAGTATAGCGGGCCTCGGATCCTCTGTATCCCCGACTCCAAAACCCTAGGGGTCGACCTCGAGTCTCCCCTGGTGCTTTCTGCCAGAGGCTCCAGGTAGGGCCATTCTCTCCAGCTGCGGTGTACAGCACATTTTTTACGTCTTGCCCTGCCCGGACTGGCCCAAGGGCTACTGCATGAACTATCTCTCGTTTAATTTGTTCAAAGGCTTGTCGTTGCTCAGGGCCCCATTGGAAATCATTCTTCTTCCGGGTCACTTGGTAGAGAGGGCTTACGATCAGACTGTAATTTGGAATATGCATTCTCCAAAAACCCACAACGCCTAAGAAAGCTTGTGTTTCCTTTTTGCTAGTTGGTGGAGACATGGCTGTTATTTTGTTAATCACATCCATTGGGACCTGACGACATCCATCTTGCCAGTTTATTCCTAAAAACTGGATCTCTTGTGCAGGTCCCTTGACCTGACTTTGTTTTATGGCAAAATCGGCTTTCAGGAGGATCTGGACTATTTTCTTTCCTTTCTCAAAAACTTCCTCTGCTGTATTGCCCCACACGATAATGTCATCAATGTATTGCAGATGTTCTGGAGCTTCGCCCTGTTCCGGTGCAGTCTGAATCAGTCCATGGCAAATGGTGGGCCTGTGTTTCCACCCCTGGGGCAGTCGATTCCAAGTGTACTGAACGCCCCTCCAAGTGAAAGCAAACTGTGGCCTGCACTCTGCTGCCAAAGGGATTGAGAAAAACGCATTAGCAATATCAATTGTAGCATACCTTTTGGCTGCTTTTGACTCCAGTTCGTATTGCAGTTCCAGCATGTCTGGCACGGCAGCACTCAGGGGCGGCGTGACTTCATTCAGGCCACGATAGTCTACTGTCAGTCTCCACTCTCCATTAGACTTTCTCACTGGCCATATAGGACTGTTAAAAGGTGAATGAGTCTTGCTGATCACTCCTTGGCTCTCCAGTCGACGAAGCAGTCTGTGGATAGGAATCAGGGAGTCTCGGTTGGTACGATATTGCCTCCGGTGCACCGTTGTGGTAGCAATTGGCACCTGTTGTTCTTTGACCCTCAGCAACCCCACAACAGAAGGGTCCTCCGAGAGACCAGGCAAGGTAGATAGCTGTTTAATGTCCTCCGTCTCCAAGGCAGCTATACCAAAAGCCCACCGGTACCCTTTTGGGTCCTTGAAATACCCTCTCCTGAGGTAGTCTATGCCAAGGATGCACGGAGCCTCTGGGCCAGTCACAATGGGGTGCTTTTGCCACTTATTCCCAGTTAGGCTCACTTTGGCCTCCAATACAGTCAGCTGTTGGGATCCCCCTGTCACTCCAGAAATACAGATGGGTTCTGCCCCTATATAGCTTGATGGCATTAGGGTACACTGTGCACCGGTGTCCACTAGAGCCTTATACTCCTGTGGGTCTGATGTGCCGGGCCATCGAATCCACACAGTCCAGTAAACCCGGTTGTCCCTTTCCTCCACCTGGCTGGAGGCAGGGCCCCCCTAATTCTGGTCATAATATTCATTACCCATTTCTTGTCTATATGAGTCAGGAGTATCTTCATTAAAATCAGAAGTAAGATCAGCGCTTTTACTCTGTCTGGGGAACTGTCCACTGGAAACCGGAGCAGCAATTTTCCTGGAAGAACCCCCTTTGGTGATTGTTTTTCCTTGCAACTCACGTACCCGTGCCTCTAGGGTCGAGGTAGGTTTTCCATTCCACTTCCTCATGTCCTCTCCGTGGTCACGCAGGTAAAACCATAGGGTACCCCGTGGTGTGTACCCTCTATATCCTCTCTCTCGAGCAGAGGAACGCTGACTCCTGATAGCTGAGATATTGGTCCGTACAGGTGGAAAGTAGGACCTATCCTCTTTGAGTTGCTGGACCTTCCCGGGACAGTTTCTCCACAGCTGAGACAAGGGAGGAAGAGATACTTTTTTTGTATTCCCGGAGCTGACTAGCCGCTTCATCCACTGTTGGTCCCTCTCTGTCTTTGCATTTCAGTATTGCAAATGAGTTGGCACACGACAGTGGTGCGTTTCGTACCAACTTCCACCACGTGGGTCTTGTGCACTGGACCTCATCTGGATCTGTGGGTGACCGCACGTCGTCCAGGTCACCATAAATCACTTCCAGCACAGCTAATTCCCTCAGGTACTGGATACCTTTCTCCATGGTGGTCCATTTCCCGGGGCGATATACAACATCTTCCTTGAAGGGATATCTTTCTTTTATAGCTGACAGGAGTCGCCTCCAGAGGCTGCGGGCTGGTTCCCCTTTTCCAATCGCTTTGTCAATGCCCCCTTCCCTAGAAAGGGATCCCAGCTGCTTGGCTTCCTTACCCTCCAATTCCAGGCTACTGGCCCCACTATCCCAGCATCGGAGCAGCCAGGTGACAATGTGCTCCCCTGGACGACGGCTGAAATCTTTTCACATATCTCGCAGCTCACTCAGGGATAGGGATCGGGTGGTTTCTGTCTTATTTACGAGTTCTTCCTCTTCCTCTTCCTCTCCCTGTGATGGCCCTGCTCTTTCATCTTCCCTTTCTAAATGAGCTGACTTTCGCTTCCAGGATTTCTTTTTATGTATAGGGGCGACTGATACTGACACGGGTTGGTTCCGTGTTTGAACCGCAATGCTTATAATGGAGTTGTCCGGAGCAGCTGCAGCTGCAGTACCTGTCGCAGGCGGGGCTGGAGCAGCCACAGTGCCTGTCGCAGGGGTAATCGGAACAGCCGCAGTGCCTGTCATTTTGTCACCAGATCCTTGAGGGTTCTGAATAGTGTTGAACAGGGCTCGGTAGGCATGGGCCAGACCACAGCACATTGCGGTGATTTGTGTCTCCCTAGAATTGCCAGGATGACAGCATACTTTTTCCAAATATTCTACTAGTTCTTCAGGATTCTGCACTTGTTCAGGGGTGAAGTTCCAAAACACTGGAGGGGCCCACCGTCCTAGGCATTTGCCCATGCTATCCCACACACCCTGCCACTCATAACTATCCTGCCTTGGGGCAGATCTCTGAATGATATTCTTAAATTGCTTACTAACCTTGGACAAGATCGAAACAATATTCCCAAGCAATACCAATAGAAGTATCTTAACTAACCAAGGTTGTTCAAAATACTGAAAAGTTATTGTAATGAAGGAGGAAGCATTGTAGAAGAAAGTAGTGAAGGTACAATTCTGCATTTCCTCCATAAAAAACCTCTCAGAGGAAGAGGTATAATTGCGAATTGTCTCCATAAGATGATACCCGACATACAATAACGGTTTCAGTACAGCACTTAGATACCAAAATAAACCCAAGGTCACTGTTTTAATAACAAATCTCACAGGCAAAACATCACCAATTAAAGCAGAGCACAGCAAACTGCAAAAATCAACACCGATCTTTAACATGTACAGCAAAACAATGAGCATGGTGCAGATCAGGTAAACCAATGCTAGGAACAGATGGATCAATATCACGTCCCACAACTACTAACAGATCTGAATTCCTTAATACGCTCTGGTTAATCTGTTATTATCTCAAACCCTTCGTGCCCCACGTTGGGCGCCAAAAAGGACTGTCGTGGTTTAGCCCCAGCCGGCAGCTAAGCACCATGCAGCCACTCGCTCACTTCCCCCCCAGTGGGATGGGGGAGAGAATCGGAAGAGCAAAAGTAAGAAAACTTGTGGGTTGAGATAAGAACAGTTTAATAATTGGAACAAAATAATAATAATAATAATAATAATAATAATAATAATAATGAATTATAATGAGAAGGAAAACAACGAGAGAGAGAGAGAGAGGAACAAAACCCAAGGGAGGGAAAAAAAGGGGAAAAAAAAATAAATTATACAACCGCTCACCACCCGCCGACCGACGCCCAGCCAGTCCCCGAGCAGCGATCACTACCCCCCGGCCAACTCCACCAGTTTATATACTGGGCATGACATCATATGGTATGGAATAGCCCTTTGGTCAGTTTGGATCAAGTATCCTGGCTGTGCCCCCTCACATTTCTTGGGCACCTGGCATAGCATGGAGAGCTGAAGGAAAAAAAACAGTCCTTGACCAATGTAAATACCGCTTAGCAACAGCCAAAACATCAGCGTGTTATCAATATTATTCTCATACTAAAATCCAAAACACAGCACTATACCAGCTACTAGGAAGAAAATTAACTCTATCCCAGCTGAAACCAGGACAGGGACCATCTTGAGTGGACCCATTAGGGCAGGCTGTAGCTGGAGCAGAATAGCCAGGTGGTGGTGAATGTAGAAGAGAGGAGGCTATGCCAGCTGTGGGTGTAGTTTTGCCAACAGAAGGGAAATAGGCATTGGGCTAAGGCTTCCCATTACTTGGACTCCCAGCAGTCTGTCACCATAGAAAACTGCCTATTTTATGAAATTAAACCTTCCTAGGGTAAACATTTTTTCCAGATAATCATGAAACCTAAGATAGAATGGGAGAGTGTCCAGTAAGGCAAGAACAGCAACCATGAGGAGAAAGGCTCTTGCCAGGAGCAGTTTCCTTGTAGCAAAGGGTCGCTGACTCTTCTCTGAAATGGAGACTACTTCAGGGCTGCCCAGAGGCCACAAGCAGCCCTCTGAGCTGAGGGACTCCTCCTACCATGGACAAATAGGATACAAGGGAGGGAAAAAGGGGCAAGCTACCTCTCTGATTAGAGTGAATCTCTCAGGAACTCACCTCCAGTCCTTTTCAAAGCCTGGAAAAGTGGCTTTGAAACTTATCACTTATCCTGAGATAGTGGATGTAGACTCTAAGACTATTGTGAGAGCTCCTGTTGCTTGTGTAGTGTATGGGCACCTTGTGTAGTCTCCCCTGGTCCCAGTGTGGACAAAGCACTCAGAGAATGTAACACGAATCCAACCACAAGTGAACCTATGAAGCTTTAAATCAGATTAAATCAATGAAGAAACAAAAGTGTAAGTACTCTCTTTATTCTATGAAATTATAAAAGAGCTAATCTGAAAACAAACTCCTCACACAGGAGAAGCCATAGCACACAGAATTTGGTGCAAACCACTGCTGGAGTTTGTCATGGGCTTTGCTTAACCCAGTACTAGAGACAGTCAGAAAAGTACCTTCTCCAAGATGAATCCTGGCACAACAGGGAGGAAGAGGGTGTCTGGAGGGGCAAACCCAGAACTCACTCTGGCCAAAGCAGAAGCTGATTTGCATTGGAACTGCCTTAACTTTATGTCCATCATCCCCAGATTGTTTTTTCCATCTCCTACAATACTGCATTCAGAAATGGTGGTGCAACCCTTCATGGCAGCTTTCAGAGACAGTCCACCTACACAGGAGAAGTACGTGCCATGCATCAGGGGAACCAGTCTCCATAACTCTTCCCTCCCTGGCCAATGAGGTCCCCATTTCCACCCCAAGAACTGCCCATTCCTTACGTCCAGTTGGCTCCAAACTCACCAACCCATTCCTGTCTGTTCCCATCCCCTGAATGAATTTGAAGAAGCAGCAAGGTCACCTTGGTTGACTTGAAATACAAAGGGTTTATGGTTTGTCTTTTCTTTCTTTCTGCTGAATAAAGATGATTTTTTTAAAAATCTAAACATTTTAAATTTAAAAATTGAAAAGCTTTTAAATAGTTTTCTTTGTCTCATTTAAAGATTCTCCTGTTCAAACCTTGCCTAGCTTCCTAAAGAAACCAGGGCTGTGTGGCAGTACTCCAGGTGTTCATTGTCTCCTTCTCTCTCTGACCCTCTCATAACATTTGAACTGGATGACTGTCTCTCAGCCAAATTTGACATGGGGGTGAGAAATCTCAAAGACATTACAGGCTGAGCCATTTATTCAGATAAGTCCATTCTCTAAGGCCTTACAGGATTTAGCCAAACCAACAGAGAAATCCTGCTCACATGCCCACTGAAAGGAGAGCCTGAAACCTGAACTTGTCCTTTACCAACACTGAATAATCTACCTGAGAAGAAGACCTGAGAAGGTGCTGGGTGCCTAACTCCCCATTCAGATATTCTTGCTCCCATTGCTTGCTTTTGCTTACACTGCTCATGTTTCTCTGCTGCACAGGCTATGGAGGTCTGGAATATTCTGCTGAACGTTCTTATCTCAAAGACAAATAATGTATAAGTGCACTTCATTAGTTCCTCATCTTCCTTTTCTCTCCTACACCATTGTTTCCTCTGCACAGCTCATCGCACTGCTCAGGTCTTCTCTATTTACAGTGGCCAATCAATCAAGTCAGGACAAGTTAGGAGCATTTTTTATTTCAGTGGTACATTGAATTAATTGCACCACTCTATTTCCATTGCTGTGACTAAAAAAATGCTTGTTTTCCTTCATGTTGTCTCTGTGAAACAGCTTCTAATTCACGGTTTGCACAACACATCTATGAAGTGTATAGCAAAGACCTTCAGGCATCATATCATCACCTGGCAATATTATCAACTCAGAGAAACTTCATCCACAGCGATACACAAGATAATTTTTTTCCGGTCTGCTTCTACAGCAGGTGCCGCTGCCCTTAATTTCCACATTATTTTTCCTGCCTGCTGGAGCACAGGTGGGACTGCCATGAAACGTGGGAGTCTTTTACCTGCACCAGGGGAGGAAAGGAGAGTGACCAGGGAGCTTGCTGTCTACTTTCCTCTCTCTAATTACAGCTCCTGAGGTAGGAAAAGGATTTCTGAAGGAAAGTGTTACATGCTGCTGGTGACCCCAGCCGTTCAAAGGCTGGAGTTCCCTCACAGGGAAGATCTTTGGGTACCCCAAAGGCTCAGCTGCAGCATTCATGGGGAGAGACCTGTCCCTGGCTCTCTAGGAGCAGAGGCACCACTACAACAAACAGTGTCTTGTCCTCAGAGGCCAGCATCACCTCATGAGAAAGCCAATGGCTCTGTATTAGTTTCACCTGAACCTCCACTAAGTAGGCAACTGGCTTAGATTCAGATTCATCCTCATGCATCCTAGCTAGGGCCAGCAGGTTCAGGGTCTTGATCAGATTTATTACATGCCTATGTATCAGATTGGTTCAGGAGTTCAGTTCTGCTCTTGACCTCAGTTATGCCTTACTATGAGGAATCCCAACAGTTATCTGTGCATGATGGGGAAGGAGGAAGAAAAAAACACCCCTGCCCTTTTATCAGCTTTAAGCATGTTCCCTTTCAGTTCTGTGTCTCTTCCTCCACTTTTTCCTTCACATTTTTTGCCCATTTTTATTTCTCTGTGATGCTTCATCTTAGACTGGTTTCAACCATTTAACCAAAAAGATGAAAGACAGCCCCAAATAAAAGGCAGTTACCAGAATTCATTAACCCAGCAAGGTCAATGCACTGCGTTTCGGATCCAGTGCAGTTTACTATTTCATTACCATACTGAAAGGAGTCCACGCTGTAGCAGGCAGGACACTGGTATCCATTGGGCACATTGTCCTCTGGTGGCACTGGAAGGAAAGAGATGGGCTGTAATTGGTTTTAATGAGGGAAGGAGAGGAATGAGCCAGGTGATGGCTTAGCCTGGAAAGCCTCACCTCAGGTCGGGGCAGACAGAGAGGGGACGGGGTATAAGGGAGCTTACATGAGACAGAGATTGTTCGACAGTTGTTGCCCGTGCAGCAAGCCAAGTGGCTCCTTGCTTTTACCTTCCCGTAGTTCATGGTGTTTGGGCCAAGCTGGCAAATGCTGGACGGCAGGCAGACTTGATGGACGAAGGGATTGCCACAACCCCTGTAATGAAGTGGAAGGCAGCACCCAGTCATTAACAACAAGGCAACTCCCTTCCCCTCCCATTAGCTCCTACAGCAGCAACTGCTGAGCAGCTGTCCTGGGGCCTGGGAAGGGTCCGGGGACAGCGGAGCCACCCCAAAAGCAGCACCAGTGATCCTGGTGATCCCCTCAGAGGAACAAGGGTGCCATCGCATCTGAGACACTAGTGAGGAATTTCTTCTTCTCCATGCTGTGCTTAAAGGCAGGAGGAGAGCATGACTCCTCACAGCCAGCTGGCCTTGTTGCAGATATTTGCCTTAGCCAGAATGCCCCAGCCACAGAGCTTATGGGGTGACCCACGCGCCTCTGACCCACAACCCACAGTTCTTCATGCAGAGAATCACACACAGAATCATATAGGTTGGAAAAGACCTTTAAGATCATCGAGTCCAACCGTAAACCTAACACTACCAAGACCACCACTACACCATGTCCCTAAGCACCTCATCCAAACGTCTTTTAAATACCTCCAGGGATGGCGACTCAACCACTTCCCTGGGCAGCCTGTTCCAATGCTTGATAACCCTTTCAGTGAAGTAAAATTTCCTAATATCCAGTCTAAACCTCCCCTGGCACAACTTGAGGCCATTTCCTCTCGTCCTATCACTTGTTACCTGGGAGAAGAGATTGACCCCCACCTCTCTACAACCTCCTTTCAGGTAGTTGTAGAGAGCAATAAGGTCTCCCCTCAGCCTCCGCTTCTCCAGACTAAACAACCACAGTTCCCTCAGCCGATCCTCATAAGACTTCTGCTCTAGACCCTTCACCAGCTTCGTTGCCCTTCTCTGGACACGCTCCAGCACCTCAATGTCTCTCTTGTAGTGAGGGGCCCAAAACTAAACACAGTATTTGAGGTGCGGCCTCACCAGTGCCGAGTACAGGGGCACGATCACTTCCCTAGTCCTGCTGGCCACACTATTTTTGATACAAGCCAGGATGCCATTGGCTTTCTTGGCCACCTGGGCACACTGCTGGCTCATATTCAGGCGGCTGTCAACCAACACCCCCAGGTCCTTTTCTGCCTGGCAGCTTTCCAGCCACTCTTCCCCAAGCCTGTAGCATTGCATGGGGTTGCTGTGGCCCAAGTGCAGGACCTTGAACTTGGCCTTGTTGAACCCCATACAATTGACCTCGACCCATCGATCCAGCCTGTCCAGGTCCCTCTGTAGAGCCTTCCTCCCCTCAAGCAGATCAACACTCCCACACAACTTGGTGTCATCTGCAAACTTACTGAGGGTGCACTCGATCCCCTCATCCAGATCATTGATAAATATATTAAACAGAACTGGCCCCAACACAGAGCCCTGGGGAACACCGCTTGTGACCGGCCGCAAATTGGAGTAACCTCCATTCACCACCACTCTTGGGCCCGGCCATCCAGCCAGTTCTTTACCCAGCAAAGAGTACACCCGTCCAAGCCATGAGCAGCCAGTTTCTCCAACGGAGAATGCTGTGGGAAACAGTCTCAAAGGCTTTACTGAAGTCTAGATAGACAACATCCACAGCCTATCCCTCATCCACTAGGCGGGTCACCTTGTTGTAGAAGGAGATCAGGTTGGTCAAGCAGGACCTGCCTTTCCTAAACCCATGCTGGCTGGGCTTGATCCCTTGGTTATCCTCTACATGCCGTGTGATAGCACTCAGGATGATCTGCTCCATCAGCTTCCCCGGTACCGAGGTCAGGCTGACAGGCCTGTAGTTCCCCGGGTCCTCCTTCTGGCCCTTCTTGAAGATGGGTGTCACATTTGCTAATCTCCAGTCAGCAGGGACCTCCCCAGTTAGCCAGGACTGCTGGTAAATGATGGAAAGGGGCTTGGTGAGCACATCTGCCAGTTCCTTCAGTACTCTCGGGTGGATCTCATCAGGCCCCATAGACTTGTGAGCGTCTAAGTGGTGCAGCAGGTCACTAACCATTTCCCCCTGGATTATGGGGGCTCCATTCTGGTCCCCGTCCCTATCTTCCAACTCCGGGGGCTGGGTACCCAGAGAACAATTGGCCCTGCTATTAAAGACTGAGGCAAAGAAGGCATTAAGTACCTCAGCCTTTTCCTCATCCTTGGTCACTGTGTTCCCTCCCCCATCTACTAGGGGCTGG
Source organism: Ciconia boyciana (assembly GCF_034638445.1). Lineage (NCBI taxonomy): Eukaryota > Metazoa > Chordata > Aves > Ciconiiformes > Ciconiidae > Ciconia > Ciconia boyciana. The sequence goes on from NC_132937.1 coordinate 22,061,044, forward strand.
AGATTCTCCTTAGCTCTCCTTTTGCTGCTAATGTATTTGAAGAAGTATGTTTTGTTGTCTTTTACGGCAGCAGCCAGATTGAGCTCTAGCTCAGCTTTGGCCCTTCTAATTTTCTCCCTGCACAGCCTTGCTACACCTTTGTAGTCCTCCTGACTTGCCTGCCCCTTCTTCCAGAGGTCATAGACTCTCCTCTTTTTCCTGAGTTCTAGCCAGAGCTCTCTATTCAGCCAGGCCGGTCTTCTTCCTTGCCGGCTCATCTTTCAGCACCTGGGGGCAGCCTGCTCTTGTGCATTTAGGACTTCCTCCTTAAAGAATGTCCAGCCTTCCTGGACTCCTTTGCCCATTAGGGCTGCCTCCCAGGGGACTCTGTCGACCAGTCTCCTAAACAGGCCAAAGTCCGCCCTCTGGAAGTCTAAGGTGGCAGTTTTGCTGACCCCCCTTGCCGCTTCTCCATGTATCAAAAACTCTATCATTTCGTGATCACTCTGCCCAAGACGGCCTCCAACCATCACATGGCTCACAAGTCCTTCTCTGTTCGTGAACAAGAGGTCCAGCGGGGCACCTTCCCTAGTTGGCTCACTCACCAGCTGTGTCAGGAAGTTATCTGCCACGCACTCCAGGAACCTCCTAGACTGTTTCCTCTCTGCTGTATTGTATTTCCAGCAGACATCCGGTAGGTTGAAGTCCCCCACAAGAACAAGGGCTAGCGATCGTGATGCTTCTCCCAGCTGCTTATAGAATAGTTCGTCAGTCTCCTCATCCTGGTTGGGTGGTCTGTAACAGACTCCCACTACAATATCTGCCTTGTTGGCCTTCGCCCTGATTCTTACCCATAGACACTCCACCCTATTGTCACCATCATTAAGCTCTAAACTATCCAGACACTCCCTAACATACAGGGCTACCCCACCGCCTCTCCTGCCTCGCCTATCCCTCCTGAAGAGTTTATAGCCATCCATCGCTGCACTCCAGTTGTGCAAGTCATCCCACCATGTTTCCGTGATGGCAACCATATCATAGTTTTCCTGATGTACAATGGCTTCCAGCTCCTCCTGCTGGTTGCCCATGCTGCGTGCATTGGTGTAGAGGCACTTCAGCTGGGCTGTCGTCCGTGTCTCCTTCATAGAGGAACACCCCTTGTGTGCTTTGAGGCGTTTCACTGGCATTTCCCTCTTGGCTCCTATTGCCTCAGTATCTCCTAGCTCAACTCTGTTCGACTTCAGCTGTGCCCCAGTGTACCCTGCACATCTCAGAGGCTGAGTGCCCTCGCTGGCACCCGCTCCCTCTAACCGTGGCACGTCGTCCCTCAGCTTCCCTCGGGCAAGCCTGATATTACCCCCCTCTCCCTTCAATTCTAGTTTAAAGCTCTTTCAATGAGCCCCGCAAGTTCCTGAGCAAAGATTCTCTTTCCCCTTTGAGAAAGATGAATCCCATCAGACGCCAGCAAACCTGGTGCTGTGTAGGCCATCCCGTTGTCAAAAAAACCAAAACCGTGGGAATGACACCAGCCACGGAGCCATGAGTTGATAGATTGGGTACCTCTGTTCCTTCTAGTGTCACTGCCCACAACTGGAAGGAGAGAGGAGAAAATAACCTGTGCTCCAGAGTCCCTTACTAGCCGTCCCAAGGCCCTGAAGTCTCTTTTGATTGCCCTAGGACTTCGTGTTGCAGCTTCAAACAGTCTGCAGAGCACACAGTCTATCACAGCCACAAGCATCCTGACACAGGCAAGTCTAGTCTTTCCCATGAACCAAACCCAAAAGGCGCAATGGGGGGCAGATGAGTTATATTGCACTCTACTGAGGCCCTGCCAGTGCTGTGAGGAGAAGTGGCTTTGCACAAGCAGAGGGAAGACATGCACTGGAGCTGCCAGCACCAAAGCTGGTAGGATATGAGATAACCTCCAGCCTAAAAGCCAACAGTCACATTACTGAAGCTGGGCGATGACTGAGGCCATGCTACTAACACAACCAAGTGTGCAGTTGTGTTGGGGCTCAACACTCATATTTGGCTTATCAGCCATGGGGACATGGTGATAGCTCAGCCCTGGTGGTGCCACCAGGCTGCCTGATGTCCCCTTCCCTGCTCGAGGAAGGGAGTCAGATGCAGGCCAGTTTCTCCCACCACCCATGGCCAGTCCACCCTCAGTGCTAGATGCCAGCAGCCTTGTGTCCCTCACAGTCCAGCCTCTCAACCCAACTACTCACTCTAGCCAGAATTAAAAGCCAATGTCTCCTCCCAGTATGCTGCCTAGTTCCCCTCCCTCCATAACAAAGAACCAAACCCTCCCAGTAGAAAACTTCTGCTTGAGATAGAGCTATAGAGAACTTTTCCCATCCTGGACCATCCTGATCTCTGGGTCTTTTGTCAGTGAGAAGGAAAATGAACAGCTTATCCAAGGACTCACCATAAGGCCAGTGACAGAGGTGGGGAGAGAGACCTGTCCCCCAGCTTCACTGGCACACAGCCGTAGTGGATGTCTCACCTACCTATCATGACCTCGTGCAGAATGATGCCGCAGGTATCTTCACCACCACTACAGGTTTTCATGGGGCCAGAGCAGCTTTTTCCTATGCTGTAACAAACCTCACACTGAAGGGAGGTCCCTGGGGAAAGAAGGAGGACGCATTCCTGTGTAGCAGTCATGAGGGATCTCACTTCCCCTTTCATCGATGTTTTGCTTCAACATTTGATCAGCACTTTTCACATTCCTCTTCCCTTGTTTTCCCTGTTTCATTGCACAATTTGTAGGTTCTTTTTTATTATTTCTATTATTATTTATTCTAGTATGAACTTGAATTTGGGCAAGTTGGGGGAAGCTGTTTTTGGATAGCATTTTACATTTTAACCACCAATACCCAGCCAGTTTCCCTTGTCTCCTATACGATGATGTTTGCTAGGTCTTCCTGGGGTTGCTAAGGAAAGCATCCCCACAAACCCCTCCATCCTGGCAGGCATTCAGGTGTCCCTGGATTCCCAGACCCCAAATCCTCTCTTTGCAGTGAACAGGGGAGCCCAAAGGTCTGGGGATCAAGAGGCTGCCAGCGGGTGTTGACTGTGCTGTGTACAAACTGGGGAATGGCAGTTGTAGGCGTTAGGGTAAACTGCTTTACCAGCTGCCTGCTGGAAAGTCTTAAGCAGACCAGAATATCAGGCAGTCAGCAGGAAACACTTAGAAAGAATAAAGTGTTTATCAACAGAGGACAAACAGCATGTCTTCCCTGACACACACTCATCGGGACCCAAGGGTCCAGAATGTAGATTAAGAGGTCCAGGGCATGTGTCAGTTCCCTAAACCCAGGTGTTGTCTCACAAACGGAGTTCGTTACCCAGTGTGCAACACCCAATACGCACACAGAACCAAGATATCAATTTATTTCTGGTTTTGCACAAAACCAGGTGTTAGGTGGTAATTCCACAAAGCTAGCACAAAGTTCGGTCATACAGGTGCAGTATTTATACAGTCTAGTTATGTATATGCATAAGTAATTACACAAAGCAGTTTTCTATTGGTCTACATTTTCTTGTCTTACTCTTAAAGCTACAGTACTACTTTAATATTCTGCGCATGCCCAAAGGTGAGGGGTCTCTGCTTGGGCTGGGGTCTCCAGCTCAAGGGGTGTGACTTTTAGTATTATAATGAGGATAGTTCACATGAGGGTGCTTCTTATCACACTTCTACTAGTAGCTTCAGATGGTTCCCAAAACATCTTAATTAGCTTACATATTTCTCCACGATGTGTTTCACTCCCAAGGACAATAATTTTTTATTAGATGTTCCATGTTCCAGTCTAAATCCCCTTTATCAACTTTACGTAAGTCCCGGCCTTCCACCAGCTCCTGATTGACTACACAGGTGCCATCTAAGGCACCTTGCAGTGGCTGTGACATCTACATGGGGTGGCAGGTATGACACAAGACCTCCAAGACACCAGTGCTCTTCTGGAGCAGAGCTGAAGGACAGCTGAGATGACATATAATGTCTAAAATGTCACACAACCCTGGGCACGAGCAAAATAAATGAGCCCCTAAGTTTGTGGTAAATGGTGGCTGGAGATCAATTCAGCCGACCAAAGGTCTGTCTGCCTCAGAGTAACCTGAATCACTCCCGTGACTGTCCCAGCTAGATCACCACTGACCACTACAGGAGCTTAGACAGCCGGTTCACATCATTGTAAATGCCTACACCTTCATCTGCACATTGGCTCATAGCACCAAAGATCCCCTGAGACCGGTCACTCCTCTGCAGTGCAAATCCCCCCGGATGAGGGGTTCCTATGGCTCAGACGGCAGGAACAGCCCCACACACAGAGCACCCATTCCCAGACCACTTCCATGTCTCGCAGACCTGCAGGTCCCAGAGGAAAAATCACCTGGGTCCAGGAAAGCCAGGAAGAAGCTGAGGCCAAGGGACACTTACATGCTGATGAGATGTAAGCACAGGGAGCTGCCAAGTCTTGCTGAACACAGCGCTGTGTGCCACAAGGGCTTTATAAACTGGAGGGAAACAGGGTGTTTTGGGGAAGTGGCAGTTGGGGAAGTGCTCTGAAGAATATAGATACTGCACAGCACTAGCACCAGTGTTTGTTTTTTCATTTAAAGCACAAGTTCTGCCTTTTCCTCCACATGAGGAATGCTGTTTGTCTTTCCCCACTGTAGAGTATGCAGCCTGTGGGGAAAGACTGGCTTGCCTGCGGTCTATCAATCAGGTATGTCTCCAGTCCAGACTTTGTTTGAACAACATTCAGCCCCTGCGATACATATGAATGACAGAGAAGAAACCATTTGAACAGCCCTGTTGTGATCTAACCGTTAGGCCCAAAGAAGCAAAGCATAGCAAGGTGTGATGGTGTGCTTCCCCTGCCCTCAACCTTTATCTCCCATAACCCTGCTCAGGTGATAACTACCAGTGATGGTTGTACTGGATGCATCTGGTCATGATGGCTGCATCTGGCTCAAAGTGGATTCAGGAGACAGATAACAACACAATAGCCAACGGCTATTGTGCAATGCACCTACCTAACCACAGTGAAGAAACTAAAATCTGTGATTGGTATGCACATATGACTATGAGTCAATCATCTTACCCCCATAAATAATGAGCAGACCAAGAGCCCTTGGAGCTCTCCTGCATGGCAGTGGGCTCCATGCCAGGATCTCTCCTTGAGTAGAGGTACCTCTTGAGGTTGAAAGATTCCTTGCTGCAACAGATCCTCTTTAAGTGACTAATAGCATGCTAAACTTTGAAATCTTAGCTAAGTAATATAAAGGATTGATTATGTAAACAAAGTGATTAGTTTGTTATTTTGTAACTAAGCAACATAGAGATAGGAGCGGAGTAGACAATACTTTAATGTGTTTGTACATCTATGGCTATGGATATGCTACTATACCCAAAGACAATTGGACGAGGAGTAGTACGGACATGCTGCTATGCTCCCAGTACAGCCCCAGCCCATCTTGACAATGAGTCGAGGGGTAGTTAGAATAATTGGTTTGTGTTAGAATAGGAATAAGGGTGCCAAATCATTGTTAGGGACCATGTACCATGAAGAAGGGAAGCAAGTGACATAAGCAAGGTGATATTGCACATGTCCAGAAGAAGGGGTCAACTAAAGGACACACCTGTACGACCACCAAGGACCACCAGAGACCCCCACAGAAGCCCCTCGGAGTTCAAGGACGCGTGTGTAATGACCATGCAAATATGATAACTAGTTCTGGGAAATAGAATGAATATGCATGATTATTCCGGGAAATTTGATGCATATGTATGTAATCGGACAATATAAGCTTTGGTTGATGTAACCTGTGGTATGCACGCTAGCTGGAACGATCCCCCGTGCATCTGGTGCTGTAATAAAGAATGCCTGCTTCTTAATACTACATTGGTGTTAAGGAGTTTGATTCCCGATTTCGGTGACAGTTTTGGCGACCCAGATGGGACCCTGCTTCTGAATTTCAATGGATCCGAGAGTTCACAAGACCTCCAGCCAGCACCGAGGGATTCTCGGGGAGAACCTCCAATCCCCGGACCGAAGAATTCTGAGCAAGATCCCCTGGAACAAGGTAATAAGGCATTCTTTCTGAGTATACCAGTAACAAGGGTTGGTTGCCTGCCTATAAGGTGCAGCAAAAGCTATGCAGGGTTGGGCTAAAAAAAGGTACCTAAGGTAGCTAATCTCTGCTAGGCGAAAGCCTGTGGAGCTCTGGCTAAAGGGTCAGGGTTAGAGTCCCCAAAGGGGTTAGAGTCCCCAACTGGCTATTGGTTTCTGAATTTTGGTCTGGATATTGGAACTACAGATTTGTTGTGTGTTCGGATATAGTTTCTATGGTTTTGTGTTGTTGTATTATTTTATAATGGGAAACCAGCAATTGCTGGAAAGGGGGGTCCCGAGAACATCTCCTCTAGGTTGTATATTAAGGCATTGGAAAAATCTAGGAGGAGATCCACTAACTCGGAAACAATTGATTGAATATTGTAATCATTGGTGGCCATTGTATACTTTGGCTAGTGGGGAAAAATGGCCAAAGAACGGTACATTGAGGTATAATACCATCTTGCAATTAATGCTGTTTTGTAGGCGGGAGGGTAATGGGATGAAATACCTTATGAGGTATTTATTTTTCACTTTGAGAAATCATCCGGAGTGGCAAAACCAGCGTGGGATTATCCCGCAAGATTCTATGGTATTGACTTTGGAAAAACAGGGAAGGAATAAGAGTTTAAGATGATGTTGTTCTGCCTGTAGCATTGGGAAAAGGTGTTTGATATGTGGAAAGGAGGAAGAGGGAAAGCAGGAATAGGTAGGGGAAGGGGAAGAGGAGTACCACCACCAGGAGGAGCATCACATCCAATTAGACCTCCCTGGTTGGCAGAAGATCAGCGTGCTGTCTGTAAGGAGAGGGGGCATTGGAAAAGGGAATGTCCCAAAATTAGAGAATTGGATCCTTCGCTACAGGCAATTAAGTTGATGACTCTGAATGATGAGGACTGAAGGAGACCAGGGGAGTCAACTCCAGCTGAACGCCTCGTTACATTAAAGCTGGGGAATGATGAAGTAGAATTTTTAGTTGATACAGGGGCAACATATTCGGTATTAAATATATGCAAAGGCGGGTTTAGTCACAAAACTATAAGTGTTGCTGGGGCGACAGGGCGGAAGGAAAATCGGCCGTTTTAATAACCTTTGAAATTCAAATTGGGAAAGCCATGGGTGACTCATCAATTTTTGTATATGCCAGAATGTCCGTCATCTTTGTTAGGAAGAGATATATTGAGTAAAATGAATGCACAAAATAATTTTTTAAAAATGGAGAGACACAGCTGTTAATACCTGAATCAAAAGCCATGGAGGCAAAGATTTTTATGTTACAGAACACACCAAGACCAAAGGAAGAAATTCCTGCAGAAGTAGAGGATGCAGTAACACCCTTGGTATGGGCAAGTGGAATCCCAGGTTGGTCTAAATTGGCGGAACCAGTAAAAGTTGTTCTAAAATTTGGAACTAAACCGGTAAGACAAAACCAGTATCCTATTAAGTGGGAAGCTAGAAAGGGGTTGGAAGAATTAATAACAAAATTTTTGAATTATGGATTATTGATAGAGTGTGAATCAGAATATAACACCCCAATATTGCCAGTGAAAAAGCAGAATGGCAAGGAATATAGGTTAGCTCAAGATTTAAGAGCCGTAAATCAGATTGTTCAAGACATTCACCCGGTAGTAGCTAACCCATATACCTTGCTGACATCCTTAAAAGAAAAACATAAGTGGTTTACTGTACTTGATCTCAAGGATGCTTTCTTCTGCATACCTCTAGACAAAGATAGCCAGGCATATTTGCCTTTGAATGGAAAGCCCCACCACTGGACGCAAGACACAACTCACCTGGACAGTGCTACCTCGAGGGTTCAAGAATAGTCCTACAATATTTGGAAATCAGTTGGCAAAGGAATTGGAAGTGTGGAAAAAAGAAACTTCAGAAGGAATAATATTGCAGTATGTAGATGACATCTTGATAGCAGCAGAGACTCAGGAGGACTGTTTACAAGTGACCATCAGCTTGTTGAATTTTTGGGACGAGCAGGATACCGAGTATCAAAAAGCAAGGCCCAGATTGGGAAAGAGACTGTGATATATTTAGGCTTTGAAATTTCGCAAGGACAAAGAAGATTGGGAGCAGGCAGAAAGGAAGCAATTTGTCAAGTTCCAGAACCCAGAACGATACGGGAACTGTGGACATTTTTGGGTATGGTCGGGTGGTGTCGATTGTGGATCCTCAATTATGCAGCTTTGAAAGGATCCCAGGAGAATCACCTGTTGTGGACACCTGAGTGTTGGACAGCTTTTAAAAATCTGAAGAAGGCTTTGATGTCCACACCTGTGTTAGGACTCCCAGATTTAGCAAAGCCTTTTGAATTGTTTGTACATGAGCGATAACATCTTGCTTTGGGTGTGTTGACTCAAAAATTAGGAACTTGGAAATGGGCCGTTGGGCATTTTTCTAAGCAATTGGATAATGTCAGCAAGGGATGGCCTGGATGTTTGTGAGCTGTGGCAGCAACTGTACTCTTAGTCCAAGAAGCAAGGAAATTAACCATGGGGCAGAAAATTACGGTTTATGTCCCACATATGGTAATTTCTGTCTCGGAGCAAAAAGGGGAGCATTGGCTGTCCCCAAGCCGCATGCTCAAATACCAGGTCATTCTCTTGGAACAGGATGATGTGGAGCTTAAAACTACAACAGCAGCGAACCCAGCAATGTTTTTGAGCTCGGAAATGGGTGAGTCTTTACACCATGATTGTTTGCAAACTATTGAACAGGTATATTCTAGCAGACAGGACCTGACGGATGAACTGCTGCCTAATCCTGATTTGGAGCTGTTTACGGATGGAAGCAGCTTTGTCCAAGATGGAAAATGAATGGCGGGGTATGCTGTGGTCACCACCACCCAAGTGATGAAAGGTGAAGCTCTCCCTGTGAATACATCAGCACAGAAAGCAGATCCACACACATGGAACTATCTGGAAGGAAAGAGGACTGTTGTCAGCTCAGGAAGAAATTCTCCAAGTCCTCCAGGACATCCAGCAGCCCAAGGAAGTAGTAGTAATGCATTGTAAAGCACATCAATTTGGACAAACCGTGGTAAATGTGGGCAACCGATTGGCTGACAAAACTGCTAGAGAGGCAGCGGAGCAAAGCATCCTTGCCCTGGTACCAGTAAAACAGGTAAAACTTCCAACCCCAAAACCAAATTATGGTAAATTGGATAGATTATTGGCAGAACAGTTGAGAGCAGTAGAAAATGAGGATGGATGGTGGGTAACACCCACCCGACAAGTTATAGTTACCCCACAAATAAAGATAAAGATAGCAGAGGAAAAACAGAGAGAAACACATGGGGGAATTGAAGCAATGATTGTGGATTTACAGAAATCAAGATTGCTGTGTGCACATCCCAAGTGCTACAGCTGCTTTGAGTGAACAAATAGATGATATGAAGAGGGTGGCACAGCAGACTCAAGGTTTAAGGAGTGAAATGCAAACAAATTGGTTAGGCCAAATTTTGGGACATTTTGGATTTTCTCTTAAAAGATGGATAACTGAGTTGTTACAGACACTAATCATTTTGATTACAGTTGTTTTGATGATTTGTTTGGTTTATCAATGTTTAAAGAAAATGTTGACACAGACAATGTCTAGGAACTCTATAGCAATTTTTAAATCAGTGATGAAGCATTGTGCACTGATGCCAGGAGAAAAGCCACCTGCTTATGTTGAGATTTGAAAGATTAGGAGTGGAAGCATTGAAAAGATGATTATTTCAAAACTTCCAAAGGGGGGAAGTGTAACCAGATGTAACCAAAGCGATTAGTTTGTTCTTTTGTAACTAAGCAACATAGAGATAGGAGCAGGGTAGACAATACTTTAATGTTGTGTTTGTACATCTATGGCTATGGATATGCTACTGTGCCCAAAGACAATAGGATGAGGAGTAGTACGGACATGCTGCTATGCTCCCAGTACAGCCCCAGCCCATCTTGAGAATGAGTCGAGGGGTAGTTAGAATAATTGGTTTGTGTTAGAATGGGAATAAGGGTGCCAAATCATTGTTAGGGACCATGCACCATGAAGAAGGGGAGCAAGTGACATAAGCAAGGTGATATTGCACATGCCCATAAGAAGGGGTCAACTAAAGGACACACCTGTACGACCACCAAGGACCACCAGAGACCCCCACGGAAGCCCCTCAGAGTTCAAGGACGCGTGCGTAATGACCATGCAAATATGATAACTAATTCTGGGAAATAGAATGAACCTGCATGATTATTCCAGGAAATTTGATGCATATGTATGTAATCGGACAATATAAGCTTTGGTTGATGTAACCTGCGGTATGCACACTAGGTGGAACGATCCCCCATGCATCCGGCGCCGTAATAAAGAATGCCTGCTCCTTAATACTACATTGGTGTTAAGGAGTTTGATTCACGATTTCAGTGACAATTGCACATATGTAATCCTTTAGACATAAACCATTGACCAAGTCTGAGACTAGGATTGGATCTAGCCACACCTAGACTCCTCTCTGAGAAGGAGTTTAGAAAGCAAGGGGATCCTTTTCCGAACCTCATGACTCAACGGGAGGGTCTCCCTGACAGTTTTGTCTGACCCTGTCCTCTATGCAGTACATGATCAAGTGTACCTTGCCATTGAATCTTGTTAAACCACTGTTGCATTGAACTTTAACTCCCTGATCTATATCAATAAAGTGTATTTTTGCTTATCTCTTATGAGTGAAGTGCACTTTCACTAAATCTGCAACACAAGGGCCAGCCAGGAATTTTCCTCATGGCTGAGTTTTTGCTGGCTAGTTTCCCATCTCCCTTCCCATCGGACAGTCAGGAGCTCTCGTACCCTGAGTGCAGCGGCAAAGCAGGGAGCTCCCCCTCCAAGCTGGTGTGCAGCTTCTGTTTGCAAACTAACTGCCAATGCACACCTGGGAGCAGGCTCAGTCAAGGGTTCCTGGGGTTGAATATGTCAGAGCTGCAAAGCAGGTTCTCCAACATGTGCGTTTTGATATAAAACACTTGGAAATTGATAAGAAAGTCTTCTATTGTACCTCTGAGCTTTAAATCAAACCAGCCAGCAGGGAGAAAGCATCGATGTGGCTAAGAGACAGCCTGGTCACAGCTGAAGTAATGTTATAGCAGGTTTTCCATGCACTGAGATCTCATGATGAGCTAATACCAAGAAGCAGTGACCAACTGTTGCGTTAAGAGTTACTGTCGTATACAAATAGGAGTCTGAGGAGTGGCTGTGGGGGGATCCCTCCTGTTGAGTCACGAGGTTCAGACAGGACCCCCTTGCTTTCTAAACTCCTTCTCAGAGAGGAGTCTAGGTGCGGCTAGGTCCAGTCTTAGTCTCAGACTTGGTCAACGGTTTATTTTCTAAGGACTGTGTGTATAGCCACTTATCAGAACCAGAGCCCTCTCAGGGCTTTTGCTAAGGCGACAGCATTAATTTACAACGTTATAAGTCCGGTCGTGTCCAGCATACTGAACTTCACAATTATGGATTCACTAATAACGCGCTTACACCCCCAGTCTAGTCGTGTTGCATGAACTATCACGGCCACACTTAAAGAGTCTGGTCATGTTCAGTGAGAACTACCACGGCTAGATCAATGAAGAGTGCAGTTTATTAGAGCAACAGACACACAGATTCTTTGGATTACCGGTGATAAATTCACTGTTTGTAAAGCACATGCAAATACCAAGAATATGAGTAACACTGCCGGCTATAAACGCATTAAAAGATGATAAAGCAACTCTAGAGAGATTTCTAAGTTTCCTGGGGAGGCACTTGGTATAACCAAGTGTTCGACTCTTACCCAAAGGCATCCTGATAGGGGGGAAGAGAGGCTCAGCCCGTCGACTGATCCCAAATGTCGGAGTGATACACGATGGTGTCTTCCCTAACATTATCTCTCTCTTAAGCCATATTATACTATCTTTCACCTTTCGGGTGGAGCTTGAGTGACTCTAGTCATACATACCTTTGTTTAGGATTGGCGTAAAGTTTTCGCGCTTTGCTTTTAAAGGTATAAGCTAGGAAAATTCAAAGCGCAAGCTCAGTGAGGGGTGGTCGCACCTTAGAGGTGGGTAGCTTTTGGGATGGAGGTGTGTTTTGGTATTATAATGATGTTATAATGAGCAAAGTTCACCAAAAGGACAGCATTTTGTCAAAAACGTGGCAGGCTGTTGGCCCAGGGTAGTAAATATGCAGCTTATCAGTTCCATAATACCTTCAAGTTCCCATATTATTACAGAGCCTGGCCATGGCATCTCCACACCGCTCCACCCTCCGAGCAGTACCTCTTAGAGTCAGCACACCAAGTTCCCCTGGCGTTACCGACATCTAAGGTTGCAGGCCTAGGGAAATTCCGTGGAATGGATTCCTTGCATGTCAGCCGCATTCCACCTGGGAAGCTTCTTCAATGCTGTGCCTTACCTAAAAGTGTGAATATAAGTTCTAATTTCTAAGTCACCTCAGCAGTAATCCCACACCAACTTGCCACCGGCCCCAAGGTTCCCTGCCCTGTGTGCAGGTTTTATCAGGATGTGGTGCCTCAGTGGAACCGTTCCCTACCCTGAAGATATCCTCTATACTCCTGTCCTGCACCAGATCAGACACAGCCAGTTAGTTTATGGTCTTCCAGGACTTTCTGCATTGACAGCAATGAAGAACTGAAATGTCCTTGTGCCCCCTCTCACCTGCAGTATCAGCTCCTTGGGCAAGATATTGCTCCAGGTAGACTTTTTGCTGTGTAGCGCAGCAGGCGTGCTGGGCTCATCTGTCCTCCAGACACAAGGGCAACCCAAACAACAAGTCCTCCACAGCAGGGGCATGCAGACCACAAGTACAGAGGGGTAATGAATCACAAATACAAGGTGCAAGGACCTTCCGAGGCTCACCCAGTCCTTCCCGCTGCCCAGGACAGCTCTAGCCCAGGACAAGGGCTGCCTGTGGGGATGTACCATGTAGCAGGGAAATTTGGTCTGCTGGGGAAGGAGTCTCACCTTGAACCTGGCAGGGCTAGGTGTGTGGTGAAGAGCAGAGAGGGTTTCACTGCTGAGATTTCTTACTGATGTGCAAATGAGCTAAATGCTGTTCCTGGCTATACCAAAGACTTCTTGCAAATCCATAGAGAAAAATCACAGATCTCGATGATGTTTCCACTCACTCTTTTGCTCCAGTTTTCTGTTTCTCTCTCCCACCTTACTATCTGCTTTTCCCATTTGGGACTAACCTCTTCAGAGGAAAAGTGGTCTTGTGACATTCCCAAATACATTGAGTAGTCTAGTGAAACCTCTTCTTAGCTAAGCCCCAGCACTATGAGAATGGAAATTGGTGCAATCACACTGGATAAAAGCCTATGTCCCCCAATGTCCATAAAGCTTGTATCACAAGAAGACAAGAGAGAATGATATCATCACCTTGAATTTCTGTTTCAGCTCAGAAATGGTCTCATGCCACAGTAGATACGTTATAATGAAGTGAAACTCCTGACTGCAGCCAGTCCAGCATTAAAATTCATTCCTCGTTGGTCTTAAACCTCAGACTGAATAAAACCCTGTCCCCAGGCAGGCTGGGGTACTCAGATCAGGGTGATCCTGACATTTAACTACATGTGGGTCTGCAGATATAGATAGGGAGATGGGTGGATGTGGCTGTCTCTGGTGATTTTAATTTCATGCCCTTTCATTTAAGATGCTTACTGAAGTGCCTGGGGGATTTTCCCTGAATGACATGACTGCACTAGCCCCACTGAATTATACTGAACTCACCTGTTTCCCACCTCTTGTGGAGGGAGGGTGTGAAGCTACAGCCTTTTCATGTGCATTTTTAGAGATGAAACCAAGCGTAGCAAGGAGGAGCCACAATCTGCAGCAACAAGAGACCTAGAAAATAAGACTTAAGAGAGAAGGTGGAAACAATAAAGGTGCTCAGGGGACACCAAGTCATATCACATATATCTGCAAAAACAAGGGCTGGATAGGAAAAACTATCACAGGAGGCTTATATTAGGCATTGGGGGAATTTTCTAACAGTAACATTAGTGAAGCTGATTGCCTAGGAAGGTGTGGATCCTCCATCCTGGGTGGCTTGGACAAACAAGTGAGACAAATACTTATTAGGGAATTATTTAAGTTGATAGGATCCTGTTCTAGGGCTGAGAGATGGATTAGATGCTCTCTTTCAAGATCCTTTCTAAATTGGTTCCTATACTTTAATTTTATGGTGTGCATGAAGTGCCTGTCTTCTGCAGCACGTCCATGTTTCCAGAAGCAGAAGAGGGTGATAATACAATAGTCACACTCTACAGGGAGGTGAGGCAGAGGCTGGGGAGGTCAGAGAAATTTGTGAGGCAAGAAAAGTTAGAAATCCAAACCTGAAAATAGCATTGGCAGGAAGGTGAGAAGAAGGGGATATGTTCAAAAGAAAGATGTTCAGCAGAAGAAAGATGCCCATCTAGGCTAAAGCATGGACAAAAATCATATGTGAATTTGTCATGCAGGTTTGTGGCAGAAAATGCCAGTGGGTTTCATAGAATCATAGAATCATTTAGGTTGGAAAAGACCCTTAAGATCATCAAGTCCAACCGTAAACCTAACCCTACCAAGTCCACCACTAAACCATGTCCCTAAGTGCCACATCTACACATCTTTTAAATACCTCCAGGGATGGTGACTCAATCACTTCCCTGGGCAGCCTGTTCCAATGCTTGACAACCCTTTCAGTGAAGAAATTTTTCCTAATATCTAATCTAAACCTCCCCTGGTGCAACTTGAGGCTGTTTCCCCTCATCCTAAGAGCCCAAACATAAAGATATATCATCAAAGCATGAAGCTAATGAATCAGGTTTACATCATAGCTTAAGAACCCTGGTCAAAAAGCTCTGGAAAAAGTAAGAAAAGTGGCCAAGGTGTGACAAAGAAAGGAAAATATAGAAAGGGCTGGGAGTGCACAGATTGCGTAGGAGATGCTGGGGAAAAGCCTTATACAGACCTAACTGGGGTTGAAATGGAAGGAGGTGCTCAAGGGAGAATGACAATGATTGCTTTAAGAAAGAAGTGAGATCAGAGCTATGGATAAACCCTCTGATGGTGAGATCAGCTGGGGCTGGGATGAGCACCCTCTTCCTGTGATGAAACACTTGAGAACAAGCCAGAAGGACAGCGTGTGCCTGGGTTGAGGGTGAAGCCGACACAGCCCTGGGACTGGGCAAGCGCACTGCAGCTGCCAGCCCTCATCCCTCGCAGTTACTGCGGCTCCAAGGGATGGCAGCACCGTGACGAAGGCTCCCCTTCCAGCAGCTGGGAAGCCAGCAAAGCACTTTCTGCAACGGCAGACAAAAACAAGAACCCAGGCAGAGGCCTTTGTGATGCAACTGCTCAGCTTGGAGGCACAGCTCAGATTGGCAATCTAAATCCAACTGATGTGTCTCACTAAATGCCTCATTTGAAAATATCCTGGTCTGTAGACACCCTTTGAGGAACTGGCCATATTTATTTGAGATTCACTGGGGATCACTAACTCTGTGAAACCACATCTGACTCAGGAAGCCCCAACATTGAAGTAGCTGAGGCTGGCAGAGTAGTACAGAGACAGGAGTATCATACATGTTTGCTCTGTTCTTCCTCTTCCTCAGGGCTCTGCTTACATCCACTGGTTTTTTGGGGTTTGGTTTTTGTTTTTTTTTCCAGGCTTCTACCCCCAGCAGAGCACGTGTACTGCATCCTGCAGCCAGCTTTAGGGAGGAGCATCTCTTGGGTAAGGGTCAACCACCCACCAGCTGCAGCAGCAGCTCGATGGGGTTGGGGTGGCTGGAGAGGAGCAGAGCAACCTCCATTGTGCCTGCTGCCACTGCTTGTAGCTGAGCAGAGAGGGGGAGCAGGTGAGGCTCAAATCAAAGCAGAGACCTGAGGAAGAATATGGTCACATGCATGTTCCAGGCCATGGATGATATAGTCAGATGCATGTCACCATGTCAGGTTGAAGCCCTGTACACAGGGTCCTTTCATGGCCTGGGAGCTCAGCTGGGTCCAGAGGGTCACCCAGGCTGGTAGCAGCCACAGCAGTATTGTCCCCCACTGTCCCCACATTACCAGGACACAGCTCCAGAACCAGGCTAGAGGGGCCATCACACCCATAATAGCCATTTTTAACCACAGCATGCCTCTTTTCCTTCTTCTGTTAGAGGACAGTCCTGACTCTTAAGCCTCACTAGGCTAACATTTGGGCTACGCTAACATGGGGCTGCCTGCGGCCACATGACCCTGTATACCCTCAACAGCTCTAACACCACCAGTAAGAGAACATATCTCCCAGTGTCCCAAAAGCCCAGGCACAGCTTCTGTGGGAGCAATAGAGCAAAGATATCTCCCTTACCTCCCTTTACCTGTGGTGCAAGAGGACAGAGCCACAACATGTTGGGACATTTCAACAGTGAAGTCATCCCCAGCCCATAAAAAAGCTGGAGAAGAAGAATCAAACCCACCCATTTTCTGAGCTGATTCCTTGTTCTCCAGAACAGAGATTGGTAAAGCCTGCTGATCTGGTTAACCAGGCAAGGAAACATAAGACAGCAACCCTAACCACACCATGCAAAGATTAGTACACCTGTCCCAAAGGGTGAGAGCAGGAGAAGTCTCACTGCTTGCTTGCTGGCTGGCTAGCTGGCTACAGGCTGAAGAAGCTTTTGATGGTCATTTGTCTCAGCTGTGATTGCACAAATTAATAAACTAGCCAGGTGATGGGAGGTCAGTATAAATCTCATTGACACTCCTGATTAGGAACGTCCCAATAGCCCACAAGGTACTTCCCCTCAGCTGTGTTGTCCCTGCAGTGCTTCACCACCTAATCCCAGGCCAGAGAGGGGATTTATTGTCTCTCCCCACCTATTGCTGATTTGGGCTCAGTGCTTGAAACAGGAGCTGGAGAGGGAGGGCTGGTGGCACCCAGATGGTTCAAAGGAGCTAAGCCATCCCTGCTGCCTGCATGGGAGCGCACAGTCCCAAGGCTTTGTCAGCAGGGAAGTTAGTGTGTGCCTGGGAGAGCAGCGTGCCTGTAACAGGGTGCTAATTGTCACACATTAATTTCCCATGAGGACTCCTCTGTGTGTTTACTTTGGAAGTAATGTTGCTGTTACTAATGGGGCACCAGCAAGGGGGAACTACACCCCAAAATGGAGCTCAGGCAGAGACTTATGGGGGGTTGTGATAGCGATGGGCTCCCCAGGGTCAAGGGGATCTCCAACAGCGCGGTGCCACTGCTGGCTCCGAGGTGGCTACGCTGAGCCCTGTCCCTGCTTCCGTCCCCAGCCATGGGCTCCCTCCTACCTCCGGCCAGTGCTGGACCTGCCCTGCCTGAAAACACCCTGAAGGGGTTAGTTTCCAGCCAGGTAAGTCCCTTAAGGGGAGAGCTCCTGTTGGCAAAGGATTTGGGAACCAGGGAAGAGAAGTTGAAGGCTGGAAATAATATGAATGTAATAACAAAAAAATGCTGCTTAAATGTTTTCTTCTGTGGCTAAAAAAGATGGTATTTAACATGTTCTTGCACATGTACAACACCACCATAGTGAAAATACACACAATCAAATTACTGACTATTATCAAATTATGTAACTTCATTTTTCAAGAGATCAAGACATTTAAAGGGACATTTTATTTTACCTTTGATCCTACACCATTTATGGCAACAATGACATTAACACTGATGAATTTTTGGTACCCTGGCCAGCATATACCTTTTCAATTGAAATAATTGCCAGGGAATCCAGCTGCTTTTCAGGCATCCTGGAATGAAGATAGATTTGCATGCATGTTAGCATGTTGAATGAGCTTTTTTTTCTGGCATTAATGATCAGCAACGTCATCTTCAAGAAATCAAGACAACAGCAACTACTTAATCCACTGGTGGATGATGTAAAAAGTCCTTATTAGATATTCACAGCCTTTATTAGACATTCATATTTCAACTTCCTCTTCAGTGATTTGCTCCAACATGTGGCTTAGTTAACATTTGCCAGCAGCAGAGTTTGTTTGCTAAGAGAGTTCCAGGCTGGCAGCTGAGGCAGACCAGCTTACCAGTTTTAACTGGTCCATTAAGATAAAGCCAATGCTGCCATGGGCTGGTGTCAATAGACAATGAATGTATAAGAGGAGGGCCAGTCTTTTAATACAATATTAATATCCACCCAACTTATTGTTAATGGCAGTGGTTAGGACCCTCGGAATAGAAATTCAACATTTCAGGCATCACTTCTAAGTGGGCACTCAAGTAATTTGTGTCTGCTCTTGTCCCTTGGAGAACTGGCCTGACCTCAGGTCTCTGTTAACCTGACTTAATGTGCCTGAAAGTCTCTCTCTCTTCTAAATGGCCTTCTGGTTTGCTGCTTTCTATAAAAAGAGCCCCCCTTTCCATACAGCTGAAGCTTGGGGTTGTTGATGAAGGTCCCAAGTCCTGGGAAGCACAAGTGCCTGCCTTTTGCTTCACACTGGAATTTATGAAGGAAGCAATGAAGACAATGAGAATTTATAAGCTTCCTTTAAAAGCCTCATTTTGTGGGCAAAAAAAGGAGCCAGCCAAAGCCAACCTGGAAATGGGGCATCCATGGATTGCAGGTGCTAGGCTGATCTGGGGGATTTTGGAGGACAAAGATTCATTCAGTCCTTTACTCACCCACTCCTTCCCTCTGGCTATCCACTGCTCCCATCTGGGCACCTCTGGCACAGGAAGCCTCCTTAAAACAGACTACAAGATAGTTGGAAACAGGAGATGTGTAATGGGTAAAGGGATTCATTTTTGCCCTTGATTATCTTTATTCTTAAAAATATGACTTTATCACTTTCCCACCCTCTCTTCCTATTCAGGCAATTACTAACCAAGTCCCACCAGCAGGAAACAAGATCTTATCATGAAAAGTAGTAGTCATGGCTGAGTAAGGAAATGGGCAGATGCAGCCAAATCAGAAAAATGAAAAATAAATGCGTTACCAATAGGCCGAAGACAAAAGGCTAGGCTGTGGCTACAAACTCTCCCCATGGTGGGAAGTATTTGCATGCAGGTATTTCTTTGAACCATCACACAGATGCAGCAGCTCTGTTTATACTGGAGGCCTTTGAAGCCTGAAGATCCAGACAACCTCATTTGCCACCTTTTCTTAAATGGAAGTGATCTGGAACTGACTGAACCCTCATTACAATTTTTGGCATCCCATCTCTAAGAAGCGTGACCTCACTCAGTCAATGCCATTCTCTTCTGTTGCAGGATTTTTCCTGTGTGTGCAAAGTACACGTCATTTCTAATGAGCCCAGGTGTTGTGTGCTTATCAGTGCCAGCTTCTGCCTCCTCTTTCCAGTCCCTTATTGTGAAGCATGACACATTGCATAAGGAAGAGCCTAGAAAGCCATGCCCTGCAGCACCGAGACATGCTCCCAGCTTTCCAAATTATGCTCATCTTTCCCATCACTTTCCAATCCAACATTATTCATTGTGTGATAAGCATCATAAAATAAAGGTATTATTCCAAGATGAGTGTGTCACACAGCACTAAGAAGAGCACATTTGCTCAAAACCTGCATTGGTTTGGGCAGATTTTCTAGTCAACAGTCACTTTCAGAAAGCAAAAGCTGTTCTTGTGCTTGCCTGGTTGTTTTTAAGAGCTGAATAAAACATGTTCTTTGTTCTTGCATTTTCTTACACGTTCATGAGGAAATGCATCCATTGCCCAAGGTAGGGTGGGCCCCCAGGCAAAACAACTGTTTGACAAGATGTAATACTGTGGGATGTTCAAATATTACATCCAGGTCTGTCTCCTAGTGACATGGTCTCCTCCTCTACACCAATGCACGCAGCATGGGCAACAAGCAGGAGGAGCTGGAAGCCATTGTACATCAGGAAAACTATGGACAAAGTTTTATGGACAAAGACAGGAAAAAGCTGCTTCCATCCGTAAACAGCTCCAAATCAGGATTAGGCAGCGGTTCATCCGTCAGGTCCTGTCTGCTAGAATATACCTGTTCAATAGTTTGCAAACAATCATGGTGTAAAGACTCACCCATTTCCGAGCTCAAAAACATTGCTGGGTTCGCTGCTGTTGTAGTTTTAAGCTCCACATCATCCTGTTCCAAGAGAATGACCTGGTATTTGAGCATGCGGCTTGGGGACAGCCAATGCTCCCCTTTTTGCTCCGAGACAGAAATTACCATATGTGGGACATAAACCGTAATTTTCTGCCCCATGGTTAATTTCCTTGCTTCTTGGACTAAGAGTACAGTTGCTGCCACAGCTCACAAACATCCAGGCCATCCCTTGCTGACATTATCCAATTGCTTAGAAAAATGCCCAACGGCCCATTTCCAAGTTCCTAATTTTTGAGTCAACACACCCAAAGCAAGATGTTATCGCTCATGTACAAACAATTCAAAAGGCTTTGCTAAATCTGGGAGTCCTAACACAGGTGTGGACATCAAAGCCTTCTTCAGATTTTTAAAAGCTGTCCAACACTCAGGTGTCCACAACAGGTGATTCTCCTGGGATCCTTTCAAAGCTGCATAATTGAGGATCCACAATCGACACCACCCGACCATACCCAAAAATGTCCACAGTTCCCGTATCGTTCTGGGTTCTGGAACTTGACAAATTGCTTCCTTTCTGCCTGCTCCCAATCTTCTTTGTCCTTGCGAAATTTCAAAGCCTAAATATATCACAGTCTCTTTCCCAATCTGGGCCTTGCTTTTGATACTCGGTATCCTGCTCGTCCCAAAAATTCAACAAGCTGATGGTCACTTGTAAACAGTCCTCCTGAGTCTCTGCTGCTATCAAGATGTCATCTACATACTGCAATATTATTCCTTCTGAAGTTTCTTTTTTCCACACTTCCAATTCCTTTGCCAACTGATTTCCAAATATTGTAGGACTATTCTTGAACCCTCGAGGTAGCACTGTCCAGGTGAGTTGTGTCTTGCGTCCAGTGGTGGGGCTTTCCATTCAAAGGCAAATATGCCTGGCTATCTTTGTCTAGAGGTATGCAGAAGAAAGCATCCTTGAGATCAAGTACAGTAAACCACTTATGTTTTTCTTTTAAGGATGTCAGCAAGGTATATGGGTTAGCTACTACCGGGTGAATGTCTTGAACAATCTGATTTACGGCTCTTAAATCTTGAGCTAACCTATATTCCTTGCCATTCTGCTTTTTCACTGGCAATATTGGGGTGTTATATTCTGATTCACACTCTATCAATAATCCATAATTCAAAAATTTTGTTATTAATTCTTCCAACCCCTTTCTAGCTTCCCACTTAATAGGATACTGGTTTTGTCTTACCGGTTTAGTTCCAAATTTTAGAACAACTTTTACTGGTTCCGCCAATTTAGACCAACCTGGGATTCCACTTGCCCATACCAAGGGTGTTACTGCATCCTCTACTTCTGCAGGAATTTCTTCCTTTGGTCTTGGTGTGTTCTGTAACATAAAAATCTTTGCCTCCATGGCTTTTGATTCAGGTATTAACAGCTGTGTCTCTCCATTTTTAAAAAATTATTTTGTGCATTCATTTTACTCAATATATCTCTTCCTAACAAAGATGACGGACATTCTGGCATATACAAAAATTGATGAGTCACCCATGGCTTTCCCAATTTGAATTTCAAAGGTTATTAAAACGGCCGATTTTCCTTCCGCCCTGTCGCCCCAGCAACACTTATAGTTTTGTGACTAAACCCGCCTTTGCATATATTTAATACCGAATATGTTGCCCCTGTATCAACTAAAAATTCTACTTCATCATTCCCCAGCTTTAATGTAACGAGGCGTTCAGCTGGAGTTGACTCCCTGGTCTCCTTCAGTCCTCATCATTCAGAGTCATCAACTTAATTGCCTGTAGCGAAGGATCCAATTCTCTAATTTTGGGACATTCCCTTTTCCAATGCCCCCTCTCCTTACAGACAGCACGCTGATCTTCTGCCAACCGGGGAGGTCTAAATGGATGTGCTGCTCCTCCTGGTGGTGGTACTCCTCTTCCCCTTCCCCTACCTATTCCTGCTTTCCCTCTTCCTCCTTTCCACATATCAAACACCTTTTCCCAATGCTACAGGCAGAACAACATCATCTTAAACTCTTATTCCTTCCCTGTTTTTTTCCAAAGTCAATACCATAGAATCTTGCGGGATAATCCCACGCTGGTTTTGCCACTCCGGATGATTTCTCAAAGTGAAAAATAAATACCTCATAAGGTATTTCATCCCATTTACCCTCCCGCCTACAAAACAGCATTAATTGCAAGATGGTATTATACCTCAATGTACCGTTCTTTGGCCATTTTTCCCCACTAGCCAAAGTATACAATGGCCACCAATGATTACAATATTCAATCAATTGTTTCCGAGTTAGTGGATCTCCTCCTAGATTTTTCCAATGCCTTAATATACAACCTAGAGGAGATGTTCTCGGGACCCCCCTTTCCAGCAATTGCTGGTTTCCCATTATAAAATAATACAACAACACAAAACCATAGAAACTATATCCGAACACACAACAAATCTGTAGTTCCAATATCCAGACCAAAATTCAGAAACCAATAGCCAGTTGGGGACTCTAACCCCTTTGGGGACTCTAACCCTGACCCTTTAGCCAGAGCTCCACAGGCTTTCGCCTAGCAGAGATTAGCTACCTTAGGTACCTTTTTTTAGCCCAACCCTGCATAGCTTTTGCTGCACCTTATAGGCAGGCAACCAACCCTTGTTACTGGTATACTCAGAAAGAATGCCTTATTACCTTGTTCCAGGGGATCTTGCTCAGAATTCTTCGGTCCGGGGATTGGAGGTTCTCCCCGAGAATCCCTCGGTGCTGGCTGGAGGTCTTGTGAACTCTCGGATCCATTGAAATTCAGAAGCAGGGTCCCATCTGGGTCGCCAAAACTGTCACCGAAATCGGGAATCAAACTCCTTAACACCAATGTAGTATTAAGAAGCAGGCATTCTTTATTACAGCACCAGATGCACGGGGGATCGTTCCAGCTAGCGTGCATACCACAGGTTACATCAACCAAAGCTTATATTGTCCGATTACATACATATGCATCAAATTTCCCGGAATAATCATGCATATTCATTCTATTTCCCAGAACTAGTTATCATATTTGCATGGTCATTACACACGCGTCCTTGAACTCCGAGGGGCTTCTGTGGGGGTCTCTGGTGGTCCTTGGTGGTCGTACAGGTGTGTCCTTTAGTTGACCCCTTCTTCTGGACATGTGCAATATCACCTTGCTTATGTCACTTGCTTCCCTTCTTCATGGTACATGGTCCCTAACAATGATTTGGCACCCTTATTCCTATTCTAACACAAACCAATTATTCTAACTACCCCTCGACTCATTGTCAAGATGGGCTGGGGCTGTACTGGGAGCATAGCAGCATGTCCGTACTACTCCTCGTCCAATTGTCTTTGGGTATAGTAGCATATCCATAGCCATAGATGTACAAACACATTAAAGTATTGTCTACTCCGCTCCTATCTCTATGTTGCTTAGTTACAAAATAACAAACTAATCACTTTGTTTACATAATCAATCCTTTATATTACTTAGCTAAGATTTCAAAGTTTAGCATGCTATTAGTCACTTAAAGAGGATCTGTTGCAGCAAGGAATCTTTCAACCTCAAGAGGTACCTCTACTCAAGGAGAGATCCTGGCATGGAGCCCACTGCCATGCAGGAGAGCTCCAAGGGCTCTTGGTCTGCTCATTATTTATGGGGGTAAGATGATTGACTCATAGTCATATGTGCATACCAATCACAGATTTTAGTTTCTTCACTGTGGTTAGGTAGGTGCATTGCACAATAACCGTTGGCTATTGTGTTGTTATCTGTCTCCTGAATCCACTTTGAGCCAGATGCAGCCATCATGACCAGATGCATCCAGTACAACCATCACTGGTAGTTATCACCTGAGCAGGGTTATGGGAGATAAAGGTTGAGGGCAGGGGAAGCACACCATCACACCTTGCTATGCTTTGTTTCTTTGGGCCTAATGGTGAGAGCACAACAGAGCTATTCAAATGGTTTCTTCTCCGTCATTCATATGTATGGCAGGGGCTGAATGTTGTTCAAACAAGGTCTGGACCGGAGCCATACCTGATAGACCCCAGGCAAGCCAATCTTTCCCCACAGGCTGCATACTCTACACTGGGGAAAGACAAGCAGCATTCCTCATGTGGAGGAAAAGGCAGAAAATGTGCTTTAAATGAAAAAACAAGCACTGGTGCTAGTGCTCTGCACTATCTATATTCTTAAGACCACTTCCCCAACTGCCACTTCCCCAAAACACTCAGTTTCCCTCCAGTTTATAAAGCCCTTGTGGCACACAGTTCTCTGTTCAGCAAGGCTTGGCAGCTCCCTGTGCTTACATCCCATCAGCATGAAAGTGTCCCTTGGCCTCAGCCTCTTCCTGGCTTTCCTGGACCCAGGTGAGTTTTCCGCTGGGACCTGTGGGTCTGTGAGACATGGAAGTGGTCTGGGAATGGGTGCTCCACGCGTGGGGCCGTTCCTGCCGTCTGAGCCACAGGAACCCCTCATCCAGGGGTATTTACACTGCAGAGGAGTGACTGGTCTCGGGGCATCTTTAGTGCGATGAGCCAACGTGCAGGTGAAGGTGAAGGCCTTCCCAATGTGAACCGGCTGTCTAAGCTCCTGTGGTGGTCACTGGTGATGTAGCTGGGACAGTCATGGGAGTGATTCAGGTTACTGTGAGGCAGACAGACCTTTGGTCAGCTGAATCGATCTCCAGCCACCATTTACCACAAACTTAGGGGCTCATTTATTTTGCTCATGCCCAGGGTTGTGTGACATTTTAGACATTATATGTCATCTCAGCTGTCCTTCAGCTCTGCTCCAGAAGAGCACTGGTGTCTTGGAGGTCTTGTGTCATACCTGCCACCCCATGTAGATGTTACAGCCACTGCAAGGTGCCTTAGATAGCACCTGTGTAGTCAATCAGGAGCTGGTGGAAGGCCGGGACTTACGTAAAGTTGATAAAGGGGATTTAGACTGGAACATGGAACATCTAATAAAAATTATTGTCCTTGGGAGTGAAACACATCGTGGAGAAATATGTAAGCTAATTAAGATGTTTTGGGAACCATCTGAAGCTACTAGTAGAAGTGTGATAAGAAGCACCCTCATGTGAACTATCCTCATTATAATACTAAAAGTCACACCCCTTGAGCTGGAGACCCCAGCCCAAGCAGAGACCCCTCACCTTTGGGCATGCGCAGAATATTAAAGTAGTACTGTAGCTTTAAGAGTAAGACAAGAAAATGTAGACCAATAGAAAACTGCTTTGTGTAATTACTTATGCATATACATAACTAGACTGTATAAATACTGCACCTGTATGACCGAACTTTGTGCTAGCTTTGTGGAATTACCACCTAACACCTGGTTTTGTGCAAAACCAGAAATAAATTGATATCTTGGTTCTGTGTGCGTATTGGGTGTTGCACACTGGGTAACGAACTCCGTTTGTGAGACAACACCTGGGTTTAGGGAACTGACACATGCCCTGGACCTCTTAATCTACATTCTGGACCCTTGGGTCCCGATGAGTGTGTGTCAGGGAAGACATGCTGTTTGTCCTCTGTTGATAAACACTTTATTCCTTTCTACGTGTTTCCTGCTGACTGCCTGATATTCTGGTCTGCTTAAGATGTTCCAGCAGGCAGTTGGTAAAGTGGTTTACCCTAATGCCTACAACTGCCATTCCCCAGTTTGTACATAGCACAGTCAACACCCACTGGCAGCCTCTTGATCCCCAGACCTTTGGGTGCCTCTGTTCACTGCAAAGAGAGGATTTGGGGCCTGGGAATCCAGAGACGCCTGAATGCCTGCCAGGACGGAGGGGTTTGTGGGGATGCTTTCCTTAGCAACCCCAGGAAAACCAAGCAAACATCATCGTATAGGAGACAAGGGAAGCTGGCTGGGTATTGGTGATTAAAATGTAAAATGCTATCCAAAAATGACTTCCCCTCACTTGCCCAAATTCAAGTTCATACTAGAATAAATAATACTAGAAATAATAAAAAAGAACTCACAAATTGAGCAATGAAACAGGGAAAATAAGGGAAGAGGAATGTGAAAAGTGCTGATCAAATGCTGAAGCAAAACATCAATGAAAGGGGAAGTGAGATCCCTCTTGACTGCTACCCAGGAATGCGTCCTCCTTCTTTCCCCAGGGACCTCCCTTCAGTGTGAGGTTTGTCACAGCATAGGAAAAAGTTGCTCTGGCCCCATGAAAACCTGTAGTGGTGGTGAAGATACCTGCGGCATCATTCTGCATGAGGTCATGATAGGTAGGTGAGACATCCACTGTGGCTGTGTGCCAGTGCAGCTTTCAGAGTGAGGCTGGGGGACAAGTCTCTCTCCCCACCTCTGTCACTGGCCTTATGGTGAGTCCTTGGATAAGCTGTTAATTTTCCTTTTTGCTGACAGAAGACCCAGAGATCAGGATGGTCCGGGATGGGAAAAGTTCTCTTTTCCTCTATCTCAAGCAGCAGTTCCCTACTGGGAGGGCTTGGTTCTTAGTTGTGGAGGGGAGAATCTGGGCAGCATACTGGGAGGAGACATTGGCTTTTAATTCTGGCTAGGGTGAGTAGTTGGGTTGAGAGGCTGGACCGTGAGGGACACAAGGCTGCTGGCATCTAGCACTGAGGGTGCACTGGCCATGGGTGGAGGGAGAAACTGGCCTGCATCTGACTCCCTTCCTCAAGCAGGGAAGGGGACACCAGGCAGCCTGGTGGCACCACCAGGGCTGAGCTATCACCATGTCCCCATAGTTGATAAGCCAAAGATGGGTGCTGAGCCCTGACACAACTGCACACTTGGTTGTGTTAGTGGCATGGCCTCAGTCATTGCCCAGCTTCAGTAATGTGACTGTTGGCTTTTAGGCTGGAGGTTCTCTCATATCCTACCACCTTTGGTGCTGGCAGCTCCAGTGCATGTCTTCCCTCTGCTTGTGCAAAGCCACCTTTCCTCCTCACAGTGCTGGCGGGGCCTCAGTAGACTGCAATGTAACTCATCTGCCCCCGTTGTTACACCTTTTGGGTTTGGTTCATGGGAAAGACTGTGTCAAGACTTGCCTGTGTCAGGATGCTTGTGGCTGCGATAGACTGTGCACTCTGCAGACTGTTTGAAGCTGCAACACGAAGTCCTAGGGCAATCAAAAGAGACTTCAGGGCCTTGGGACGGCTAGTAAGGGACTCTGGAGCACAGGTTATTTTCTCCTCTCTCCTTCCAGTTGTGGGCAGTGACACTAGAAGGAACAGAGGTACCCAATCTATCAACTCATGGCTCCGTGGCTGGTGTCATTCCCATGGTTTTGGTTTTTTTGACAACGGGATGGCCTACACAGCACCAGGTTTGCTGGCGTCTGATGGGATTCATCTTTCTCAAAGGGGAAAGAGAATCTTTGCTCAGGAACTTGCGGGGCTCATTGAAAGAGCTTTAAACTAGAATTGAAGGGAGAGGGGGGTAATATCAGGCTTGCCCGAGGGAAGCTGAGGGACGACGTGCCACGGTTAGAGGGAGCGGGTGCCAGCGAGGGCACTCAGCCTCTGAGATGTGCAGGGTACACTGGGGCACAGCTGAAGTCGAACAGAGTTGAGCTAGGAGATACTGAGGCAATAGGAGCCAAGAGGGAAATGCCAGTGAAACGCCTCAAAGCACACAAGGGGTGTTCCTCTATGAAGGAGACACGGACGACAGCCCAGCTGAAGTGCCTCTACACCAATGCACGCAGCATGGGCAACCAGCAGGAGGAGCTGGAAGCCATTGTACATCAGGAAAACTATGATATGGTTGCCATCACGGAAACATGGTGGGATGACTTGCACAACTGGAGTGCAGCGATGGATGGCTATAAACTCTTCAGGAGGGATAGGCGAGGCAGGAGAGGCGGTGGGGTAGCCCTGTATGTTAGGGAGTGTCTGGATAGTTTAGAGCTTAATGATGGTGACAATAGGGTGGAGTGTCTATGGGTAAGAATCAGGGCGAAGGCCAACAAGGCAGATATTGTAGTGGGAGTCTGTTACAGACCACCCAACCAGGATGAGGAGACTGACGAACTATTCTATAAGCAGCTGGGAGAAGCATCACGATCGCTAGCCCTTGTTCTTGTGGGGGACTTCAACCTACCGGATGTCTGCTGGAAATACAATACAGCAGAGAGGAAACAGTCTAGGAGGTTCCTGGAGTGCGTGGCAGATAACTTCCTGACACAGCTGGTGAGTGAGCCAACTAGGGAAGGTGCCCCGCTGGACCTCTTGTTCACGAACAGAGAAGGACTTGTGAGCCATGTGATGGTTGGAGGCCGTCTTGGGCAGAGTGATCACGAAATGATAGAGTTTTTGATACATGGAGAAGCGGCAAGGGGGGTCAGCAAAACTGCCACCTTAGACTTCCAGAGGGCGGACTTTGGCCTGTTTAGGAGACTGGTCGACAGAGTCCCCTGGGAGGCAGCCCTAATGGGCAAAGGAGTCCAGGAAGGCTGGACGTTCTTTAAGGAGGAAGTCCTAAATGCACAAGAGCAGGCTGCCCCCAGGTGCTGAAAGATGAGCCGGCAAGGAAGAAGACCGGCCTGGCTGAATAGAGAGCTCTGGCTAGAACTCAGGAAAAAGAGGAGAGTCTATGACCTCTGGAAGAAGGGGCAGGCAAGTCAGGAGGACTACAAAGGTGTAGCAAGGCTGTGCAGGGAGAAAATTAGAAGGGCCAAAGCTGAGCTAGAGCTCAATCTGGCTGCTGCCGTAAAAGACAACAAAACATACTTCTTCAAATACATTAGCAGCAAAAGGAGAGCTAAGGAGAATCTCCAGCCCCTAGTAGATGGGGAGGGAACACAGTGACCAAGGATGAGGAAAAGGCTGAGGTACTTAATGCCTTCTTTGCCTCAGTCTTTAATAGCAGGGCCAATTGTTCTCTGGGTACCCAGCCCCCGGAGTTGGAAGATAGGGACGGGGACCAGAATGGAGCCCCCATAATCCAGGGGGAAATGGTTAGTGACCTGCTGCACCACTTAGACGCTCACAAGTCTATGGGGCCTGATGAGATCCACCCGAGAGTACTGAAGGAACTGGCAGATGTGCTCACCAAGCCCCTTTCCATCATTTACCAGCAGTCCTGGCTAACTGGGGAGGTCCCTGCTGACTGGAGATTAG
Organism: Ciconia boyciana; assembly: GCF_034638445.1. Lineage (NCBI taxonomy): Eukaryota > Metazoa > Chordata > Aves > Ciconiiformes > Ciconiidae > Ciconia > Ciconia boyciana. The sequence goes on from NC_132937.1 coordinate 22,090,324, forward strand.
CAAATGTGACACCCATCTTCAAGAAGGGCCAGAAGGAGGACCCGGGGAACTACAGGCCTGTCAGCCTGACCTCGGTACCGGGGAAGCTGATGGAGCAGATCATCCTGAGTGCTATCACACGGCATGTAGAGGATAACCAAGGGATCAAGCCCAGCCAGCATGGGTTTAGGAAAGGCAGGTCCTGCTTGACCAACCTGATCTCCTTCTACAACAAGGTGACCCGCCTAGTGGATGAGGGATAGGCTGTGGATGTTGTCTATCTAGACTTCAGTAAAGCCTTTGAGACTGTTTCCCACAGCATTCTCCGTTGGAGAAACTGGCTGCTCATGGCTTGGACGGGTGTACTCTTTGCTGGGTAAAGAACTGGCTGGATGGCCGGGCCCAAGAGTGGTGGTGAATGGAGGTTACTCCAATTTGCGGCCGGTCACAAGCGGTGTTCCCCAGGGCTCTGTGTTGGGGCCAGTCCTGTTTAATATATTTATCAATGATCTGGATGAGGGGATCGAGTGCACCCTCAGTAAGTTTGCAGATGACACCAAGTTGTGTGGGAGTGTTGATCTGCTTGAGGGGAGGAAGGCTCTACAGAGGGACCTGGACAGGCTGGATCGATGGGTCGAGGTCAATTGTATGGGGTTCAACAAGGCCAAGTTCAAGGTCCTGCACTTGGGCCACAGCAACCCCATGCAACGCTACAGGCTTGGGGAAGAGTGGCTGGAAAGCTGCCAGGCAGAAAAGGACCTGGGGGTGCTGGTTGACAGCTGCCTGAATATGAGCCAGCAGTGTGCCCAGGTGGCCAAGAAAGCCAATGGCATCCTGGCTTGTATCAAAAATAGTGTGGCCAGCAGGACTAGGGAAGTGATCGTGCCCCTGTACTCGGCACTGGTGAGGCCGCACCTCAAATACTGTGTTTAGTTTTGGGCCCCTCACTACAAGAGAGACATTGAGGTGCTGGAGCGTGTCCAGAGAAGGGCAACGAAGCTGGTGAAGGGTCTAGAGAACAAGTCTTATGAGGATCAGCTGAGGGAACTGTGGTTGTTTAGTCTGGAGAAGCGGAGGCTGAGGGGAGACCTTATTGCTCTCTACAACTACCTGAAAGGAGGTTGTAGAGAGGTGGGGGTCAATCTCTTCTCCCAGGTAACAAGTGATAGGACGAGAGGAAATGGCCTCAAGTTGTGCCAGGGGAGGTTTAGACTGGATATTAGGAAATTTTACTTCACTGAAAGGGTTATCAAGCATTGGAACAGGCTGCCCAGGGAAGTGGTTGAGTCGCCATCCCTGGAGGTATTTAAAAGACGTTTGGATGAGGTGCTTAGGGACATGGTGTAGTGGTGGTCTTGGTAGTGTTAGGTTTACGGTTGGACTCGATGATCTTAAAGGTCTTTTCCAACCTATATGATTCTGTGATTCTGTGATTCTGTGACATGTAACCAAACCCTAAAAGTGTGTAAAGGCAAATGAGGAAAAACGTAATGAAGGAGGTTCAGCTTCTGTCTGGGGATACAGACAGTTAAGAGAAAGGAATTACATGTGCTGAGCAAAGGGTATTGGTGTATTACCCGTTTTGTCTTGCAATAGGAAATGTTCACTGGAGGAAAAGATGAGCTTCAACAGGGCAGTCGCACACACATCACAGGATGGTGGCACTTTGGAAGCTATGGCCATGGACAGTGTTAGAAATTATCATCATGACCTTCTTGCCGGGCAGATCAGGGAACAGGATCGGTGCAGACCAGCCAACCAAAAAGAGGCCATTGAGTGGCCCAACACTGCAGATCCAGGAGTTGAGCTTGTGCTGTGGGGCACAGCTGAGATCATCAGGACAGGAAGCAATTTCCAAGAACTTGTCTCTGATTAGACTGAACACTGAGAAATGCTGTTTGTTTCATTCCCACTTGCCTGTCTGACTCAGACACGGGAGTTCAGTTTAATATAAGTGGGCAAAAAGCTCAGAAAATGTTGGCATGAAGCACCACCACTTTGTGATCTGTTAACTACAGGTGCATCTGCATTTTGAAGGAGTAGTCTGAATACAGTTGCATCCTTAGAAAAGAGTATGACATCAGTGGTGAAAAATTCGCAGATGCAGCTCCATGTGCAGAGGTAAAAGGATGCAAAGATGAAAGTGAAGATGAAGCTGGGGCTTTGAGAAAGACTTACACACTCTTCCTATCAGACATCCCAAGACTGAATGGAGAAATAGATTAAGCATAGTCTCTGCACACCTCAGCAATGAGATCTGGACTCCCAAACCCTGTCAGTTTTGTGGCTGAAGATCCAAGGGAGGTGCTCAGTTTTGGGGACAGCACAGTGGTGGAGATGGTATGGGAACCCAAACAGAGTCTTTAATATGGCTCAAATGTTGGTATCTGCTACATGCTCCCTTCGAGATGCTATACTAAGCTGCCATTATGGGTTTGCTGTAGTTCCTGTGTCAGCTCTGACAGTGACACAAGGATTTTTCACATACTGCAGGGCATTTCAAATGGCACCTAAATGCATGAGTCTTAGCCTGCAAGCTGAATCCCATCTGAGGAGCCTGTGCATTGTATTATCCCTGGAGGCCCTACAATGTTCCCCGTATCAGGTGATCCAAAGGTATTAAGCTCACAGATTCACAAGACGCTATGATAGTGCTTTGCCTTATACAATCCCTAGGGAAATAATATAACTGTAACAAGATCCAGTTATGCCAGCACTGTATGTATGCATAGAAAGAGGCAACACCAGGTCCTAAATGCTTTAGTGAAGAGTCCTGAACACAGAGAGCTAAGTGACTTGCTCATGGTTTCACAGACAGCATAAGTGCCCTGCCAAAAGTGATCCTGCAAAGGACCTGCTGCCTGTACTTACATCACTCAGTCCCCATGACAATCCCATTGTGGTGACAACCCCATGTGGCAGGGTTAGAGACAGCAAGAAGTCTCTCCTGCTCTGAAAGAAATGCTCAAGTGAGGCAAGACACATGGCATCATGCTAGGGTTGCTACAGCTACTCCGATCTAAACACATCTCTTGTTATACCACCTGTTGCTAAGGGAATAGCTTTTGTGTTCCACATGGGTTTGCATCCATCAAGACCTGCTATTTATGAATCAGGTGGAAAATAGCTGTGGGAATACAGGTCTTGACCTGCCTTTTGTCTGTGCCAAGGAATAGATATTTCCTGCCATACTGGCCTGTCAGAGCTGAGTTGTTCTTGAGGATGGAGCTGGGTAAGCAGAAAGCCAGTGCCTTCTCCTTATGCATCCAAGGGTTCAAGAGGGCTCCTAGTACCAGAAAAAGAAGCTGTAGCCACATGAAGCAAAGCTCTGGCACAGCAGAAGTTGACACTGATGGCAGAAATGTATTCCAAGGATTACCTCTGACCTGGCAGGCTTTGTTCTGGATCAGACCCAGCACGGTCTGCACTACGCTGTCTCTAGCTCAAATCAGATGTCATCTGACTGCACTAAGCCCATATAGTATCACACCATGGCAGTTAAGCCAAGATCACCACTTCCTTCTCCCATATTGTCTGCTCTGTGTGTCCTCCTCCTTCTCCTTGTACTTCCTCCTCCTTCTCCCTTGTGCCACTGCCAGTGCTCTTGTGCTCCCCTGGCAAGGCAGTTCAGGGAGCGGATCCATGTAACACTTACCCAGCAATGAAGAGGGCAATATGGTCAGGCCGTGTGGCCAAGCTGGCAGGGACAGAGAGGGCAAGGTGGCAGCAACCCACATTTGGTTTGGCTGACGTTGGCAGGAAACCACACACTAACTCTGTCTTCAATATAGTGTGTGTGCTTGGTCAGGCATGTATGAAAACATACCTGCTGCCTAAAGTGTGTATTATGCATCCTGTTTAATTGAATTTAAATTTATTCAGGGCTCAAACATGTTTTGGTTCAAATCCGTGTTGTGACATGACCTGGTGCTGAGGGTTATGGAAGCACAAGCCCCATCTCCATCATTCATGCAGTCCCTGGCTCTTTTGCTGGGACATTTTGCAGGGTCCCAGGTTCATCTTTTGGGATGTGGGCACACCTCCATCATGGATAGAACAACTCAGTGGCCCTCCTGCAAGGGAAGCTAAGAGATTAATTCCTCATCACATAGGGCTGAAGTCACTCAATACTTGGAAACTCAAATATGTCATAGGACTCTTGACATCCCCATTCCAGGAATGAACTGGTGATTCTGATTTCCTAGACCTTCCTATGCCCCAAGCTGCCCAGAGTTTGGCTTTCTAAGCTAAGAACATGATACTTAAGCTTGTTCACCAATAACACAATGTGCATAGAACACCAGATTCCCCTCCTCTGCTGGGCTGATGTTCATACCAAGAGGAAAAAGGCTCTTCCTTCTCCTTTTGCTCCCCACCATGGACCCACAGTGTTACAGCCAAAGGGAACTGCTTCTTCCTCTTACAGACTGTAAAGGAATAAACCACAACCCTCTGCAGACAGAGGAACTGGTTTCCATGAGGGAGGATGAAGAAAATCTGCATAAAACCAAAGCCAGGATTAAAACACAGTAATCCCAGACAATAGGCCAGTGCCTACTGATCCAAAGCAGCTTTGGCCCCAAAGGAAATGGCTGTCTAATTAATGTCACTAGAAGGGAGGCATGTGCACTGCTCGTATGTGCTCTCTGCCAAGGTTACAGCTGGCAAGAGCACACTTTGCCAAGAGCAGCCTGCTGGCAAAGCCCCACATTTTCCACAGCCTAGAAGCACATCTCTCCTGATTTCAGAGATACCTTCCACCACCAGCGGGCTGCTCCTGCCATTTTGAAAGCCCCCACCCAGGCACACTAACCCCTCCAGAGTTAGCCTCTGCTTCCACTAGAAAAGGGAGCTGAGTCCCTTACACAATATTTAACAAGCCCTCAAAACCAGAGATGCTTTTGTCCCCGTTTCAGCCTAGAGCATGGATGCAAGACTCAACTAGCCCAGAACTTTAACAAGACATCACCAAGATGAATCATTACTACCAAGTTATGTGATTATTTAACATTCTGTACACATAACTGGATGAAACCAGCTCTCTCCCCTGTCTTCTTTCTCCTTCGTCCAATCTCCCACATTATCTCCATCTATTGAAGCCAAGATCCTTTCAGTACCTCCAGCTTGCCAGGGAGAGCTGCCCCAGCTTGCTAGCTGAATTATAACACACCCTCCAAATAAGACTCTGGCTCAGAAATCGCTTAAGTGAGAATATCCCTTAAGTGCATAACACGGAAAGCACCGTTGGATGAATAATTGAATTTGGATTGAAATGGAAAAATCTAGTCGGGTCCTACTCTCAGTTTTCTCCTCCTGTACTTGCACAGACTGTAGCAAGTCTGTTCTCGGGGCTCAGAGATGAGTTGAAGGCTCTGGGCTAACTTTCCTGCAGAGGTTCAATGGCTCAGGGTCACCACCTGGGATTCACAAGCTGCTATTCTCTTATGGCTAACAGAGAGCTGGGAGAGGGAACCCTAGGGCTGCACAGGTGGAAAGGTTCTTCTTCTTGGGGGCTTATCTGAAGGTCTGTTTTGCAGTGGGATGATGCTCAGACTTTCAGGACTTGACTATAAGCTGTAAGGTTGGTAATAACCCCAAGGCACAGCTTAGACGTGATTTTTGGAAAGGAGAGGGGGTTCCTGTCAACTGAGGAAAGGGATGACCAACGGGGAGCTAGGTGCCTCACAAGGGAGAAAATGTGAGGATGTCAGCACTGCAAGAAAGTTGAGATCTCCAATTTTCTGTTCAGTAGGGGAATTGTAGTGGTACAATTCTTCACACCAAAGATCCAATATCAGCCAACAACTAGTTAAAGGGCAACTACAAAGACTGTGCAGACCAGCTCTTCTCAGCAGGGGCAGGTGATATAACAAAGGGGCAGCAAACTGGAGTTTGGGAGGTTCAGGGTGGACATGAGGAAAAGCTTTTTAGGTGGGAGGAGGACCAGCCCTGGGTCAGGTCACCAGAGATATCTCCATCCTTGGAGTTTTTCAAGACACAGGTAAACAAAGTCACAGCCAGCCTGATTGAGTGTTGGGGATAGCCCAGCTAGTCAGAGCAGGAGGTTGGAGGGCAGATCTCCAGAGACCTCTTTGGACTAAAGCTCCTGTGGTACAGTCCTCCCATCAGTTTTGCCAGCTTTCTGTGAGGCCACACTAGGGGTCAGGAAACTGCTTTAGTTACAAATAAGCCAGAAAATAATGATTTGTTTCAGACAGATCCATTCCAAGAGTTCCCATGCCAGACTGGGAACAGAGATGAGTGGTCTGTGGCAGATGGTGTCCAGGTTGGCACCAATACCAACAAAACATACACAGGACCACTGGTAATCTAAGATACAATCTGTCTCAAGAGAAGTTTTTATTTTGGGCTTAACACAGCTTTGTAGCTTCCTAACTGAAGCAGTCTCATGTCCCTGTAGAATATGAATGAAGGACTGCATCCCTCAAAACCTAGGTTAGGGATCGGTCTCCCTCAGCCAAATCATCCTCAACTTACTGCTTGTCAGTCTCAATCCAGAGCTTGTAATGAGCCATGTGCGTGGGTACATGTGGGAGAACAAGAGTCCTGGCTCACCATACGATAACAATTCAGCCTAAGTAATTTCACAGGAAAAAGACTGCCTCCTAATCAAGTCAGTAATGAAAGAGGTCATTTGCAGGGAGAGGGAGCAAGATTTGAATCTGAACAGAACTTCACATTGAGTTTGGGTATAAAAGGAAGATAAATATTGAAATGTGCATTTGCTCCCATGAAGGGCAATTTAAGGCTGCAGAGTTTGCATAAGAAAAGCACAACAGGACAGGTAGAGAAATGGGTCCTGGGCTAGCTGTGTGATGCACAGCAAGAGTGGCCATGCACGCCAGCCTTAGGATCACTAGTACAAAGTGTTTTCTCTTATTCTTCCCTTCTTCCAGCTTTTCAACATTTCTGTTTGGTTTGTTTTCATAGACAAATACTTTGTTTACTTTTCTTTAGCTTGGCTAGTATTGCAGTTCTTGTTGAATTAATTACCACTCCAAGAAGACAATGCCAAGGGGTGTGGTAACACTCTCTCCTGCCCATGATATTACAATACTCCAGGAAACTAAAGGGTTATAGGCTGTACTTCACTCACCTGCACAGACCACACTAGGGATAGGTAATGGAGAGGGCATGTGAAAAAGACATGTTAGCCAGGAAAGCTCTTTGCAAGGCAGCAGAGCAGTAGGGAGAGCCTCTGATGTCCCCCAGGAAGGCTGTACTGTACAGTGCCTGTGACCTGCAGTGGCTCTGACTTCATTTGGAACAGCATCAAGGTACAAAATGTGGGTTTCTGGTCCCACACACTTCCTCAGTTTAAGCCAATTGCTGTTCTTTTTTCTTCCCTTTGAATAATGGCGTTGCGTAACCCAGGAATAGTGGATCGTTTGTAGGTGTTGTGAGTCCATAGCCAAAGAGATGGTGACAAATGACATCTCGAGAGATGGGACAGGCTGGGGCCACACAGTTATTGCAGCTCACCACAACTAGTTAAGCTGTAATATCTTGGTTGCTACTGTTCACATGCCCATAGTCCAGGGTGTACCAAAGGAGAATCAGGAAATCTGAATTGTCATCACATCCTATGTCTGCTACCAGACCAAAAGCATAAGCCAACAGCAACAAAGCTGCACTAAACAGTGTTAATAACTGCTCCAGAAATATTTTTCCAAGCTAGATTCCCAAGGAACGAGTGTGTGAGCAGGGCTGGAAGAGCAAAAGTCAGTGGTGAATAAATGGTGCCATACAAGTTCAGCAAAGCCTTTGCATGGCATCACCCATCCTGGCTGCACTTTCAAGGACCCATCGTGTCAAGGACTGAGCACAGAGCTGGAAGGATCTATCAGACATTGGGGTGACAGGGAGCTATTGCAGTCACCAGGATGTGTGATCACTTCCTCCAGCTGGTCAAACTCCATGTGGGAAGCCATCAGTGGTCACCACAAAGGGGTTAGCTCCCAACCCCAGGTAGCCCAAGTAGCCGGTGCCATTGCCTGCTGGTTTTCAAACATGTGCCTTCATCTTTTATCCCATGCTCCTCACTCCTGGGGGAATTTCCTCAAAGAAGACCCTCTGAAAACCTCACACCTCCTGTTCTTCACCTCCTTGCACCCCTCTGTGTTAAAACCACCATTTGTCAGGCTGATCCTTAGGGTCTCGCTCCCTTCTTCTGCCCCATGGGTCTTCATCCAGCTGTTGGTTCTTGTCTGATATTGGCTGTAAACACTATGAAACAGGCATGTGCGCTTAAGTTCTGTGAGGCACAGGGGAGTCCACATCCACGATTAGGTCACTCATTCTCTATTATGGCAACAGAGAGGAGGAGGCAGGGAAGAAATGCACAAACACTATGGAAACAGGCTCTGGAGGAATCCCAAAGCCTCCCTGGTTGTAGAGACAATGTCTACCAGTACAGATAGTCAACGTTTTTGTTCAAATCACTTTTCAGACAAATGTGGCCTTCTTAGGAAATGGGAAACTTCTGCAAAAAGTGTAACTATGCCCACATCTCTGCAGCTCAGTGCAGAGGGAGCCAGGTGATGACCCTCAGGGACAGTCACGTTAGGCGAACTACTGACTCCTGCTAGCTTCCTGGTCTGGCCCATATAGCCTCCTACCAAGCCACGCTGGGACACAGATAAGGCTGGAAGACATCATGTGAGTCATTTCATGGCTGTCTCTGGTCCATGCTCTGTATGTCACACTCATTTTCTACAAGACACTGGAACTGTAGCAGCCGATAGACAAAAAAATGCTCAAGCACCAGAGACAGAGCTGCTCCGAGATGAAACCTGTCCAGCCCAAAAGGCAAAGAATAAGAGGTGAGATCAGGCAAGAAAGTGAAAAAAACAGAGGGTGAAGGGGAGCATGGCAGAGCACAAAGGAATAGCTGTGTCCTTACCCCAGAGCTCCCCATCCTCACTGAACCATGGCCATAACTGTCAGCCAGCAACTAACGATAGGCATCCCTGTGTTTTCCCTTCTAGACCATGTATGCATCTTGTTACAGACCTGAGAAGGTCTTTTGGCCAAATTACCCTTGAGTTGTTGGGTGGGAGACACACCTGAGGGTGTTGCCTAAGCATCTGGAGCAGGAAGCCACAGGTTTTGTACCTTGGGATGGGAACTCACCTGCCTCTGTTCCTTCATCTGCCTCCACCACAAAAAAGTCCCTCGTGCTCCCCTGCCTGGTGAAATCCCCATTGATGCAGGTTTCAACGGGAGAGAAAGAGGAAGGACGAGGGAAGGATTTGGACAGATTTGCTCAAAGCTCAGCTGAAATGGATGAAATGAGTTGCACTGGGTGGGAGGTGAGGAGACAGTGAGGACCCCCTCAGAGAGGAAGGTTTGGGCACGGTGGGAGGAGAAGCCTGATCAAGGTCAGAGACCATGGAGGGAGATGGAAGGAGAGGAACAGGTAGAGGAGCAAAGCCCCAGGTGTCTGTGGGACAGCACACAGGCTGTGTCCCTGATCCCCTGCCATGGCTCTTTCCTCCAGTGACCAGCTCCCAGCTCAGTGTCCTTGAGGGCTGAGCTCAGTTCCCACATGTTTAGGGCATAGGTGACCATAAAGCTGCGTTACCTTGGCTCAGGAAAAGGCTCTCAATACCCCTGCTCCCTTTGTAGCTTACTTTCCTCCCAGGGGCTGACGGAGCTGCAAACATTTCCTTCTCAAAAATGAAAGGAAGAAGCCGTGAAGAGACCAAGCCCTGAAGGGAAATAATAAACAAATCTGTGACAGCATCACTTCTTTGATAAAACACTGGGAATATTTTATGAGAGCTCCTCAGAGAAACGTGGCTGGCCACTAGCCTGGAGCAAGACCTCCCACATTCCCCGTGCCCACAAATTCCCAGCTTGCTTCATCGGGGCTGGTCCTCCCCCCTGCCTCCATGACCCACAAGTATAAATGGGGCTGGGGGGGCTCTGCTAGGACTGAGGGGGGAGGAGATGACAGAGAAAAACACTGAAGAGGAGGAAGAGGAACAGTGCCTTAATGAAAGAGAGGAACAGAACAAAACCTGGAAGACAAATTAATCTCAGAGATGCCAGAACGCGGAAGAGGTGCATAAAAGGGCTGAGTGGAGAAGAGGTCATGGGAAGGGAAAATACTGAGCCACTTAACCAAAATGATTGAATAGCAAATGTTGTGTACAGGCTGTCTCCATCAGTGCATGACACTATCTTCACTGTACACCTTCTCCCCGCCCACCCAGGGGCAGGGTGGTGCTGCTCTCTCTACTTTAAAGGCACACAAAGGCTCGTGCCCAGACCAGTAAAGGGTCTTGGGCGTGGGAAAGCTCTGCGTCGCTGCTCCTGACTTTCAGGTACCTGGCATGCACACTGCAGGAGAGACACAAGTGCCCTATAGCACAAATAGGGAGAGCCACCCCTCCCAAAGCCAGCTCCCATCTCCTGCTACCAAGGGCGGTCCCCCAGACTTTCCATCCTGTGTTATTCTCCCCTTGGTTATAGGTACAAAACATAACTTTTTCCCCTGGTTCTGCAGTTCAGGATAGAGGCAAGAGCCCTGTTTTTTATTTGTTTAAATCCAGCCACTCTCACTGAGAGTGGGATTCAAAGCCTTAAAGTCACTGAACTAAAATCAAGCAGAGTTGTTGCTGCCCTCTCCCCTTCAGGGACAGGGTCTCCCTTGCTTTGCTGCTTTCTGTCCCATGGATTTACCTCCCAGTAAACCCAGCCTCAAAAGGAGGGAAGGTGGGAGACCACATCACCCAGGCAAGAGCCTTGCACTTGAGGCAATTAGGGATCCCACAGCCCTTCACAGGACCACTTAGCTTATGAATCTCAGCAGGGCTGATACAAAAGCCACGTTCTTCTGGCCAGGGATCCTCCAGATGTGCTGGAGCAGCACTGCTACTTCTAGAGGTCAGGCAGCAGCTGAGCTGGGATTTACTATGCTGTGACTCTCCTGTGGACCAGATACTAGTACTTCTGTTCCTCTGGCTCAGGGGAAGTTTATCAGCATGGCTTCTCCTTCCCATTGGCTTCTTTCCTCCTGAAGAGCCAATACAGCTGTAAACATTTACTGAGTGAGCACAAGGTAAATGAGAGGAAAGGACTCAGACATGCAACAATTTGGCTGGAGATTACCTAAAGCAACACAGCAAGAAAGGGAAAGCAAAGTTAAAGGCCAACAGAAACTCTGCCCTTCTGTGCTGGGTGGAGTTCAGAGGTTGTGAGTGAGCCCAGGAGGTTTAAGTGAAAATGTAATTGTTTCAGGGACTGAGCTGATGCCAGCCAAGACACAAAATTCAACTATTCAACAAGTTGTCCCAATGACTCATATCTGAGAGGTGAGTGTTACCTAGATATTAGCCATTCGAGTTAGTTACCCATGTTCTGGGTTTGAGGCTCCTGGCCAGGGACAGGGTACAGTTGTAATAAGAGCATGACATGTGAAATGACATGTTTGTGTGACTGATGCCTGAGTATGCTTGGTTCAGATGGGACAGGGAAACCAGCCTTCCTCTTTGACTCAAACTATGCCCCTTTTAGCTCTGATAGCCCAGGCTGAGCCTTACCTGCTGCCTCTGACAGGGAATGTCCACCTGGGGACACTTCCCAGTGATGGGAGCCAGAAACCTGAGCATCTGGGGGGTTCCCTGCAAGGTTGTCCAGAAAGGCATTGCTGTACTCTCAAGTACAACTTAAAACAGTTGAAGATCTCCTGGGACAAGCTGTCGCGGATGGAGTGAGAGTGCACTTCACTCGTAAGAGAGAAGTAAAAATATAGTTTATTGATACAGAATAGGGAGTTAACAAAGTTCAGTGCGACAGTGTTTTAACAAGATTCGATGGCGAGGCACACTTGATTATTTACTGCATAGAGGACAGGGTCAGACAGAACTGTCAGGGAGACCCTCCCGTTGAGTCATGAGGTTCGGAAAGGATCCCCTTGCTTTCTAAACTCCTTCTCAGAGAGGAGTCTAGGTGCGGCTAGATCCAGTCCTAGTCCCAGACTTGGTCAACGGTTTATGTCTAAAAGATTATATATGCGCAATCAATCCTTTATATCACTTAGCTAAGATTTCAAAGTTTAGCATGCTGTTAGTCACTTACCGAGGATCTGTTGCAGCAAGGAATCTCTCAACCTCGAGGAGTAACCTTGAGAGGCGTCCCTGCTCAAGGGGAGATCCTGGCGTGCAGCCCGCTGCTGTGCAGGAGAGCTCAAAGGGCCCTGGGCTGTCCACTATTTAAGGAGTAAGATGATTGACTTATGGTCATATTTGCATATCAGCAGGAGGTTTAGATCCTTGCGTCAGGCAGCCCTTGGCTACTTTGTTGCCATTTGTCCTCAAGGTCCAGGATAAGCTGGATGCAGCTATCAGGATGACTCCCACTGATGGTTACTGCTTGTGCAGGGAGCTGGGGGGGGGAGCACACTGCCACACTCCACCCCGTGACTATAGTCAATTCATCTTACCTTCACAGAGTGGTGGTACGGTCACCTCTTGCCTCTGTGCCATAAATAGTATATTGATAGTTTGTGCGCTTATAGATCCATGGTAAGTAGACAGTGAAGCACTGCTATTTGTTATGCGTTAATTTGTATGTTTTGGGTGGTTGAAGTTGGGTTATCTGTTTTATCATGTGCCAAACCTTTATATACAATATAATTATAAGCAATAGACACACTAATGTTAGAGTTAGTAAAATGACAACTGGGTGAAGCATAAGATTAAACACTCCCGTTGCTGTCGGTGACCATCCAAGAAGAGTTTCCCAACAAATGGTGTTCTCCATCCTTCTTTACTCTTTCCAAGACATGGTGTATCTCTTCTGCATCATGATGAACGGTGATCAGAGTTTTGTGTCCATTGTTTCGGATGCGTTCTAGCTGTTGACACAGGTCATCGTGTTGTAGTAGTTTCTTCACCAATGTAAGATTCATTCCGATGGGGGTAGGCAATAAATCTCGACTCAATGTATAGTTAGATTGTAACAATTGATAAGGCGTAACAGGAGCTGAATAATTGAAGTCACATCCCACAATTTTTGTAAAGTTACAAACACAAATATTTGAGCGATTTCTTGTATCTACAGTAACGTTATCTACAAATATAAAATCACAAAGGGTTCTCATACAAACACATCCTTTTCCAATATACACAAGTACAGTTTCAGGGGCTTCATCAGGTCATATTTCAAAATGACAAACATTTTGTTCAGTGTCAAGACAGATGTCTTGGGCTTTGAGGGTGTTACTCTCACAAATAAATCCTTGTTGTTCCCGTACAACGCATGCATTAACATCAACAGTTTGCCATTTGTTTCCATTTCGGTGGGCCCATACTCTATGTTCTAATGGATAGAGTACAGTTCCATTGTGATTTAATCCCAACGCAATGATTGGGTATATGGTATATACCGAAGCATTGTGAATTGTTAAGACAAAAGCTGTGGCCTTATTGCTAATGGGGTCATAAGTGAAATTGACTAAATACCACCAGGATTGGAATTCTTTCTCAAATTTAGTTGCATTATCCCAAATTACCTTTCGAATTTCAGTGGGTAAGGTGCCCTCTTCACCTTCTCTTATAATTGCTGCTACCACAGATTGCATCCACAGTTGAGCTTGGATACAACTAAGAGCTAGAGAAACATTGGTTTGGGCTACACCAAGTGCATCCACAATCAGTTGGTGGTCCCTTTCATTAATTCTTTTCCACTGAGGTAATATATCAGATAAGAGCCATTGGTTAGCTCCCAATGCTAATAGAGAAGACCGTAATGGGTGTTCTAATTTGTTTAAATCACTTGTTGTTGTGCTCAGTTTGTTTACGAGTACTTCGGCATCGATACTATTTAAGACTCCCAATCCTGTCCCTATGATACCGGTCACATCTCTCCTTGTTCGTCTTGGAGAGGTGAGGGTTCGCCCATGTAACCATGCTAACCATCCTGCATAGGACGTACCTAGGAATGGTGAACAGGTCGGTTTGATTGCAGACATTAATTTGCATCAGTAGTTCTACTCGTTTAAGAGACCATGATGGATTAAATAACACTTGTTGTTGGCCTGTATTTTTGATCACATACGGTCCAACTTCAGAAACCTGTGGGGATAGAATTGTCTCATCCTTTACAGTCAGGGTGGATGTTGTGCTAGGCTCAATAATGTCTATTTTAAATTTAAAGGATAATCCCACATGATGGTGAGCCCAGAGGCAGACTACAAAAACAGGTTGTACTAAGGTAAAATTGTACCAACAGTCCAGTCTTTCAAAGGCGCAAAGTTTTGTATCTTTGGCTATTGGGTTTGATGTAATGTTGTACACAGAAATCTGAGATGCCTTCTCATGGGTAGACCCATTGATCATCCGGCATCCTATTTTAATTTCTTTCCCTGCTGTTCCTCGGAGCCGGGGAACTTTATCATCATCTTCATCTTTATCCTAACTCCATTCGTTTTCTAAGTATGTTTCAGTTCCGTGCATGACCACGGTGGAAAGCTTTAAATCCCCCTTACTAGAGTGTATTCCCATACTTCCAGTGTACTTAACATGAGCTTGGGACCATGGCCATTCTAGGGTTCTTTGACCACAGGCTAAGAAGAGCAGCATTGTTAGGGTTTGGAATAGTAACATGAACACAGCATTTCCGTCTGCCATCCTGTGGGGTGCTGTAAGAGAAAACAGAGATTTGTTTCGGTGGGGACAGTCCGAACAGGTTACCCCATTAAGAAGAAGGAAAAATCCATCGTGAACTAATTGTGTGTTTTGCACCACTGCTATCAGTAGCTTCCCAGGCAAGTGGGCCACGAGGTTTAATTAAAGTCATAGGCACAGTACCGATGGATGGTAAGTTGACCATCACAGGCTGTCCTGGCTGTAATGTCATTGGATATTCTCTTTTCCTAGTAGGTGGAGCGCTAAGCTCAGTTTTTACAAAGAATGCTCGGCTTACAGGGCTTCCAGTAGGCCCATACCGATTGTTTAATTGATGGAGTACTTTGGGAAGTCTCGTATCCCATTGAGCTTCCTGTGGTTTGAGACTCCTTTTCAACAAGCCATTAGCTCTTTCTACCATCCCATTTGATTGAGGGTAGTATGGGGTGTGGAATACCCATCTAATTCCCTCTTGTTTTGCCCAATCTTGCACTTCCTTACACGAAAAGTGTGAGCCATTATCACTCTGGATAACATCGGGAGTAGGTAGATTTGAGAACCAAAATGATAGCCCTCGCACTGTATTTCGCCCATCGGCTTTCCGACATTTAGTCGCCATAAGCAAGCCGGAGACTACTTCCACTCCTGTAAGGATGTATCGATATCCTGCAGAGGATTTGAATGGTCCGATATAATCAATTTGCCATGTAGACCATAAAGTTTTCCCTTCATTGATATGTAAAGGTGGTGCTTTAGCAGGATGATCTGCTTGTAATTTCAATCTACACTGAGGACATTCTGTAAGAATAGTTTCACAAGATTTTCTGTTTATAGGCCAGCCTTTACTCTGTGCAGCAAAGTGCTTCTTTACCTGTGTGGCCTAGGTTTTGATGTAACCATTCTCCCAGTCGATACCACTCAGGATTTAAGGTGATTTTCCTAATTTTAGTTAGCTCATCTACCTTTTGATTCCACTTTGTGGCTGGTTGATTATCTTTAGCATGAGCTTTTACCCATCCCATCTTGAAAGGTGTTTTCCTGGCTATATCTAGTAATAATTGCCAATCTTTGTTTCTCCAAACTGGGGATCTATTTACTTCCCAATTCAACGTTTCCCATTGACAGAGCCACTGTGTGGCACTGGCCCACACAGCATAGGAGTCTACATATATGATTTTTGCTCCATTCTGTGCTGCCAAAACAACTGCTCTTATTTCTCCTACTTGTGCACTGCCTTCACCTTCTTCTACTACTTGTTTGCCAGTGGTAATATCTAATGCAACAGCCTTATATTGCCATTTACCGTTTACCCTTTTTGCTGAAGCATCTGTAAACCAAATGTTTTCTGTTGGTGTACCCTCAGTGAGGGGTGGTGCATCCAGAATGGGTGAAGGTTTAAAAGGTTGTTGTAACGCTAAAGGGTCTGTGTTTATGGGCATCTGCAATTTGGAAAGCTTAGTGTGTCCTTCAGTTAGTTGCATATTTTCTGCAACTCCTGTTAGGTAGGCATACCATTTTTGGACAGTGGGTTTTTGTGCAACTCCTTCGGGGGGAGCAGTCCCCTTTAGGATTGCTTCTAGTAAATTAAATGGTCCTCTAGTTTGCACAGGTTGTCCCTGATGTATTTTCTCAACTTGATTAGCTGCTCGGACAAACGATAAAAGTCCCTTTTCCCATTCAGAGTATCGTTCTGTTTCTTTAAATGCAGTTGAGCTAAACAATAAAGGTCTTTTTGGCCCATCGGGCCCAGTTTGGAACAGGTTACAGTAAGTAGCATGTTCGGCGAAACCCCATTCGGCTATAATAGGGTCGCGGGGGTGCACTGGTCCCAGTGACTGATATGTTTTTAACTCTTCAGTTAGAGTTTTGACTGCCTCTTTATGTTCTAATTTCCACTCCCAGGGTTTGCCTTTCCGTAAGAGTGAGTATAAGGGATGGGAAATTATAGAAAATCCAGGCACATGTTTCCTCCAATATCCTAAAGTTCCCATTAATTGTTGTAACTCCTTCCTTGATTGGGGCATTTGCAGCTCTTCAATTTTTCTTAAGGTATCTGGAGGAATCACTGCACTGCCTGCTATCCACCAAGTACCTAAAAATTTTACTTCTTTACTTGGTCCCTGACATTTTCCGGGTGGAATCTCAATTTCTGCTTTATTTAGTGCTTGCCATACTGCTGCTGCTGCTTCCCCAACCTTTTCAGGGGAAGTTCCTCCAATCAGAATATCATCTATATATTGGTACAGTTTCACTTCTTGGGGGAGTGAGACTGTCTGTAAAAGTTCAGCAAGCGCAGCATGAGCAATCGTGGGTGAATGTTTATACCCCTGTGGGAGTCTGTTAAAGGTGTATTGTATTCCCTCCCAAGTGAAAGCAAACTTCTCTTTATCCTCCTCCTTTAAGGGAACCATAAAGAACATATCCTTTACATCTAGCGCTGCCATCCACGGATGTGCAGCTGCTTGCAAAGTAGCTGTTAAGTTGGCAATGCTTGGCACAGCAGCTGTGAGCGGGGCTGTATTGGCGTTCAGGCGCCGATAATCGACAGTTAAACGCCACCTCCCGTCTGGTTTCCGGACGGGCCAGACAGGTGAGTTGTATGGGGAGTGCGTTCTGGAGATAATTTGTCATTTCTCCAAATCAGCTATGACTTCAGAAATTCCATTTCGTGCCGCAGCAGAAATGGGATATTGTGGTACGTTAGTGATTTTTGACTCTGGAAGTGCAGGGGCTGCGCGCAGTGCCCGCACTGCAGCCTCCCGGCTTCTGCTGGGGTTGGGATCGATGTTCGAGCCGAAGGACCACACGCTGCCGTTCGGCAGGCGCCAGGTTCGTCCGTTTAAAACATCGAAACCTAAAATATTTTCATGGTGTTCTTTAATTGCAAAGCGAGTACTCGACATGCGCTTCTCGCCCGGGAGCCATAAATTGACCTTGGCAGTTTGGCACTGAACACTCACTCCGTTCACGCCAGTAATTTTAACTCTTTGCCGTCTGGGTCGTACACCCAGCTTCTCGGCATCTTGTTGTGTTAATAGTGAAATTTGTGCTCCCGTATCTATTAAAAACTTTACCAATTGTCCTTGAGGACCAACTGGAATTAAAATGTATGGGCCGTTATCATTTATCCACTGATAAGCCTACACTTTCCGGACAGGCAGGCCCAATTGCCTTCCGGACACTACCCGTTTTTTGACTTCATGTCCTGCAGTTCGTCCCTAAGGGGGAGGAAGGGGTTATCTTCCCTTCTGGGGTCTGGTGCAGGAGGAGTTGAAATATGGTCCTTCCTTTCACCATTATCTCGTTTCTGGAATGCTTCAATTAGACTTAAAATAATGCCAGTAGGTTGACCTTGAATCGCAGCTCTGGGAATGCCTAAAGCTAATGCATTCCTCCACAATTCATTCCTCTGTTCTCGAGATTCTGTTTGGGGGTTTTTAAATTTGTTTCCCTTCGATCTAGTTTCTGTTCCCCGTTTTATGGGTCTTACTTTGTGATCTCCTCCCCGGGGCTTCAGGTTTTGTTTTTCAGCTGGTGCATCGTCCCAGCCCATCTCACGGCTGTAGTTAACAATGCCGTGCATCAGTTCTGCCCAGGTAGGGAGCTGCTTGTGGGCATTTTGAGCGTTATGACCTAGTCCCTCATTGTGTTCTGTGTCTTTCTTGATCTCATCTCGTTTTGCAACTAAATGGGATTTAAGAATTGCCGGGGCTCCTCTAATCAGTGGTTTTAACATTGCAAAATCTACTGTAGCAGACAGTGGGACATCATGGGACCCTCGTTTGTGCATGGCTTGTATACAGGCGGCTTTTGTGACGGCTGTAGAGAGCTCACTTAAAGATTTAATGGGAATTATGGAGGGTTCACCTCGCTCCATGCTGTCTATTCCTCCAGCCCAATAAGCTACTCGGCTGGTGATAGAATGAGGTGTATTTGTCGGGTCAGGTCCTAAATTTAAGAAAACTCCCGGACCCCAATAGCCACTTGCTTCATCCTCAGTCAACATTATTCGGTCACCGCCACTGAGGCATACTCGCCACAAGTATTCCGTTTCAGTTTCACCTGGTTTTCTGCTATATCTCTCTTGCAAATTTGTCAATTGCAACGGATCCCAGGGGATGGTTCGCGTAGTATGTCGCGGATGACCACCCCGAGGACCCACAGTTCTTTCTGTTTTAACAATGGGTCTGGCTTCGTACTCAGGAGGATTTGTGGGGAACAAAGGGTCGTCGTCTTCTGGCTCGCTATCATCGGGATCACCCCAGATGTCACCATCCCAATCTTCAGGGGATACTATTAGTTTCCTAATCTGTACGATGTCGGGGGGTCGGGGAGCCTGTATAAGCATCATCTCGACCTTTTCTCCCAACTTTTGTCTTTTTTCCTTTTCCTCCTGTAACTGTTTCTGCAGTTGTTCAATTTTAAAAGATAGTAACAACTCAGTTGCCTTTCTACCTTCTATTTCCTTCTCTAGGTCCTGCTCCTTTTTATTTCTGTTGTCTCTTTCCTGATGTGCAGCTTCTAAACAGGCACCTAGCATCTTGCAGATAATTCCTTTCCCTTTTCCATCTTTTGTGTGGCCTCTTGTTACTTTTAGGTGTTCTTCAATGGCTTCCCAATTATGCCAATTGTCACAAGTCCATTCTGCTGAGAATTTGGGACTCAGATTCACTCCATGCCTCCGTAAATAATCAGTGATACTACTTGCCATCCTGCCGACTACGCCAATTTGTCGCGGATGGAGTGAGAGTGCACTTCACTCGTAAGAGAGAAGTAAAAATATAGTTTATTGATACAGAATAGGGAGTTAACAAAGTTCAGTGCGACAGTGTTTTAACAAGATTCGATGGCGAGGCACACTTGATTATTTACTGCATAGAGGACAGGGTCAGACAGAACTGTCAGGGAGACCCTCCCGTTGAGTCATGAGGTTCGGAAAGGATCCCCTTGCTTTCTAAACTCCTTCTCAGAGAGGAGTCTAGGTGCGGCTAGATCCAGTCCTAGTCCCAGACTTGGTCAACGGTTTATGTCTAAAAGATTATATATGCGCAATCAATCCTTTATATCACTTAGCTAAGATTTCAAAGTTTAGCATGCTGTTAGTCACTTACCGAGGATCTGTTGCGGCAAGGAATCTCTCAACCTCGAGGAGTAACCTTGAGAGGCGTCCCTGCTCAAGGGGAGATCCTGGCGTGCAGCCCGCTGCCGTGCAGGAGAGCTCAAAGGGCCCTGGGCTGTCCACTATTTAAGGAGTAAGATGATTGACTTATGGTCATATTTGCATATCAGCAGGAGGTTTAGATCCTTGCGTCAGGCAGCCCTTGGCTACTTTGTTGCCATTTGTCCTCAAGGTCCAGGATAAGCTGGATGCAGCTATCAGGATGACTCCCACTGATGGTTACTGCTTGTGCAGGGAGCTGGGGGGGGGAGCACACTGCCACACTCCACCCCGTGACTATAGTCAATTCATCTTACCTTCACAGAGTGGTGGTACGGTCACCTCTTGCCTCTGTGCCATAAATAGTATATTGATAGTTTGTGCGCTTATAGATCCATGGTAAGTAGACAGTGAAGCACTGCTATTTGTTATGCGTTAATTTGTATGTTTTGGGTGGTTGAAGTTGGGTTATCTGTTTTATCATGTGCCAAACCTTTATATACAATATAATTATAAGCAATAGACACACTAATGTTAGAGTTAGTAAAATGACAACTGGGTGAAGCATAAGATTAAACACTCCCGTTGCTGTCGGTGACCATCCAAGAAGAGTTTCCCACCAATGGTGTTCTCCATCCTTCTCACTCCATCTGCGACACAAGCCAAGCCTGCCTGGCAGGGAAGTTGTCTCCCAGTGAGAAAATTAGAGAAAGAAGAGTGTTAATTATGAGACAACATCAGTGTTTTTCCTTGGACAGGGAATGAGGTTGCTCCTCCCAGTATAAACCAATGAACTCCTTTCAGTTAGTATGTTAATGCAGTGCTACTCCAGCTCCTCAAGAGAGCTGGTTTCAACCAACTCTGTCACAACTCAAACCAAAAAGAGTATCTGGGAGCTCAAAAGCCTCCTCATCCATGTGGTTTTCATTGCTCCCTGTTGCAGCATTCCTAAAGAGGGTAGGGAGGTGTAAGTGGCTGTTGTTGGAGATGGGGCGCAGGGGCAGGCAGATCTTTCATCTGTTCCCTGTGCCATTCTTAAGCCTCTATGGAAATGGACATCCTACCACAAAGGAAATAGAAATATGGAGATTTGTCGAGTTTCTGCCTCTGCCCAGGCCATAGTTTCCTGGGGAGGAATTCAGCTTCAGTTCAGTGATCTCCAGGGCTTGACCCAGTTTCACACACATAGGATGCTCAAAGGTATCTATGTGGGGTTTGGTGCTGTGACACAGGGCCTGCAGATCTCAGCCCTTCTGGAGTGGCAGCTAGAGCCAGGCAGGACTCTCCAGGGCACCTCAAATGGCTCCAGACCCCTACACTTAGGCATCTGAATTGAGCCCATAGTCAGCACAGTCAATGAAGCAATTCAGTTCTCCTTTGCAGGTGGACTCAGTGAAAGTTCATGCTGTCACTTGCCAGCCTGAGCAGAGTCATGGGCTCCCAGACTTCCCTCAGCTGCTATTTGCCCCTCTTGCACTACGCTTGTCTCACAGGCTGCAGGGCTCAGATACGATCAGCTTCTACACTTGTTCCCTGTGCTGGGTCTTCCAACACTCTTGCACACTCATCCCTCCACCCTCTAGTTCCTGGAGGCAGCACAGAGGTCTTCTCAGTATTTCACCTTTCATGTCTGGAGGCTGAAGATACCATCATCTTCATCTCGTGTCTGGAGGGACAAACATCATCCCAATATCAGGAACATTCATCACTATGGTGTGTTTTTCAAGCTCAGCTGTTCATCCGGGTAGGCACAGGGCTGGGCTACAGTGCCTAACATCTTCTCAGTGCTTGGAGCATCTGGACTAAGAGGCAGCAGACACGGGTGATGTTTGGCAACACATCACTTTGTGTCCCTGTTGCTCAGAGATAGAGGAGACTCTGTTATCTTGCATTTCCACCAGGAACAGAGTGATGAATTTAAAGAGTTAGTGGTGTTCCAGGCACTGAGAAGTGGGTAAAAGCTGAATATCCCAAATTAGAGGAGGGTAAATCCTGCCAACAGATATATACTTACTCTACACTCAGTACTTTTCCTGGAGCAAAAGGATTTTTAGGATAACAAGACCTGACCAGTCCCCCAGCTATCTCTCTACCCCAACGCATTCTTGCACATTACAGCCACACTACATACGGTGAAGGTCACAGGACTCAGACACATTTTCCCTCCTGGAGGTGGTACTGCACACTGGCAGTTCTTATGTCTCATGACTTATACTTGGGTCTCATGTCTTATATCTGGATTGCAGCTTTTCAGCTGCCACCAGAGTAACACAAGAGGGGCACCAAGTCACCCCACAATACCCAAGTAACTGCTTGTGGGCACCCATAGTACTGAGATGCCTTGGATCTTCTGCCTTGAGATATAGGATGAGGGCAAAATCCTTGGCTGCACAGGAGAGCTGGGAGTTCAAGCATGACCTGAATATGCAGAACTACCAAGGACTTAAAGGAGGCAGCAGGGAATACGACCACCTTCATGGCCTGGTCTTTGCCAATATTGTCCCTCAACAGAGCCTAGTCCTTCACCCTCTTTCTAGGAGGGCAGGCAAGGAACCTGTCCTTCTCACTTGGAGGTGGTCAGCCAAGTGCCAACCTGCTCCTGCAACCCCAGCACCCACCACTGGCAGACAGAGAGCTGAAACTCACTTTGGGATAGAAGGGCTTCACAAAGGGAGGCTGTACTATTCTCCCATCCACACCGCTGTGCCCAGCAGCGTCAGTCCCTTGATTCATGATGCCACTTTGCTCCCACGAGATGAAGCAGAGCAGGGTCTAGAAAAGATCAGCACTGCTGCTGGCACTTCACAGATGGACAAAGCAAACAGAGCTGGAAGAGCCTCCCAAGGCATGCATCTCAAGGCACCAGGGGAACAGGGAACCAAAAGCAGGTTTCTCTGGGTCACAGCTGATGTGCCACCATGTTACAGAACCTGCAGCAAAGAGCTTAGACCAGCTGAGAACCAAGAGAAACTGAATATTTGGGCACTTTCAGCCTGCCTTATAAATTTCATAGGTTTTAAAGTCAGAAGGGACAATTCCTGTCAACTTGACCTTCTGTAATATGGAGGTCTGGGAATTTCCTCCAGCAGGACCTCCTCTTAAGGGTACAGCTTGCAGTTTAACTGAGAGACCTTTTTGCAAGACAGCCAGTCTTAATTTGAAAACCTCAGACAATAGAGAATCCACAACATCTTTTAACATTTTGTTCCAGCAACAAATTACTCTCCCTGTCAAGCATGAATAGTTTAAATCATAGATTTATTTCTTCCTACAAAGTAAGTATATTTCAATAGCTTGACAGCTGGAGTTGATCTGACCTAAAACCCAGATGACTATACTTGACCAGATGAGTCTTACCTCTCCAGTGACTCCAAAAGCAAGGCATTAACTACAGGATGATTCATTGCCTTTGAAATTTAGGTATGGAGAGTAAAGAAAAAAATCTTTTAGTTTACACAGGCCTGACAGATTAATAACACCCAGAAGCTCTCTCAAGGCAGCTACATTGAAAACAAATAGAACCACAACTTGCATCAATTTAAGGGTGCCTGCTGCCAGGGAAAATGCCATCTGCAGTTAACTCCCTCTTTCCCTCCCCACACTTTAATAACACTTCTAGAGCTCTTGAAATCTGGGATATCAAACTGTCCTGTGCACTGCCCTCCTTACATGGTTAGCAAAGAGCTGCCCTAATCATGTCTCATATGGGCTAGACCCTTCTGGAAGGTGAGGCTAAGTTCTCCATAGCTCCCCCTCCACTGACTGCAGGCTGAGCCTGCCCCTTTCCACATGGTAATGGATCTACTCAGCAGTGCCTGGTACTTCTCCAACAGATCCCAGAAAAGCTGAACCTTTACACAGTGGGGATATGGTTGAGACAAAAATTCTGACCTGAAACTGCTATTTTATTGCAGTTTTAATAAGGGTAATAACATACAACCATTGAGGCACAAGTAAGGCAAGGGTACATGCCAGGTGGAAGGAGGAGGGAATGCACCAAAAAAAAAAAAAAACCACACACCCACCACAAACAAAAAAGCCCAAACAAACCCAAACCCCACACCTTGAATCAAAAGTCAAGTCATAAGGTCTGTAGTAAGAATTTTAATACATTGATCAAGTCAGTTGAAGATACCATGTGGTAGAAGAGTAGAAAAAGGTCTAACAGTCCTGAAGGGAAATGGGAATTAACCTCTGCAGCTATGTTAGTTGATCACAGTAGTATACAAAACTTCTACACAGATTTTGAGAGAAACTTTCAAGATAGAAATGGAATAAAGCAGCATGCTGACTGCAGATAGAGCATACCAGACAAACTCGGCAACTTTCTTGCCAAAAGCCATTTGATTTCTAGTTGGTGAATTGCAGGAAACCACATTCATCCAGACTTCACCTAATTGTTCAGTATGGCACCGTATGGGAAGTTATGAGTTATTTTAAGGCCATACAATTAATACAGGAAAAATACAGCAGGACACAGATCAGCCAAAGAGCAACAATAATTGTATTTACAGAAGATGCAGGCTGGAAGAAAGCTGTTTGTGTAATTCTTTGAGCACTGGGTTCAGGTCTGTAATACTTTTCCTTGCATGGCATAGCTAATAAAAGGGAGTGACAAGTGAAATATGCTGGGTAATGCTGGACAGAATGCCTAATGCAGAGTAGGATTGCATACTCAGAAGAACTGCATTAATGGAAAGAATAGTAATATAAGTTAAACAGTACAAACGGCAAGGGACAAATGCTGACCTCTTGTTCCTTTTGCCTGAAGATGCCCAACAGCAGGACATCCCCACCCAATAGCCTATACCTTGGCCTTTATACAGGCACCCCATCTCCTCCCACTTGCCCCAAAAGCACAGCCCAAAAGGGAAAAGAATTAAACACAAATGGAGCATGTAGATGTATTGCCTGAAATGGTTAATTCCATTTTGCTCTTACAGGCTGAAGAGGAAGAGGGCTTGAGGAAGCTATTGCTATAGATGACTTCCTTTCCATGGCAAAGTTTACTGACAGATGCTTAAAAATACAACCAACACTAGCATTTTACAGTGTGGGTATTGACATTTTATTTTTTAAAAATTGAAAAAAGAATACATCATTTTAGTGACTGGAAATGTGTACAAAGTTACATATTTCAAGGAACGCACACATTAAAGAAACAGGCTTTGAAAGAGTTTCTCTAATGCAGTAGCATGGGACCTACAAAATCTTTCACAACCAATACTGCTTGTTTCAAATACTCCGTAATAATATGGCATTGGGAGAGCCAGAGATCCCCTGACATGCCAGCACTGCTGGTACAGGAGGTGCCTGATCTCAGTCCCTCAGCTGTGAGTACCAGTGATACCCCAGTAATTCTACAAGGTAGAAAAGAAGATGCTTCAACAGCACAATGCCATAATCTAAGGGTACCCCAGGAAAATCCAACAGTATCTCAAAGGTGACAGAGAACAGGCAGTCCCCACATATCTTTAAATTAACTCTTCCCAACCCTGGTATTTAGTAACAGCTTTAAGGAGTATATTTATATATAAATCTATTTTTAAAAAAACCCACAAACACTATTGTGAAATTTACATGAACACACACAACTTTAGCAACACTGTGTTTCCAGTGGAACTTGGCTATTAGCTGCTTGCAGTTTATATACAAAGCTGATTAATTAGAAAGGCTGCTACAGGGAGCCAAGCTTTCTTTCCAGGTTAGCCCCTGGCTAGAACAAGGGTTTCCTGTGTGTTACTGTCTAGCAATTGGCAATATGAAAAATTTTAGAACACCAGGGTGCAGTGGTTTGTAAACACTTAGTCTTACTATTAAACTAAAATCCAGTGCATTCTCACTCTCTGCTCTGATATTATGGATCAGCTGATTGATACAATGTTCTAGGAATTCATGGGAGATATAAAAAGTCTGGCCAATAAAAATCCTTTAGAGAAATTCATTCCTGGTGCCAAGTTGTTGACCTTAGAGCAACACCAAGCATGAATTTGATCCATAGTAGAATCACAGGCAAATTTTTTCTGGGATGTAGGAGTTTCCATTCCATGTTAGCAAAACAATTTAAGTTTTACATGATCCCCACTCTACAGATGAGGACACAGGTTTGGAGGGAAGCAGTTTGCCAAGCTCACAGGCAAGGCCAGCAACACAGCCCAAGAGAGCTCCAGATTCCTGAACAACTGGCCCATGTTGGAGGTGTTGGACAGCAATGCTCACTTCTCTCCTGGCTCCTACAGTCCTCAACCCCCTTCTACTAGGGAAAGATTACATGATACTGCATTTGGGGAAAGGCTCACAGGAAAATGTCTAAAGCAAATGCATCAGGAATACACACACACACACAAGCAGCTAGAATCTCTCAAGACAGGAAAAAACCTCTTCCTGTTGTTCTTGAAGCTCTTCTTAACTCTTTCCTCCTCTTTGCCAACTGCAGTCCTGAGTAATGAATGTCTGCCAGATCTGGGTGGCAGCTTCCTCAGACCCTTTCCTTGTGCTTCACATTAGCCAGCTTGACTGTTTCCTGCTCAGAGGCAGGTGGAGAAGGCTCATCATGACATCCAATCATCAGCTGATAGACCATCACTCCTGCAATGGCCCCAAGAAAAGGAGCAACAATTGGAACCCACCACCACTGTTTACCAGTCCTGGAAAACAAAAAGAAAATGCACAAGGTAAGAACTGCAGCCTACGCATTAGGATATTCATGTTTGGATCTAGAACAATGCAAGATCTGGTCGTCTCCAAACATCACCATTGACTTGCAAAAGACAACAGCACCCACATATCCACAACAATTTCCAAGGCAGATATTGTCCCCCAATGCAAGTTCAGGTGACAAGCAATTCAGAACAGCTACTTCCAGGAGTTCCAAGACCATCTCTCCACCAAGAAGGGAGAGAAGCAGTTGCAGTGCCTGAACTAGGCACCTTCACTTCCCTCTGACTGCTTGCAGGAAAGCATCCCTTGACAGCACATAGTCTGTACTGCTCATGGCTCTCAATTTTCTCCAGCAACAACAAAATCCAAGTATAACAAATGCCCTACATTTTCTACTGCTAAAAAAAAAATATTATGATAGGCTCATGTACAAGGTGCACCTGAACATCTCATGGATACTCTTAGATTTGCTCCCTGATAGCAAAGCTAGGCCATTTGTTCTCACTGCTGGAAACTGCCAAGCTTCTACAATTTCTTAAGAAATCGGAGCAGAGCAAACAGTGTCTTTTAAAAATGTTTATAAAATCCAAAGATACCTCATGGGTGCTAAGACTCTTTATGATGCCAGAGCTACTACCTGCTTGGACTTGTTTTTCCCCTTGATGCACAAGGTTTTCATTGGCAAGCACTTACCAGAACACTTCAGTGCCCCAGCCAGCAATGGCTGTGAAGAGACGAGGCCCAAAGTCCCTGGCAGGGTTGACAGCGTAGCCAGAGTTGAAGCCCATGGAGGTTCCAATAACAAGGACAACAAAGCCAACTGTGAAAGCCTCCAGCCCCGTGGGGACAGGGTTGTTGTAGGGATCAACAATAGCCAAGACACAAACAATCAGGGAGGCTGTGCCAATGAACTGGGGAGTGAGCAGGAAGAAGAACTTAATCCAGATTAATCTTTTAACCAAATTATTTAACTCTTCTGAAGTCCCATGCATTTAGGACTCATTCTCTAAACTGGAAGACCTGCACTGTCATCCCATGGCATTATCAGACCACAGCAGAATGAGCATCCACGGGAATGGGAGAGTGGAACGTGCTCCTTCTGGCAGCCCACAGGCTCGATTAAGCCCACACCTTTTTCCCTACCCACAGAAGAGCTATGAATAACTGTTTGAGCAGCCAGAAAAGCTGAAGACATCTTCCTGAATGTGCTTCCAACCTGCCACAGCTGGGTGGCTGCTGTCCCTTGGTGGCTGATGGCAACTTTAAGGAGGAGACAGTCACCTCCAACACCAACCACCACCCCACACCCAGTTGAGCTCTGGGTTGTGCAACAGCCACAGCAGTACAGTGGGAGTGAGGAAGAGCCATCCTTCCTCAGGCTATCGCTCTTCAGGGGCTGAGATCAAGTTGTATCCTTTTCACTGGTGTCCTGGCCAGTCTTGTGCAACTGGTTAATCTCCTGAGCACAAGCCTTCTTGCTGTAAGGGTGCCTTCTGGCTCTGCTCTTTCTATGGGCTAGTGAGATATCTGTGTCAGCTCTAAAAACCTTTCTGGATATCTTTAAATTTCAGTTCATTCTCTAACTAAAGGAGAGGCCCAGAACCACCCCAAAAGATTCCTCTTCAAATGCACCTTCACCCTCCCAGCACCCTCTTACCTGGTCAAAGAATCCATTCACAACATCCAGATGCTGAGACGGGTAGGTGGCAAAGATACCAGCAGTGGCATTCTGTCCTGTTACATACAGCTGGTTGCTGCCAAAAGCCCAGATGGCATCTAGAGATGTGCGTGTGGGGGGAAGAAAGGTAGAGAGGTCAGTCATTTTCCAACACACATCAGAGAGAGGACCCTGCTTGGAAGATGACTAACATGTAGGCTCCACAGAGCTATGAATAGAGATAGAATTCCCTGAGCACCCCATTGCTATGTGTTGCAAAACCATTTGCTGTAGAGCACTCATTTGGAAAACTTAGGGTGTGATCCACCACAGCATTTTACCAGTCAGGCTCAGATGCAGATGGCCTGAGTCCCTGTTCCTAATATTTCTGGTTTGTCAGGCACCAGGAAAGCATTAGAGCCAAAAACTAAACATTAAGCTGACTCCAAATCTCTCCCAAAAGGTACTCAAATGCCTGTGGTATCAGTTTTGGTGTCAAGACATGAGATATTGCTATGGATCTGATCTACAGCAAACAGGATTTGGGCTGATCTTGCACTTTCCTCTAAGCCAATACACAATTAGTTTCACCTCTCAGGGTTGTCTTGTAGAGCAGTCAGCCCCTTGCCTACCACTACATAGAAGCTGTATAACTAACCTAGGTGGGCTGTCTAGATTCCCTCTATGGTCAGTGGAGAGAAACAGACACTTTCTGAAGGTAGCTCTTCCATGGTTTAGGCAGCTAAAATGGGATTAACTCTTCTGGAGAGGAGACTTGAGCCCACCAACTAGAAAGGTAACTGGTGTTGAACTGGAGTCCTGATGTTTACAGAGATGAAGGTAGGTCCCCTGCTTCTTTCTAAAGTGAAAAGGAGTTGGTGCTAGTGCCGGGGTGGCAGTTTCCTCCCTTCAGGTAGAAGCTACAGTGACCCAGATGTTCTGCTCAGCTACAGGGAACACCGCTCCTACTGCCAGGAACAGACATCAGGAGGTGAACTCTGAGTCAAAACATCACCCTTGATATTTGTCGAAGAGCAATTTCCAGCACAGAGTCAGTTCTTGCCCACTGAATATTGCCCTGCAATGAGGAACATCACTCAGGAGGAATAGGTGCATGAGGAACTGGATTTCTAGGATGCTTTCCAAGGTATAGAATCACTCTGATAAGGGCAGCAAAAACTGCTAGAAGTCCCATTGTCTAGAAGCTAACACGGGACAATGCAGAAGACATCTATGGTGAAGTCTATTTTTTTTTTAAACCAAGAAGGATAAAACAGCTCTGGAACAATACACGGATATAAAATCTCCGTTACTACTAGTTTTTCATCAGCATTTCTGAAAGATCTGTTTTAATCCAGGTAGTACTTACAAGAGGGGCCATCCAGTGGTCCATGTTACCATGATCATTACTCAAGGACAGAGACTCGCACATTGACAATGTTAGTTGGCCTTCAGATTGCTTTGAACCCATCACCATCATGAGAACAGGAAAGCCCTCCCAGAAACACAGTAAGGAGGTTTCTCACATCTCTGCTTCGCAAGAAAACACTTCTTTCTGGTTTGGGAACCAGCCTCCCTGCAGTGAGTCATGCAGCATTCATCTCGCCCCAACAAACACAGAAAGTTTCTGCACTTACCATAGTACAGCCCAAAGACTATGCCAGCTCCCAGGAAAGCCCCCAGGGTTTGGGCCAGGGCATAAATTGGTAGCTTGATCCAGGGCTCCCGGGCCAAGAAGCACATGGCAAAAGTGACAGCTGGGTTCAGATGTCCACCTGCAGAGAAGCTGGTGGTTATTGGACTTTCACAGGCAGAATTTGGGTCCCAGCAATGAGCCAAGGGACACTGGTTTCCATACTGGTGCCACATAGGAAAAGCACAGCCATCTAGGCCTACATAGCAATTGTCATAAGTGAAATCCAGCCCTCATGGAGCCGCAACATACCTGATACCTGTCCTGAGATCAAAATGCCGAGCGTCACAGCGAAGCCGAAGGCTAGGTTCACGGTCAGGAAACCTCCATGAGTCCCTCTGCTGAGCACAATCTGCGCAACAGATCCACAGCCAAACAGCTAGGAGGAAAAGAAGAGTTTGAAATTACCCTCTCTGTTTCACATCAGGGCCAGTTGCTGACCAGTGCCTGCTCCACTTACACTTGCATGCACCATCACAGCCCACCCATGACTCAAAGCCTTCAAAGCTTCAATCTTTGGTTGAAGTATCTAGGTGTTATCTCCAGGGACAGCAGAGAAGGAGAAAGGACACAAAACAAGCTTATCTCCTGGCAGGGGGAAACAAAACCAGGGCCAAAATGAAAAGCAAGATCAGACCACAGTTCACATCTCCAGGAGACTTAGGGTCTTTGTCCAACCATCTAATTTTCAGGCAGTAGGTGAGACGAATCAGCCACACAGCACCATGGACCAAGGTATTAACAATGCAACTGTTCAGATGAGGGATCCAAGTACCTTATTGTTAAAAAGACTAATTGTTTGACACAGTAGCACATCGATTGTCAGGGGACAATTTTGCTGATGCCTGGAAATACAGACACAACTGAAGGTCATATACAGCCTGACATTCATGGAGTCTTCTTTCAGGTAGCACTGGCTGACAGCAAGGAATTGGGGCTGCCTCCTTGAGCTGAGGCACCTGCAGTTGTCCCAGCCCCAAGGTACGCTCTCTGCTGTGGGCACTCTGAGCAGAGCCCACACCATCCCAAACCAGCCATATCCTTCCTATGGCAAAACTATGGCAACTTCCTATGGTAAGAAAGGATCAGGGCAACACAACTGGCCTGTCTCTGCAGCACCAACATGGCACAGGCACCATCAAGAAAAGTCCATATTCCACAGACAGCCTGCCAACCAGCACAGCCAGAGGCTTGGCCTTCTGTCCAAGATCAGGAGTGCACTAAGCACTTTGGGGGACAAAAGTTGTTTCTGCTGAGTGATAAGGGGTGTTTCCCAGTAGCTAAGGGAGGCATGTGCTCTTGCTCAAAGACATTTGCTCCAAACAGGTGATCCTTCTCTTCCCAACCACATCCAAAAGCCATCCTTCCTATGCTCACCCTTAACAACCCAGACCAGTTTCCCCTGGCAGTTCAGTTCATCACTCATCCAGCTGGAGGCTTTCTGCCTGGCCAAGTCTCTCCACTACCCACTATGTAATTTAAAGAGCCCTAATCCTGATCATCTGTATGCTTTTATCTTCCACTGACTCCACCTGAATTGATTCTTGGTGTATACTAGGGATTATCACATCAGCAGGTACTGAGAGCATCCTTAAGCTAGGACAGGGATTACATCTTGCTCCCAAGATCCTCCAATCTAGGGATCAAGGCTTGCCTTATTTCTACTGACCACATGCCCATATCTACACACTCATCAAGACTTTCTGCTTTTGTGAACTCCATCATCCCAGAATTACTCAATTGCCACAGAGGCAGTATGTGCTCCTAGGGGATAAGCCACCAAATAGGCACCAGTGCAGCAGGGGTGGCTCTCTTCACCTCTCCTGCCAGTACTGGACATGCCCGTTGAGCAACGCACAATCCAGACCTGGGGCAAAGCCAAAACACACCTAACTCATCCTCTCCCATCCCCTTGACAACTGATGAATTACTAATAACGCAGACACTGCACTCAGCCTGCTGGAAAAGGAACAGCCAAGTAGGCTGCAGGCTGACTCAAGGTGGACACTCTGTACACAGGTGCCTCTTGGCCAGGAGCCAGATCCCCAATGCAGGACCTTCTGTAGAGAGAACAAAGGAACCTGTAGAACTCATTAGTTAATGAGAGGGGACGTCCAGCACTGTTCTCTAGTGGGTGCAGTCAGAACAGCCCCTTCAATGTCCTAACCCTGAGCTGCCCAGCTGGGAAACCATGGCAGAGAAGACATACAGGCAAAGGCAGAAAAGATGAGCCTTGTTTATTGTGCAGCAAACAGAGCCATCATTCCCAGCTATGCCCAAACCACCGAGGGAAGCGTAGCTCCAACTGAGCAAATAAATACTGGCTAATGACCAGGGTGACATCTGTGCCTTCCCTTACCCCAGAAAGGCCCCAGCATGCTTTAGACAGAGGTTTGGAGAGAGTACTTGGCCATGGTGTTCACCTCTCTAATGCCACACAGCACATCAGTCTGACCAGGGAGGGGGTGAGCCCACAAAAAGCTGCAATGGGCATCTGAGTTTGGCAGGGTTGGCCCCAAGTTCTTCTGATTGATGAAGGTATGTGTTATTCACTCTGAAAGAACTGGCAGTTCTGCAAGTGGATGGTATGTGGCTAATGAGCCAGCCACCTTTTGGTTGCAGAAACCACAGAATAAAGTTTTCCCTCCTCCACCCCCCTGTTCACCCACAAAGGTTTTCCCTTAACCTGGAGGAAGGCCAGATATGCCATTTCTCAAGAGGTTGTTCCCCATCCTCCTCTCCCCCCATCCTACACCTGGTAATAGCTCTCCAGCTTTTCCTCAGAAGAGAGTCTATAGGCTGTGCAAAAACACCCCAGAGCCACTCCACAGGACCATTACAATTATTTATCAGATGAGCCCTGAACACTATTTGGCTTAATTCAGCATAACAGTAGAAAACTTGACCCTCCACAGGTAAAAAAAAGTAATGTGATATTTAGGGACAGATTTCAACTTTGCTATACATGTGTGCAATTCCATCCTGCACCAGTGGAGTCCACTAAGCATGAACATGTATTCTTATGCATGATATCCATCCATGGCATTTGACTTTTAGGAGCCAGTTCAAATCGTGCTCACCCATGCTTTTGTGGCAAGTGGCTTGACACCACACAGTTTTGTTGTGGTAGTGGCTATTACAATTTTTAATCACACCATTTCCACTTCTGCTATTTGCTAGTTTTTCTTCCAATTCCTTTTCCCAGGCCATATGAGATAGGAGACCCTCAGCATCCATTCTTTAAGTCTTTCTTTTCCAATGCTTGCAGAAGTGTTTAGGAGCAGCTAGCTTGAGTTGAAAGGCAAGGAAGGTCAAATAAACACAATTCAGCCTTTATCCTGGTGGCTTTTAAGTCCATGCAATGGATGTAAGAGTTCTTAGTCAATATTACAGCACTATGGTCAGAGACAGTGGTGCACACCCAAGGCAGAGATGAAACCTCACTCTTGATTTTAATAACCTGCCTCAACACTTCTTTTTCTTTTTTTTTTTGGTTAAAAAAACCCACCAAACATTACTAGAAGAACATTCCAGCCAACAGAAAGCCAGGTTACTGCCTCACATAGCAGCATGTGCAGCAGTCAACTATTATACCCTCATGATCCACTAACCAAGTTCAAAAGCAGTTTTAAAGTGATAATAAAATGACTGCAACAAAGCACTACTCTGATGTATTAAAGTTACTCTCCTAGAAACTGAGGTCAATGCACCCATTAACCAGGTTAATGGAAGCCTGCTCCCTAATTTCATCTTACTGTCTCCAGCAGATCTAATGGCTTTCCCTGCCAACAGGGAGGCTTCTCACTCCTCATGAGCTGATCCAACTCCTTGCACTGTGAAAAGTAACAAAATCCATGTTCTGCAGGATCCATGAGTTGAACTGGTTCAAGGGTGGAGGAGCCGACAAACTCCAAAGCCTGTACAAGGGTGGGGACAGCCAGAAGCAGCAGCAAAAACAGGAAAAGGTACCAGATTGCTGGATGAAACTTCACACTCAGGGAAACTTTAAACTCTCTGTGTCCAGGGCACATTTGGAGAATGGCCATTTGGCCATTTATGGGCATAAATGCCCATTTATGGCCATTTGGCCATAAAAACACCCTGTCTCAATATCTGGAGACGGGAAAGCTCCAGAGCTAGTCAGGGCTGGTAGGAAAGGACCTTGGAGGACAAAAAAAAAGTTGAAAAAGCTAATGAAGAAGTGAGGCCACCTGAGTTTATAGGCAGACCTTGTGAAAAACAGCTATGTACATGAACTTGGGAGAAAGGTAGTGCTCAGCACTCCTGTGCTGGTTTTGGCTAGAATAGAGTTAATTTTCTTCGTAGTAGCTAGTATGGGACTACGTTTTGGATTTGTGCTGAAAACAGTGTTGATAGCAACAACTAAAACATCAGTGTTTTAAGTAGTGCTTATACTAAATCAAGGACTTTTCAGCTTCTCATGCCCTGCCAGGTGCAGAAGAAGTTGGGAGGGGATACAGCTGGGACAGCTGACCAAAGGGATATTCCATACCATATGACATCATGCTCAGCATATAAAGCTGGGGGAAGAAGGAGAGGACATTTGGAGCAATGGCATTTGTCTTCCCAAGTAACCACTATGTGTGATGGAGCCCTGCTTTCCTGGAGATGGCTGAAACCTGCCTGCCAATGGGAAGTAGTGAATGAATTCCTTGCTTTGCTTGTGTGTGCAGCTTTTGCTTTCCCTATTAAATTGTCTTTATCTCAACCCATGAGTTTTTTCACTTTTACTCTTCTGATTCTCTCCCCAATCCCACCGGGGGGAGTGAGCGAGTGGCTGTGTGGTGCTTAGTTGCTGGCTGGGGTTAAACCACAACAACTCCCCTGCACAACAGCCAGGTTTCCTCCCTTGCTTGCCTCCTCTTTTCTTTGCCAGTGCTTTTTCACACCTTCAGGTGCAACACAAAAGGCCTGGATGTATTTTCTTTTGGACTTCAGACAGACTGATCTCTAAATCAAGATGGGACAGTTTTGCTGGCATAGCCCAGGAGGAGTGTTATTACCGAAGTTACAACTTTCCTCTTCAGCCAGCAAATAAACCAGGGATTAGGCAAGGACCCTGCTGTAAATCTACCCTAATCACCTCAGTGGATGGGAAAGGCTGCTCAGCCCTCACTGCCCTCTGGTTAGTGGGGAAGATGCCAGAAGAGCAGTCAAACTGTGGGTTTACTCTGAAGGAAGAGACCCTGAGATATTGATGAAAGATTTTAAGCATTAGACACACAAAGGGACACCTCTGTTCATATCAGAGTGGAACTTAGGACTATCCTACAGTCCCTTCAAGGGGGGAGGCTGGGAGGGAGGGGGCAGAGGATTATCACTTTACAGCCGGTTCAAAACAACCTCCCAACTCCTCCTCTGCAGCTCAATGCAAGAAGGGGTTAAAGGCACTGTAAGTCTCCCCCACAGCCTCTTGCTGCCCTCCCCAAGGAGGGGGACCAGCTGGGTAGATCTGAAGACAGATCCATCCCCATTGCTATTTCTGCTCAAGCAGCATACAGAGATTTTCCTCAACTCCATGGCCCATGTGGCCAGGATGACCTCCACCAGCCACAAAGGCAGTGCAAGGAACACCATAATTTTTGCCTTTCCTCAAAGCATCTCTTGAAGAACCAGACTGGTCATCATTTACAAAGCAAGGAGAAACATTAGACCCCACAGTCAGACTTCCTGTCCAGCACAGCTGGAGCCAGCCTGGACAGAAGCAGTCCTATGGGGAAGGGCAGCAGCAGCAGATGGTCTGTCACGTTACGGCTCTTTCTGCACTGCACGCTGTCCTGGAGTCAGGCAGGGCTGCAGGACTCGGGAGATAAGAGGGTCTAAGGAAAGTTGTGCCGCACATATATCACATGCTACAGCAATGCTGCACAAAGCTGGGGAGATAAGTAGTGCTCAGCGCAAGAAACCTGAGCAACCGTCAGCAGAGGAGTTGGGCATTAGAGAGGAAATTCACTATTTTAGCTTCTGTGTGTGTGGGAACAAGCAAAACACACTTATTCTGATATCCCTGGAATCCTTCAGATCAGGAGGCTTTAGCTCTTAGAAAGACCTGTACTTCTGGTGGAGTTTTGGTCACAGGGTTGGGGACTGCTGGGGAAAAGCTGCCATCCCAGTGAGGGCAAGTCTTGGTGCCTGAACTGTCCTGCTTGTAGGAAGGAGAAACCTCCCTGCCTCTGCACAGGGACAGCAAGGAGGGACAGTTTTGAACAGTTAATGAAGAGCGTAGAGCTCTTCTGGTGGAAGAGGTGAGGAAGAGCAGCAGCACTGCCATTTCCCACACCTCCACACCCTGCAGCATAGGCCATTTGCAGGGAAGAATCAGCAGCACTTGATATGCTTAAAGCAAAGCTTTCCAGCCCCTTTCAAATCCTAGCAAAGCATTAAGAAAAACACAGAATTTTAAAAATTTAAAAAAAAAAAAAAATCACATTCTCCAAATGCTACAAGCTGGGTTCAAGCAAATCGGCACAAATTAAACAGCGACTGTGGGAATCGCCGTGCCGCCCCAGATGGCTGCGGGATGAGCGGCAACTTTAAGCTCTGCACTGCCAACAGTTAAATGAGGGTCCCTTCACCTTGGTCATCACAACCACTTTGCTACTTTGGTTTCTGTGGTCTGCAGCACACTCATACTCCAAAAAGCTCCTACCTGGCCACAAAGTCAAGACAGCCCTGATGATTGAAAAGCAGTTAGGAATTGTTTTGTTGTTTCATTGTGCCTCTACAGCAGTGAATCACAGTTAGTCCAACTTGGAAATCAATTATAAACAGCAAGTTCCTTCTCCTGCAAATGTAAAAACCAAACAGAGCCAGTTTTGGTATTTACAGCCAGCCAAGCAAGGCAAACAGATAGAGCCTTTAAGGGAGGCACAGAGGCCTGCCTCTGGAAATCTGGCTTTACCAAGTTGCTACAGTAATAACACAAACAGCAAGCGACTTGGAAAATGCCTTCAGCGCTTGCATTGCTTAACTATTGCCAGCAAGCGGTGCTTCTGACATAGGTATAAAGTTCAAACCTAAAGTACCACTCAGAAAGTGCATTTTGAAGGGGAAAAAAAACAGTCATTTTAATTTTCAGAGGAAAGGTAGAATCAGCATTACTATTCCTGTAACAGGAAGGACACTACCCACAGACTAAAACCACGTTGTACAAGGTGCTGTACACAGCAAAAGCAGCTTGCAAGTAAAGAGCACCTCGCCTTTGTGCTATTCAGGGCTTGGCTGCCTTAGTTGGATTATTTTTATCTTAAAAAAAAAGGCACTATTTCATTTTAACATTCTGCTACCTTTACAACCTCCTTAAAATAAGAAAAAAAATCAAGCACTAGGTTAATTCTTACAGGCAAAGAGACTTTGCAGGGGTCTGAAATCGCTTTGCCCTAGAAGAGTTTGAGAGCACTGCGGTCATTATGCAAGTGAAAGGGAGGAGGGAAGACGCTGAAGCCATGCCAATATCCACGGTGGGACAAGTTTTACATTACACAGTGAAATTTAAAGGGAGCTGCAAACTTTAAACAGTGTCCTTCCCTTCAGCTCAGGAAGTTGATTTCAGTATGAACAATATCAGACCTTAAGTCCATCCCTAATATTGTTCTGCTCTAGACATATTTGTGTTCACAGAATCGTATAGGTTGGAAAAGACCTTTAAGATCATCGAATCCAACCGTAAACCTAACACCACCAAGACCACCACTACACCATGTCCCTAAGCACCTCATCCAAATGTCTTTTAAATACCTCCAGGGATGGCGACACAACCACTTCCCTGGGCAGCCTGTTCCAATGCTTGATAACCCTTTCAGTGAAGTAAAATTTCCTAATATCCAGTCTAAACCTCCCCTGGTGCAACTTGAGGCCATTTCCTCTTGTCCTATCACTTGTTACTTGGGAGAAGAGATCGACCCCCACCTCTCTACAACCTCCTTTCAGGTAGTTGTAGAGAGCAATAAGGTCTCCCCTCAGCCTCCTTTTCTCCAGGCTAAACAACCCCAGTTCCCTCAGCCGCTCCTCATAAGACTTGTTCTCTAGACCCTTCACCAGCTTCGTTGCCCTTCTCTGGACACGCTCCAGCACCTCAATGTCTCTCTTGTAGTGAGGGGCCCAAAACTAAACACAGTATTCGAGGTGCGGCCTCACCAGTGCCAAGTACAAAGGGACAATCACTTCCCTAGTCCTGCTGGCCACACTATTTTTGATACAAGCCAGGATGCCATTGGCTTTCTTGGCCACCTGGGCACACTGCTGGCTCATATTCAGGCGGCTGTCAACCAGCACCCCCAGGTCCTTTTCTGCCTGGCAGCTTTCCAGCCACTCTTCCCCAAGCCTGTAGTGTTGCATGGGGTTGCTGTGGCCCAAGTGCAGGACCTCGCACTTGGCCTTGTTGAACCCCATACAATTGACCTCGACCCATCGATCCAGCCTGTCCAGGTCCCTCTATGGAGCCTTCCTACCCTCAAGCAGATCAACACTCCTGCACAACTTGGTGTCATCTGCAAACTTACTGAGGGTGCACTCAATCCCTTCATCCAGATCATTGATAAAGATATTAAACAGAACTGGCCCCAACACAGAGCCCTGGGGAACACCGCTTGTGACCGGCCACAAATTGGAGTAACCTCCATGCACCACCACTCTTTGGGCCCGGCCATCCAGCCAGTTCTTTAACCAGCAAAGAGTACACCCGTCCAAGCCATGAGCAGCCAGTTTCTCCAACGGAGAATGCTGTGGGAAACAGTCTCAAAGGCTTTACTGAAGTCTAGATAGACAACATCCACAGCCTTTCCCTCATCCACTAGGCGGGTCACCTTGTCGTAGAAGGAGATCAGGTTGGTCAAGCAGGACCTGCCTTTCCTAAACCCATGCTGGCTGGGCTTGATCCCTTGGTTATTCTCTACATGCCGTGTGATAGCACTCAGGATGATCTGCTCCATCAGCTTCCCCGGTACCGAGGTCAGGCTGACAGGCCTGTAGTTCCCCGGGTCCTCCTTCCGGCCCTTCTTGAAGATGGGTGTCACATTTGCTAATCTCCAGTCAGCAGGGACCTCCCCAGTTAGCCAGGACTGCTGGTAAATGATGGAAAGGGGCTTGGTGAGCACATCTGCCAGTTCCTTCAGTACTCTCGGGTGGATCTCATCAGGCCCCATAGACTTGTGAGCGTCTAAGTGGTGCAGCAGGTCACTAACCATTTCCCTGGATTATGGGGGGCTCCATTCTGGTCCCCGTCCCTATCTTCCAACTCCGGGGCTGGGTACCCAGAGAACAATTGGCCTCTGCTATTAAAGACTGAGGCAAAGAAGGCATTAAGTACCTCAGCCTTTTCCTCATCCTTGGTCACTGTGTTCCCTCCCCCATCTACTAGGGGCTGGAGATTCTCCTTAGCTCTCCTTTTGCTGCTAATGTATTTGAAGAAGTATGTTTTGTTGTCTTTACGGCAGCAGCCAGATTGAGCTCTAGCTCAGCTTTGGCCCTTCTAATTTTCTCCCCTGCACAGCCTTGCTACACCTTTGTAGTCCTCCTGACTTGCCTGCCCCTTCTTCCAGAGGTCATAGACTCTCCTCTTTTTCCTGAGTTCTAGCCAGAGCTCTCTATTCAGCCAGGCCGGTCTTCTTCCTTGCCGGCTCATCTTTCAGCACCTGGGGGCAGCCTGCTCTTGTGCATTTAGGACTTCCTCCTTAAAGAATGTCCAGCCTTCCTGGACTCCTTTGCCCATTAGGGCTGCCTCCCAGGGGACTCTGTCGACCAGTCTCCTAAACAGGCCAAAGTCCACCCTCTGGAAGTCTAAGGTGGCAGTTTTGCTGACCCCCCTTGCCGCTTCTCCATGTATCAAAAACTCTATCATTTCGTGATCACTCTGCCCAAGACGGCCTCCAACCATCACATGGCTCACAAGTCCTTCTCTGTTCGTGAACAAGAGGTCCAGTGGGGCACCTTCCCTAGTTGGCTCACTCACCAGCTGTGTCAGGAAGTTATCTGCCACGCACTCCAGGAACCTCCTAGACTGTTTCCTCTCTGCTGTATTGTATTTCCAGCAGACATCCAGCAGGTTGAAGTCCCCCACAAGACTTCAGTCAGTTCCATCTCCTGTGAAGACAATTTCATGGATCCCAGGTCTTTCCTCAGGTATTTTATCATCTGAAACCCATAAGAGATATTTACCAGGCTCAAATGCAGCTAAATGCATACACACCCAGCTCAGCCTGCTGGCAGGGTGGGCAGCAGGGACTTTTGCAAGGTACAGAATGACAATCTCTCTGCTGGCACTATCCAATTCAAACTACTACCCAGGCCATCTGAAAGGGGAAGAAAGTAATCTTGGAGGCCCTTTCTGTTTTAGGCAGGTGATATAATAAAAAGATGCAAAAGAATCCAGGTGGTCAGGAGCACAAAAAAATTATTTTTTAGTAAAATAGAATCTGTAAGTGTCACTTCATTAACAAAAGAATAGACTGGGACAGCTCCAAGGCAGAAAGGGATTGACACCCAGCAGAGCCATACTGCAGGCTTGCTGCCCTGAAACCCATTTCCTTCTCTGTATACCCTTGTTTTTGCCTGCTGACAACCCAGGAGCATTCACCATGTTTGGGACTTTCCCATTTCTCCCACCATTCCACCCCATCTTCTTCCACGTGGACACAGTGCCCACAGCCCTCCATCCACTGCAGTGTTGCTGCAGGAGATCCCAGGTCACTTTTACAAGACCTATAAGATGGAGTTGAATGTGTCACTAAACCCAGCGTTTTCTTGTCCCCAGACACCAGCTCAGGAATTCCTGAAGGTGAGGGATCTGCTTGTACACTTACACACACACACATTTTAAAACACAGCAGATGTGGTGCTCCCGAGGACAAGGCATGTGTTGCCAGTGCATCACTCCGCCTTGCCGATGGGTGCCCATTACCATCCTCATTTTGGAGGCTGGTTATGATTTTGGACCAAACTCTTCCTCAGGCTCTGAGCACATCCCAACTCCTCTCTGCCCCAGAAAGGCAGGGCTGTAGGGAAAAGTAATCTCTGTCATACCAGCTAATACAGTTGAAAGAAGGAACATTTTCTGGATCACAAGCCTTTCTGAAAGCTCAGATCCACATGGCTAAAGGCTTGCCTTGTTTCTCCACCAATATTAACTTAGCTAGCAGGAGACATTAATCCTTACAAGTCTTACCTTCCTTCAGTCCTGGGACTAACTGTAGTAACATCAATGATTCATAGACAGCAACTTTCTACCTGTTAATCACTTTCCTATCAGCTTCTACCCACCTTAATCCCAAATAACCCTTCCCTGAAAAATCAACAGGGCCCATTTGCAAATCACCACAACTGGGTCACTCTGACAATAAAGCCATTGCACTGTGCAAAGCTGATTTCCTTTAAGAGTGGTAGCACTTTAGGGGGACTTAGCTGAGCCCTCTGTCCTCCCACACAAGACCCAGTAGCCTCCTCTTCCTCATCAAAAAAGAATCTTATTTATTAAAGCATAAGATAGTGTGTCAGTCCTTTTGTGTTGTCCCCAGGAGCACGTGCAGCTTCATCAAACCTTCCTCCGCTTTCAGCTCCTCCAACTATTAGATTTCTCCCCAAACAGTCCTGCCATCAGCTACAAAGAGGTGTAAACCCACAGTTACTCCACTGAAACCTACAGGACTGCTCTGGCTTTACACCACTTCAGAGGAGCTTTCACCTGTAGTTATTCACTGTGTGAACACCAACTCATTTCTGCTGCAATATCAATGCAACAGATTCGTGGCCTGTTGGGCAGTCCTGCATTTTCAGATGCAGATGCTCAAAGCCAGATATCCCTATCCCAGTTTTGCTACACTGGTATTTACTCCCCACTCTTCACACACAACTGTCCTAGCTATTCACATCTGCCTTTGACTTCAAAGCAAGCCAGGGCTGCTCAAAACATTTTCAAACTAAGTCACTTATACAGACATCCACCCTGCTTTATTCCTGATATCCCATCCCTTTGGAAACCGAGCACTAAAACAGGCAGAAGAGTTTTATTGCCATTCACCACTTAGAAAAACATCAACTGACAGCTCAGCGCTATCACACACATGGCGAGCTCAAGCTCCCAATCGGCTGCTAGCACAGGCTGCCACGGTGTCATGCAGCCCCGCTGATAAGACCCTGGGGAACCTGCAGCCAACAGCAAAAGAATGCTGCAACAGTTTAAATTCTGGTTACTTCTTCTCCATAGGATGCACAAGGAAAACAAAGCAAAGTGAGGAAAAAGCTTTAGTTTCCCCAGATGATAACACTTGAAGTATTTCAGTGCCAAGAAAATATTCCAGGGCAGACAGAAAGGAAGTTTTGCATGATCTCTAGCAAAACACTTGCTGCTTGCACAGAGACTTTTTTGCTGCCTGCACTTTGCAGACACATAAAAGCCCCCAAACTTCCACCAAGCTCTGCAGAGCCCACCCTTTGCCAGCAGCCCCAAAGCTCATCCTATGGAAACTTGCATGAATATTTTTCCTGTGGATAAGGACTTCTCTAGTCCCCACAGGGCAGGTTGCACTGGAGCTCGGCTCACGCCTGGTGCAAACTCTGGCAGCAGCACAGCCCCTTCACCAGAACAATTCCCCCCCACACCCAGGGGTTAGAGAGCATCCCCACACCACAGCATAGACTCACCACCAGGATCAGTGTCCCCAGGCACTCAGCCAGCACTTGCCGGACTAATTTCTTTCTGATCCTCAGATGCTCCTCAATAGTAGCAAGAACATCCTTTTGCCTCCCCATCACAGTAAAGTTGCCCTTCAAGCGGTGTCAGGGAAAAAGCAGCAGCTGACCAAACCTCAGCAAGGTTTCTTTCCTAGCAGAGCTGCCTTTGCTTATAAATAAGTTCAGCAATGCCTGACATACCTCCTGGGTAACCACACCCCTTCCACCCTCTCTTCAAACCCAATTATTTTTTTTTTCCTCCTTTTCAGCATGAGACAAGAGTGGGTGGTTTTCTTCATTTTCTTTATTGCTTGCATAGGTGAGCAAAGGATTCAGGAGTTTCAGAAGAAGGAATTAAATGTGACAAAGATGCCCTGCTCAAACCCCTGCTGTTTTCATCACTTACCACCTAAAACATGGGGCCATATCTGCCTCTCCAGCTTCAACTGAGGTCCTAAAAGCTAAAAGCATAGACTGAGCAGTATCTTAACCCATTTGTGCAATCACAGTACCCTGCTTTCAGCTTGCTTTCCCTCCCAAATTCCAGCAGGATGGCAAAGTGATGAGTACTCCTGTGCTGATCCAGAGGCTGCAGGTGCTTTTGCAGCAAAATCGTGGGGCAGGAGGGTTTGATCCCCCACACCTGTACTGCAGGCTGAGGCCAAGGCACCTCCTGACTCCAGCGATTACCCAGCTGAAGCTGGTATCAAGAAGCAAGACAAGACCTCTCTCCATGAACAGCTGCATCTGGGTCCAAACTCTTGTGTATCCTTACAGTTTCTCTCCCCCTCCCAGGGCTTTGGGAGAGCATTTCCAGCCCAGTCCCCATGAAAGCTGTAAGGAAAGTGGGGAGAGGTCCCAAGCACAGAGCCAGTCCCTTGTCATAGGACCTTGACGAGGAGACCACTGACTCACTGAGCCTCACAGGAACCAACCCCTGCTGCCTTTTCATCCTCAGTAATGTCCTGTATCACCCTGGGACAGTTCTATGGGACAGTGTCCTGGTTTCAGCTAAGACAGAGTTAATTTTCTTATAGTGGCTGGTATGGGGCTATGTTTTGGATTTGTGCTGAAAACAGTGTTGATAATACAGGGATGTTCTAGTTGTTGCTGCACTAGTCAAGGACTTTTCAGCTTCCCCTGCTCTGCCAGGTGCAGAAGAAGCTGGGAGGGGACACAGCCAGGATAGTTGATCCAAACTGACCAAAGGGCTATTCCATACCACATGACGTCATGCTCAGTATATAAAGCTGGGGGAAGAAAAAGGAAGGAGGGACATTCAGAGTGATGGCATTTGTCTTCCCAAGTAACTGTTAGGCATGATGGAGCCCTGCTTTCCTGGAGATGGCTGAACACCTGCCTGCCCATGGGAAGTAGTGAATTAATTCCTTGCTTTGTTTGCGTGCGCGGCTCTTGCTTTACCTATTAAACTGTCTTTAGCTCAACCCTCGAGTTTTCTTACTTTTGCTCTTCCGATTCTCTCCCCCATCCCACCGGAGGGGAGTGAGTGAGCGGCTGTGTGGTGTTTAGCTGCCGGCTGGGGCTAAGCCATGGCAGTCCTTTTTGGCGCCCAATGTGGGGCTTGAAGGGTTTGAGATAATGACAGATTTGATTGGAATGTGCCAGATAGATAGAATTTATAGCTGTTATTGCTGTTTAGCTATTAATCAGCAGGCTTCTGTGCTTGCCATAGGCTTGCTTGCCTTACTGTATGTTAGAGTCTAGGACTCGTTAGTGGCTGCTTTTTGCTTTCACTGCTTGCTGTGCTGCTGTACTGCTGATCATCTTACTGTGCTGTGCCTGGGAACATTTTGATAACAGCAATGGTCTTGCGCCTGGGCTGGCAGATGGCCAGGACATAGCTGCTGTTTCTGTGCTGCTGCACTGGACAGGCTGGAACTCCGGTGTGAACTTGAGTCAAAG
This sequence comes from Ciconia boyciana, assembly GCF_034638445.1. NCBI lineage: Eukaryota > Metazoa > Chordata > Aves > Ciconiiformes > Ciconiidae > Ciconia > Ciconia boyciana. The sequence continues at coordinate 22,134,735 of NC_132937.1, forward strand.
GGACTGTGACCTGTGGATGAATCCACGTGGGAGCAGGACACCCCGAAGCGTCTGTGCCCATGGATAAGCCCATGCCAGAGCAGGTATATCTTGAAACGTCTGTGGCCATGGTTATGTCTGTGCCACAGCAGGTATACCTCTGAAGGGATTGTGGCCCAAGGATAAGTCCAGGCTGGATAAGGTGCACCTCAAAGCATCTGTGGCTGTGGATGAAGTCCATGCTGGATAAGGTGCACCTCGAAGCATCTGTGGCTGTGAATAAAGTCCATGCTGCAGCAGGTACACCACCATCAGTGGCTGTGCATGAGGCCATGTTGGAGCAAGTTTACTTCTGAAGGGACTACATTCTGTGGATAAGTCCAAGCTGGAGCAGGGGCAAGGGGAGGACTTCATTGCAATGTTAAACTTGATGGTCTGGTCCAAAGGGACCAGGGGTGGAGATTGTAATGGAAATACCTTTAAATTGTTGTATCCCGTGATTTGAGTTGCATGTTGTGGGAATTACTATAGCAGGAACCCCTTGTTGCTGGCCAGGCTAGGAGCAAGGGGAGGAGTTTATTGCAATGTTAAACCCTATAACCTGGCCCAAAAGGACCAGGGGTGGACAGTGTAATGGATATACCTTTAAATTGTTGTAACCCATGATTTGAGTTGCATGTTATAGGAATTACTACAGCCGGAACCACCTGAACAAATGGAGGACAAGCCTTACAAGAAGCAGTGCAAGTGCAGCAGTGACCCGACCTGAGCTGGCTTTGGTGCCCAATAACCTGGGCACAACACACCACCTCTCCTGTCCTGAGTGACCACCATAAGAGATGAAGCCCAAAGTCATGCACTAAATGAACTCAGTGGACATTTTGTGGACATTTATGGACATTTTACAAATATTTTGTAGGGGTTGTCCATAGACTAAGGGAATGATATGTGTGTATTATATCAAAGGATGGGAAGGGTGATAGTGGGTAATGAGAATGTATTGGATAGTGTGAGACCTGAGCATGATGTAAATGGTATAGAATAAGGGGTGGATACTGTCCTGGTTTCAGCTAAGATAGAGTTAATTTTCTTATACTGGCTGGTATGGGGCTATGTTTTGGATTTGTGCTGAAAACAGTGTTGATAATACAGAGATGTTTTAGTTGTTGCTGCACTAGTCAAGGACTTTTCAGCTTCCCCTGCTCTGCCAGGTGCAGAAGAAGCTGGGAGGGGACACAGCCAGGATAGTTGATCCAAACTGACCAAAGGGCTATTCCATACCATATGACGTCATGCTCAGCAATAAAAAGCTGGGGGAAGAAGAAGGAAGGGGGGACATTCAGAGTGATGGTGTTTGTCTTCCCTAGTAACCATTATGCGTGAGGGAGCCCTGCTTTCCTGGAGATGGCTGAACACCTGCCTGCCCATGGGAAGGAGTGAATGAATTCCTTGCTTTGCTTTGCTTGCGTGCACGGCTCTTGCTTTACCTATTAAACTGTCTTTAGCTCAACACACGAGTTTTCTTACTTTTACTCTTCTGATTCTCTCCCCCATCCCACCAGGGGGGAGTGAGTGAGCGGCTGTGTGGTGTTTAGCTGCCAGCTGGGGCTAAACCACGGCAGACAGTCTGAATGAAAGCTGTCCCAGTCTGTACCATCTGAGGTGAGGGCTGCTAACAGGACGCATGCCACTCGTGGCATCTGGTTTCTGTTAAGTGAGTAGTAAAAATTCCCCAGGCTCTTTGAGTCACTGGGGCTTGATGCAGAGCAGCAGGGCTGAATTTGCAGGACTGAAAGGGACTCCTTTCCTGGATTTGTTCCCCCACCTCCTCTGCAAAGCCACAGATGCCCAGTTTTTCCTCTTCCCCTTATTTAACCATCGACTTTCCTGTTAGAAAAGCAGAGCTTTTTAGTGCAGTGGTGAATGGGCCTTTATTTCAAACAGAAGCTGCAGCCAGCCCAAGGAGTAGAGTCAGGAATGTGGTTTAGAAAGCAGTAATGTGTGAGGAATCAAATGCAGGGAAACACTTGGGTCCAAGCATAATTACAGGGACAGGAAACTTTCCTCATTACTTTGCTCTCAGGCCTGGTCTGGTGTCACCAGCATCAATGGGGTCCTCTGAACTACAGCGAGCACTCCATCAGCCCCGTGCGTGCTTGCTGTGGCTGGGGTTTGCAAACCAGTGCTCCGGACATGTGTTTTTTACCTTCTCTCTCTCTCTCCCCCCTCACCCTCTTGCCGTGCATCGCCCAAGCCATGGAGGATCCACAGCCACTCCTCTGCCTCGCTTCCTCCTGCACTCCCCTCTCCTTTATACTCCACTCTGTCCTTTTCAACCCAACTCTGTATTGAAGCCATCACAGCCAGAAACGAAGCTGTGTGTTGGGGTTTTTCCCTTTTGGCAGTTCCTAAGCTAAAGTCTGTGGGCTATTTTGCCATTTGTTGAACCACGGGTGTGCTGATGCTGTGTTCTGTGGTGTAGGTTTATTGAGATTTATTTAGACTGGGTCCTGGATCCCGTCCCTTCCCTGGTGGTGCGGACAGAGCCATAAGACCAGAGAGAGACAGGTGAGGAGCAAGAGGTATGGGGAGGTGTGATGTTGTCCAGGTAGGTAGGTAGGTACATTTCTCCTGTCTGCAGCATCTGAGCCCCTCTGGCTATGAGTTGAGGATACACACATTTCCTCACAACTGGTGAAAGGAGGGGAGATGTCTAGGCTCCCAGGTTGATGGTAGAAGATGGTGGTAACACCAGCATCAAAGCTGGTGCTTGGAAAAGTCTAGACAGACGCAAGCCAGGGTGGGGTTGGTGCTCTGACACCGGCTCTGCAACTGACTCACGGCCTGACCCTGAGAAAATCCTTTACCTTTCCACACCTCAGCTTCTCCATCAGTAAATTGGAGAGAGTGACATGGGATTCCCTTCTCGGGGCATTGTGAGGGTGAATCACTGCAGCCCAAGATCCAGTGACTTAAAATGAGCAATAGGGACTTATGCAACTCCTTTCCCAGTAAATAGCCATGTTATTATCTAGGAAGGAGCTTGGGGAAGGGACCGTGATTCAACACTGGAAGAAGCAGAAGATCATTTCAGAAGCAATAACTAATCAAAGTGTGGGTAAGGGCTGAAAGACCCCAATTCTGGAGCTTCTCTGTGCCAAGGCAGGAATTTCCCTGCCACACCATTCAGCTGGGCTCCAGGGACACATGATCTAAGCACAAAACAATTAAAGATGTGTGTCAGCAGCAACAGGTTTCCAAACAAGCCCATCTCCTGCAGTAACTGGTGCACAGGCTACTGGTACCCACCCTGGTGGTTAGAAGTCCATGGGTCAGTAGAAGTAAACAAGGAAGGATGTAGCAGTAAGACAAAAAAGGTAGGACCTCAGAGCTGCTGGGCTTTCCTAGTGTTGGGTGGACACAACGAGATGTCCACGCCTTTGGTGTTGCCTTGCATGGGCATTCAAAGATGCTATTTCACAGCACAAAGGCTTGAAAAAAGGAAATTTCCAAACCTCTGTCACAAAAGCTTATGCCTGACCTCCTGGTGGTGGTGCCAAAGCCACTGAAGCCCAAGCAAGGAACTTCTGTTGTCAGTCATGGCCTGATTCAAACATCAGGTGTTAAAGTGCCTAGAGTGAACTACCCCTATCGATCTGTACAGTGTCCAAAAATCAAGGTATTGGGTAGGGGGGGCAATGTAACACTTTAATTTATGGAAACTGCTGGTTGCCCAGAGGAAAACTCAAAGAGAAAAAGGAAGCTCAGCTTAGCAGGGAAATCAGAGACAACATTGTTCTGTTGTGCTTGTTCCATAAATCTCAGTCTTTTCTTCCAATATCTTCTGGGACCCACAAATATGGGAGTAGCTAGGGATAAACCAAGATTTGAACCCATGCCCTCTGACCCCAGTCCAACAGAGCACTTGTCTGTAATATTTGTCACTTTCTTATTCCTTTCCTTTACCTCCCGCAGAACCATGCAACGTACCACAAAAAATTCACTATGCTCTGGCTGTTATTTCTAGACATGATCCAAAACCAACACTCAGGTTCCAAGTTTGCTGTTTGCGTTGCCGCTTGGCTCCCTCCCTCATCACTCCACTCTGGGGGAAAGACACAGGTGAAATTTTAAAGGAAGAACCAATCCTTGGCTCCTCCCCTTCAGCTGTTTTCATACTGGCTCTAGTGACACAAAATAAACTCAGACTCATAAACTCCTTGGCTTCTGCAGAGTGCTGAATCAGCCTCCAGCAATGTAATTTTTCCTATTAAAAACTAAGTTTAACAAAGTAACCAGACTTCTCCTTAAGCAGCTGAATGGATAAACCTGGACCAATGGGTTCCACACCTTGTCCAAGCCAAATTGATTCACCCATCCCAGGATGCATGGTGCAATCCAATAAGGAGAAAAGTGTAAATCACACAAATCTCTAATGAATCATTGCAGTGATGGCTGGGTCACCTGGTGCAAAAGCTGTTATGCCAAGAGAGGTCACTGGGTCAAAGCATGACAGGTTTCATCCTTGTGCAATCTCCCTGTGGAAGATACCTCTGATACCTCATCTCCTTCCCATGATCTACTTGACAGAGCAATATGGTGACATGTTCAGAAGATTTCACTAAAAATAAAAATTATAGCTTGCCTAGTAAGGCAGAGTAGGAAGTGAGTGGGTAGGAAGTTTGTAAGCTTTCTAAACTATTCTAGCTGGAGGGTTGAGTGCAGTGATTTCAACATCCTGCCTTGAATCTCCAGATTTGCAGAGCCAGGTGTTCATTCCATGTCTGGGTTTGCTTAGCCCTCCACCTTGAGTTAGAAAACTGGAGAAATTCCTCCAGGGAACAGGATTAGTCTACATAGCTGAGGGTTGTTGATGGCATCTGTGTTTGGAGAAACTTAAGGTGAAACTGCAATCCTAATTTATGTTCCTCAGATATCTAAGAAAGGCCTGGAAGCTGACAAACTGAATTTGGACTTTGAATTACAATATACTAATGGGAATAATATTTCAAAATCCCTGAAAACAGCTCTTCATGAAGTCCACTGCTTAGGACCAAGTGGAGCAAAAGGTGACCCTGAGCTGAGTCTATACCTCTTATTCAGATGTATCCCTGTCCTGGTTTCAGCTAGGATAGAGTTAATTTTCTTCCTAGTAGCTGGTATAGTGCTGTGTTTTGGATTTTAGTATGAGAATAATATTGATAACATGCTGATGTTTCGGCTGTTGCTAAGTAATGTTTACACTAGTCAAGGACGTTTCAGCTTCCCATGCTCCGCCAGGCGCACAAGAAAATGGGAGGGGGCACAGCCAGGATAGTTGATCAAAACTGGCCAAAGGGTTATTCCATACCACATGGCATCATGCTCAGTATATAAACTGGAGGGAGATGGCCAGGGGGTAGCGGTTGCTGCTTGGGGACTGGCTGGGTGTTGGTCGGTGGGCGGTGGGCGGTTGTATCACTGTTTTCTTTTTTCCCTCGGGTTTTGTTCCTCTCTTGCTCTCTTGTTGTTTTCCTTCTCATTACAATTTATTATTATTATTTTGTTGTTGTTGTTGTGACAATTATTAAACTGTTCTTATCTCAACCCACGAGTTTTCTTACTTTTGCTCTTTTGATTCTCTCCCCCATCTCACCAGGGGGTGGGGGAGGGTGAGTGAGCAGCTGTGTGGTACTTAATTGTCGACTGGGGCTAAACCACAACAGTCCTTTTTGGCGCCCAACATGGGGCTCAAAGGGTTTGAGATAATAACAGATTAACCAGAGCATATTAAGGAATTTAGATCTGTTAGTAGTTGCGGGCCATGATATTGATTCATCTGTTCTTGATATTGGTTTACCTGATCTGCACCATGCTCATATTTTTGCTGTACATGTTAAAGATCGGTGTTGTTTTTTGCAGTTTGCTGTGCTCTGCTATGATTGGTGATGTTTTGCCTGGGAGATTTGTTATTAAAACAGTGACCTTGGGTTTATTTTGGTATCTAAGTTTCCTACTGAAACCATTACCGTATGTCAGGTACCACCTCATGGAGACAATTAGCAATGATACTTCTTCCTCTGAGAGGTTTTTTATGGAGGAAATACAAAATGGCACCTTTGCTACCTTCTTCTACAATGTTTCCTCCTTCATTACAATAACTTTTCAGTATCTATCTTGAACATGCTTGGGTAGTTAAGATACATCTCTTGGTATTGCTTGGGAATATTGTTTTGATTTTGTCCAAGATTAGTAAGCAATTTAAGAATATCATCCAGAGATCTGCCCCAAGGCTGGATAGTTATGAGTGGCAGGGTGTGTGGGATAGCATGGGCAAATGCCTAGGACGGTGGGCACCTCCAGTGTTTTGGAACTTCACCCCTGAACAAGTGCAGAATCCTGAAAAATTAGTAGAATATTTGGAAAAAGTATGATGTCACCCTGACAATTCTAAGGAGATCCAAATCACTGCAATGTGCTGGGGCCTGGCCCATGCCTACCGAGCCCTGTTCAACACTATTCACAGAATCACAGAATCACAGAATCGTATAGGTTGGAAAAGACCTTTAAGATCATCGAATCCAACCGTAAACCTAACACTACCAAGACCACCACTACACCATGTCCCTAAGCACCTCATCCAAACGTCTTTTAAATACCTCCAGGGATGGCGACACAACCACTTCCCTGGGCAGCCTGTTCCAATGCTTGATAACCCTTTCAGTGAAGTAAAATTTCCTAATATCCAGTCTAAACCTCCCCTGGTGCAACTTGAGGCCATTTCCTCTCATCCTATCACTTGTTACCTGGGAGAAGAGATCGACCCCCACCTCTCTACAACCTCCTTTCAGAACCCTCAAGGGTCTGGTGACAAAACGACAGGCACTGAGGCTACTCTGGACCACTCTGTTACGGGCACTGTGGTCATTCCAGCCCCCTCTGTGACAGGCACTGCAGTCACTCCAGCCCCCGCGGCAACAGGTACTGTGGTTCAACCAGGGAACCAGCCCATGTCAGTATTAGTTGCCCCTATATACAAGAAGAAATCCTGGAAGCAAAAGTCAGCTCATTTAGAAAGGGAAGATGAAAGAGCAGGGCCATCACAAGGAGAGGAAGAACTTGCGGATGAGACGGAAACCACCCAATCCCTATCCATGAGTGAGCTGCGAGATATGCGAAAAGATTTCAGCCATCGTCCAGGGGAGCACGTTGTCTCCTGGCTGCTCTGATGCTGGGATAGTGGGGCCAGTAGCCTGGAATTAGAGGGTAAGGAAGCCAAGCAGCTGGGATCCCTTTCTAGGGAAGGGGGCATTGACAAAGCGATTGGAAAAGGGGAACCATTCCTCATCCTCTGGAGGTGACTCCTGTCAGCTATGAAGGAAAGATATCCCTTCAAGGAAGATGTTGTATGTCGCCACGGGAAATGGACCACCATGGAGAGAAGTATCCAGTACCTGAGGGAATTACCCGTGCTGGAGGTGATTTATGGTGACCTGGACGACAAGCAGTTACCCACAGATCCAGATGAGGTCCAGTGCACACGACCCACGTGGCAGAAGTTGGTACGGAACGCACCATTGTCGTGTGCCAACTCATTGGCAATACTGACCAGGAAAGACGGAGAGGGTGCAACAGTGGATGAAGCGGCTAGTCAGCTCCGGGAATACGAAGAAAGTATGTCTTCCTCCCTTGTCTCGGCTGTGGAGAAATTGTCCCGGAAGGTCCAGCAACTCAAAGAGGATAGGTCCTACTTTCCACCTGTACAGACCAGTATCTCAGCTATTAGGAGTCAGCGTTCTTCTGCTCAAGAGAGAGGATATAGAGGGTACACACCACGGGGTACCCTATGGTTTTACCTGCGTGACCACGGAGAGGACATGAGGAAGTGGAATGGAAAACCTACCTCGACCCTAGAGGCACGGGTACGTGAGTTGCAAGGAAAAACAATCACCAAAGGGGGTTCTTCCAGGAAAATTGCTGCTCCGGTTTCCAGTGGACAGTTCCCCAGACAGAGTAAAAGGGCTGATCTTACTCCTGATTTTAATTAAGGAACTCCTGACTCGTATATACAAGAAATGGGTAATGAATATTATGACCAGAATTAGGGGGGCCCTGCCTCCAGCCAGGTGGAGGAAAGGGACAACCGGGTTTACTGGACTGTGTGGATTCGATGGCCTGGCACATCAGACCCACAGGAGTATAAGGCTCTAGTGGACACCGGTGCACAGTGCACCCTAATGCCGTCAAGGTATATAAGGGCAGAACCCATCTGTATTTCTGGAGTGACAGGGGGATCCCAACAGCTGACTGTATTGGAGGCCGAAGTGAGCCTAACTGGGAATAAGTGGCAAAAGCACCCCATTGTGACTGGCCCAGAGGCTCCGTGCATCCTTAGCATAGACTACCTCAGGAGAGGGTATTTCAAGAACCCAAAAGGGAACCAGTGGGCTTTTGGTATAGCTGCCTTGGAGACGGAGGACATTAAACAGCTATCTACCTTGCCTGGTCTCTCGGAGGACCCTTCTGTTGTGGGGTTGCTGAGGGTCAAAGAACAACAGCTGCCAATTGCTACCACAACGGTGCACCGGAGGCAATATCGTACCAACCGAGACTCCCTGATTCCCATCCATAAGCTGATTCATCAACTGGAGAGCCAAGGAGTGATCAGCAAGACTCGTTCACCTTTTGACAGTCCCATATGGCCAGTGCAAAAGTCTAATGGAGAGTGGAGACTAACAGTAGACTATCGTGGCCTGAATGAAGTCACGCCACTGCTGAGTGCTGCCGTGCCGGACATGCTGGAACTTCTATACAAACTGGAGTCAAAAGCAGCCAAATGGTATGCTACAATTGATATCGCTAATGTGTTTTTCTCAATCCCTTTGGCAGCAGAGTGCAGGCCACAGTTTGCTTTCACTTGGAGGGGCGTTCAGTACACTTGGAATCGACTGCCCCAGGGGTGGAAACACAGCCCCACCATTTGCCATGGACTGATCCAGATGGCACTGGAACAGGGTGAAGCTCCAGAACATCTGCAATACATTGATGACATTATCGTGTGGGGCAATACAGCAGAAGAAGTTTTTGAGAAAGGGAAGAAAATAGTCCAAACCCTCCTGAAAGCCAGTTTTGCCATAAAACAAAGTAAGGTCAAGGGACCTGCACAGGAGATCCAGTTTTTAGGAATAAAATGGCAAGATGGACGTCGTCAGGTCCCAATGGATGTGATTAACAAAATAACAGCCATGTCTCCACCAACTAGCAAAAAGGAAACACAAGCTTTCTTAGGCATTGTGGGTTTTTGGAGAATGCATATTCCAAATTACAGTCTGACTGTAATCCCTCTCTACCAAGTGACCTGGAAAAAGAACAATTTCAAATGGGGCCCTGAGCAACGACAAGCCTTTGAACAAATTAAACGGGAGTGTCATGGTTTACTCCCAGTTGGCAGCTAAGCAGCACACAGCCGCTCGCTCACTCCCCCCCGGTGGGATGGGGGAGAGAATCAGAAGAGTAAAAGTGAGAAAACTCAAGGGTTGAGATAAAGACAGTTTAATAGGTAAAGGAAAAGCCGCGCACGCAAGCAAAGCAAAACAAGGAATTCATTCACTACTTCCCATGGGCAGGCAGGTGTTCAGCCATCTCCAGGAAAGCAGGGCTCCATCATGCGTAATGGTTACTTGGGAAGACAAATGCCATCACTCCGAACGTCCCCCCTTCCTTCTTCTTCCCCAGCTTTATATACTGAGCATGACATCATATGGTATGGAATAGCCCTTTGGTCAGTTTGGATCAACTATCCTGGCTGTGCCCCCTCCCAGCTTCTTGTGCACCTGGCAGAGCATGGGAAGCTGAAAAGTCCTTGACTAGTGCAGCAACAACTAAAACATCTCTGTATTATCAACACTGTTTTCAGCACAAATCCAAAACATAGCCCCATACCAGCCACTATAAAGAAAATTAACTCTATCTCAGCTGAAAACAGCACATGGAGATGTTCATGCAGTAGCCCTTGGGCCAGTCCAGGCAGGGCAAGATGTAAAAAATGTGCTCTACACCGCAGCCAGGGAGAATGGCCCTACCTGAAGCCTCTGGCAGAAATCGCCAGGGGAGACTCAAGGTCGACCCCTAGGGTTTTGGAGTCAGGGATACAGAGGATCCGAGGCCCGCTATACTCCAACTGAAAAAGAGATCTTGGCAGCATATGAAGGGGTTCGAGCTGCTTCGGAAGTGGTTGGTACTGAAGCACAGCTCCTCCTGGCACCCCGGCTGCCGGTGCTGGGCTGGATGTTCAAAGGGAGGGTCCCCTCTACACATCATGCAACTGATGCTGCGTGGAATAAGTGGGTTGCACTGATCACACAACGGGCTCCAATAGGAAACCCCAATCGCCCAGGAATCTTGGAAGTAATTATGGACTGGCCAGAAAGCAAAGATTTCGGAATATCGCCAGAGGAGGAGGTGACACGTGCTGAGGAGGCCCCACTGTACAGTAAACTACCAGAAAATGAGAAGCAGTATGCCCTGTTTACTGATGGGTCCTGTCGTATTGTAGGAAAGCATCGGAGATGGAAAGCTGCTGTATGGAGTCCTATACGACAAGTGGTAGAAACTGCTGAAGGAGATGGTGAATCGAGCCAATTTGCAGAAGTAAAAGCCATTCAGCTGGCTTTAGACATTGCTGAAGGAGACAAGTGGCCAGTGCTCTATCTCTGTACTGACTCATGGATGGTGGCAAATGCCCTGTGGGGGTGGTTACAGCAATGGAAGCAGAACAATTGGCAGCACAGAGGCAAACCCATCTGGGCTGCCGCACTGTGGCAAAACATTGCTGCCCGGGTAGAGAACCTGGTTGTAAAAGTACGTCACGTAGATGCTCATGTACCCAAGAGTCAGGCCACTGAGGAACATCAAAACAACCAGCAGGTGGATCAGGCTGCTCAGATTGAAGTGGCTCAGGTGGACCTGGACTGGCAACATAAGGGTGAATTATTTATATCTCAGTGGGCCCATGACACCTCAGGCCATCAAGGAAGAGATGCAACATAGAGATGGGCTCGTGATCGAGGGGTGGACTTGACCATGGACACTATTGCATAGGTTATCCATGAATGTGAAACATGCGCTGCAATCAAGCAATCAAGAGGTTAAAGCCTCTGTGGTATGGAGGGCGATGGCTGAAATATCAATATGGGGAGGCCTGGCAGATCGATTCTATCACACTCGCACAAACCCACCAAGGCAAGCGCTATGTGCTTACAATGGTGGAAGCAACCACCGGATGGCTCGAAACATATCCTGTGCCCCATGCCACCACCCGGAACACTATCCTGGGCCTTGGAAAGCAAGTCTTATGGCGACATGGAAACCCCAGACAGAACTGAGTCAGACAATGGGACTCATTTTCAAAATAATCTCATAGACACCTGGGCCAAAGAGCACAGCATTGAGTGGGTATATCACATCCCCTATCATGCACCAGCCTCCGGGAAAATCGAAGGATACAACGGGCTGTTAAAGACTACACTGCGAGCAATGGGTGCTGGGACATTCAAACATTGGGATACACATTTAGCAAAGGCCACCTGGTTAGTCAACACTAGGGGATCTGTCAGTCGAGCTGGCCCTGCCCAATCAAAATTTTACATACTGTAGAAGGGGATAAAGTCCCTGTAGTGCACATAAAAAACATGCTGGAGAAGACAGTTTGGGTTACTCCTGCCTCAGGCAAAGGCAAGCGTATTCGTGGGATTGCTTTTGCTCAAGGACCGGGGTGTACTTGGTGGGTAATGCGAAAGGATGGGGAAGTCCACTGTGTACCTCAAGGGGATTTGATTTTGGGTGAGAATAGCCAATGAACTGAATGGTATGATGTTAACTGCTATATAATATTGTGTGTCATCACTTTTATGGTTGCTATACGCCATATCAACGGTATTTCAGTGAGAATCACCCAGATTAATGAAGAATGAACTTTGATGAAACCAAGCAAAGGGCAGCAGTGATGGACCCAGAACTGGCTTCAGCATGCAACAATCCAACACCACAGACCATCTCTCCTGCCCTGAAAGACTGTTATGACAGATGGAGCCCAAAGTCATGGACTAGATGAACTCAAAGGACATTTTAGAGGGATGGCCCATAGACCAAGGGAATGATACCTGGGTGTATATCTCAAAAGACAGGAAAAGTGGTGGTGATTAATTGGAATGTATTAGAAAGGGTAGGACCTGGGCATGACGTAGATGGTATAGAATAAAGGGTGGATACTATCCTGGTTTCGGCTGGGCTAGAGTTAATTTTCTTCCTAGTAGCTGGTATAGTGCTGTGTTTTGGATTTTAGTATGAGAATAATATTGATAACACACTGATGTTTGGCTGTTGCTAAGGGGTGTTTACACTGGTCAAGGGCTTTTCAGCTTCCCATGCTCTGCCAGGTGCACAAGAAGCTGGGAGGGGGCACAGCCAGGATAGTTGATCCAAACTGGCCAAAGGGCTATTCCATACCATATGGCATCATGCTCAGTATATAAACTGGGCGGTGTTGGCTGGGGGGTAGCAGTCACTGCTCGGGGACTGGCTGGGCGTCTGTTGGCGGGTGGTGAGCAGTTGTATCACTGTTTTTTTTCCCCTTGGGTTTTGTTCCTCTCTTGCTCTCTTGTTGTTTTCCTTCTCATTACAATTTATTATTATTATGTTGTTGTTGTTGTTCCAATAATTAAACTGTTCTTATCTCAACTCACAAGTTTTCTTACTTTTGCTCTTCTGATTCTCTCCCCCATCCTATCGGGGGGGAGGGTGAGCGAGCAGCTGTGTGGTACTTAATTGCCGACTGGGGCTAAACCATAACAATCCCATAGGGATGGATCCCCCAGAGTTATACTGGAGCATGGGCCCACAGCCTGTTCCCACTGGCAGTTCCTTGTCATGTCTGATTTCCTCCTCATCCCAATTTACAGGAAAAAACATCATTCATCACATGCCATTCCTGTAGAGAAGCAGTTGCATACCAGAATAACACCTGTACACTGGAAAAGCACTGATTGCTCTAGAAGAAAGCTTTTTATTAACACATCTGAAAGGAAAGGTATTACAAACAGCTCTCCTGAAATAGGGTTTTGGCAGGAGCTTCTCCCATAAACTGCTCTGTGTAGACAGTCGTTCTTCTGAGAGCTGCAGAGCCAGTCCTGACTTGGAGACGCTGCTGCTGCGCACCACAGCAGGAGTGTTCAAAGACCCTGATGGCAGAAGACACAGAAATGGGGTGAAACTCCTCCAGCCCAAAGTGTGAGTCAGGAACAATGACAAGAACTTTCCCTACCAGGTGAGGATGTGTCCAGGAATGAAGAGTGTGCCTGCTCTCCAACCTAACCATAGGTAATCCCAGCACAGATGTCCCTGGGCACAGAAACGATCACTTTAAGAGCAAAAACAACCTACATGTCATTTTAGATGTCTACTCCATGTGATCACTTTAGAAGTGTCTCTTTGTTGGCTATAAAGGAAGCCTTAAACAACTAGGCCAGATGGAGACAGCTACACAGTCAGTGTAACCCACCCCCATTCTCTAAGGAGGTGCAGACCTGCAAAATGCAAAGGTATTTGTACCATAGATGGGTGAGGTATTTGCAACAAGAGCAGGGAAGTCTTAATACTGTTCCACAATTCACAGCAGGGGCTCTCTCTGCAATACCACATAAATTTCAGATCACCCATGCTCAAGAAAGACAAACCAAAAGTGGAAGAAGTGCAAAGAAATATCAGAGGACAAGCAGGTGAATGGAGTTCCTTCATTCCAGTATGGGCCAAAAGTGGTCAAATAAGGTAATGAGGTGAACCCAAGGCCAATTTGGGACATACCTCTGTCAATAAGTACATCAGGAAGCAAAAGAACTGTTTGTGTTGGTGCAAGTGCAACTAGAGATGAACCAGCCGTGGATAATTTTAGGCTGGAGAGTAGAAACCATAAGAGCATGGATGTTCTGTAGATATTTTCCAATTCCAGGAAGATGTTTTCCTTTCCCAGGAGATGCAAAGGCAGAAAGTATAAGAGGGTTAAATCTGAAAGGAGGCATGGAGTTCCCTGAAGTAGTTTTAACTCTTTTTCCCCAGTTTCTGTACCCTGACCCAATTCTGTACCCCCAAGTCTTGCTTGCCCTCATATGGTCTCTGCAAGGGAATTCCTACTAACCTGCACCCTCAGAGAAGAGAATCAGGCTCCTGAACTGTAAAAGCACCTTTGGAGCAAACTACACTCTGTCTCTCATGACTTCAGGGCTGTCAAAGGACTTTAACTACCAGTTCACCTGGACACTCTCTAAATCCACCTCTGCAAATGCAAAGAGAGCTTGCCTACACTTGCTGCAAGTGAGAACAAAGTCTGCTGTCCTCTTTGGGACATTCATTCCTTCAGCTGATTTTAAATCAGCCTGAATCCTGGGGGAATTTCCATACTGGCCTATTTTTTTTTCCCTGGGTAGTTTAAGTATTAAACATCATCCTTAAGCAAACAGGCATTAAGGAACTGCATTGTAATGGGCATTTCTGAGATTCCATAATGCAACAGGGATTTGGCATGGACAATCCACCTGAAACGAGCGCCCGCAGCTGTGGAGATAACAGGGCTGTAAACAGAAGGGCTGGGCTGTGCAGTGGATGCAACACCCAAAGTCTGAAGAGACATAAGGACCCACCTCCCAATTCACCAGGAGAGTCCCTCTCCCAAAGAGAGGGAGAATGTCCTTTACCTGACAGCTCCTGCACAGACAGACATCAGCAGGCATGGGACATGAGCTGGTTTTGGGCAATAGCTTTTAAACTGGTTCTGGAGGCTTCAGTGAAGGCTTGATCTCATGGGTGGGGAAAAGCAAAGAACTTGAATGCTGTTGTGATGAGAGCCACTATCTTCCCTGCCCTCCCCTTGGGTGGAGTTACCTTGGTTGACTGACCTATGGCTGACCTGGAATATCCCAAGGGTAAAGAGCCAACTTTTCCTTAGAAAAATGTCCTGGCCTCTTTTTCTTGGCCTGCCCAGAAGGAACAAAAGTGGGGATTTACACACTGAAGGCCCTAAGAGTCAGCAAAAGTAGATGCCAAAATAGGATGTAGGAGATATTCAGAATTTTGGTCCTAAACTAGGAGCACTGAAATGGGGCTAATCCTGTGCCTGGGAATACATCCATTAGTTCCTGTGTGCGGGCACAGAAAATCCAAGCCCCAGTTTGCTTCGTGACCCAAGGCATGGATGGGTTTTATCTTGAGAAACCCACTATCAAATCAAAGTGTTTTGTGGAAGCAGAGGGGAGGAGATGGTAGGGGCAATCCCTCCCCAGACAGGCTGCCCAACTCAGACCTCCCTGATCTCCCCATACCCCTGGCCTCTGAGGGCAGGGCCGGGTGTTGAGAACAGCCAGCCCAGAAGCCACAGGAGCTGCCTGCCCTGGCACAGGATGGGGGTCCGGGGATCAGAATCGGGCAGACGGGAACAGATGCCTTCCCGTGAGTCACCAGTGTAGCCAGCATTGGCAGCAGCTCCCAGTTCCAATCACCTCCTCCTGGGGTCAGACATCCCTTTTCCCTTAGGTGAGGAAACCCCCAGCCCTGCCAACTGCCAGCACCTGGTGAGGGCAGGATGAGACCTGAAAGCAGCACTGGGTGGAGGCGAGCATGGAGTGTACCAAAGGGATGAACAAGGGGTCTTCTCCCTCCACCCACAGAGAGCCCCTGAGTCTCGCTCCCCTCTGTGATGCAGAAGGGATGGATCCCATCGTCCTTGCAGCCCCACATCCAGCTCTCCCAGCAAATCCCAGTAGTGGAATCCCATCCCCACCACAGCTCCTTTTCACTTCCAGACTGGAGAAGAAGGAGCAACAGGAAGGTGACAAGAGCAGCAGTGGGCCAGGGAGCTCAAAAAACACAGAGAGAAGGAGAGGTTACCCAGGCTGGCAGCAGCCCCGAGGCTCCCCATCACTGGCACTGTGCTGCACCATGTGTTTTGTTGGGTTGTAGGAGCCAGACAATGCTGTCAAGGTACCAAAATCCCCACCCTGTAGCAAAGTATCTTGCCACACACCCTGCTTGGGAAACCATTTCCAGCAAAATCTGTCAATGAAAGTCTGTTGTGTGTCGCTGGGGCTTCCCAGGCAGGAGCTCTGGATCCTCTGGAGACAGGCAGCATCTCTCCTGCTTTGCCTGTTAACCTACACACCGATGTACCCATTCTTCAGCTCCAGGCTGGGGGTATCAAACGCCCCAGCCCCTACTGGGAGGTGCAGGTGATGGGTCTTTGATGTCCACCCCTGTTTCCCAAGCCTGCCGCTCAGACGTTGCACCCACCCCTCCTGCCACCACATCCTGCAGGAAGCCCATGGAGACCTGAATCAGACTTGAGTTGGGCAACTGGAGTCAGCAAATTGGATACCTATTAGTGAAAGGCAAGATAAGATCACTTACACTCATCCTGCTTGTGGCTTGGGGAGTATCTATTGCAGGCACCCAGCTGGGGCATCCGCTCAGCCTTGCAAAACCCTTACGAAGAGGCACCAAGCCTGGCTCCACACATGCTCTCCCACCCCTCCCACAACGAATACACTCAGCTGGCAGAAATGACAATGCGGAGAAGGAGGGAGTGGGGCTTGGCATGGCCATCACACTGCTCATTCATCCCTCCACCTGGCAGGCCAAGTCAGCAACGATGAGGGAAGGGTGGAGGGGCAGAGAAAACCTGGTGGGATACCCCAGTGTGGACCACTGGGGAGGAATAAGACATGCTAGTCGTTTGTGGGAGGTTGTGCTGGTTTTGGCTGGGATGGAGTTGATTTTCTTTATAGTAGCTAGTATGGGGCTATGTTTTGGATTTGTGCTGAAAACAGTGTTGATAATACAGAGATGTTTTAGTTGTTGCTGCACTAGTCAAGGACTTTTCAGTTCCCATGCTCTGCCAGGTGCACAAGAAGTTGGGAGGGGACACAGCCAGGATAGTTGATCCAAACTGGCCAAAGGGCTATTCCATATCATATGACATCATGCTCAGTATATAAAGCTGGGGAAGAAGAAGGAAGGGGGGACGTTCGGAGTGATGGCGTTTGTCTTCCCAAGTAACCGTTACGCGTGATGAAGCCCTGCTTTCCTGGAGATGGCTGAACACCTGCCTGCCCATGGGAAGGAGTGAATGAATTCCTTGTTTTGCTTTGCTTGCATGCGTGGCTTTTGCTTTACTTATTAAACAGTCTTTATCTCAACCCACGAGTTTTCTCTCTTTTACTCTTCCAATTCTCTCCCCCATCCCACCCAGGGGGGAGTGAGTGAGCGGCTGTGTGGTGCTTAGTTGCTGGCTGGGGTTAAACCATGACAGAGGTTTCCATAAGGGATGTGCCAGGAAGACTTGGTCCCGGCTGCTGCCAAAGAAATCACGAGAAATCTGAACTCAAGGCTATTATTAACCTATATAGGAAACTTCTTGCCTTGCTTCTCCCCCAGGAGATCAAAGGTGTGTGTGAGGGGGAGGAGAGGCAGCAGTCTTCCTCAGGTGGGGTTTGCCATCCCAGCACCTTTGAGGTCCCCGAGAGGCAGGAGCTGTGCCACCCACGCGCCCACCGGTGGAAGAGGCAGCTTTGCAGCATGGAGCAGAGCACCCTGCAGCTCTTCCAGTGGGCATCCCTGATGCCCTGTGGACACAGCACCAAGGCGTAAGGGTGGTGGCTGAGCTCAGCAGGCCTCCAAGCCCAAACTGTCTGGAGTCAGCTCACGTGGAGAGCCAGAAAACACTGCTGGGTTTTCAGCCAAGGGCCATGGGCTCTGAGCAGCCCACAAGGATCCAGACCCGCGGCATGCGAGAGGGCAAAGCTGTGGCAGAGGGAATGGCTTTGGTGGTGGTGCGACCTGCTTCTGGGACTACAGCCCTTTGCTGCTGTGTCTCATATTGTTCCCAGGAGCAGCCACAGCAGCTCATCCTGGCTCCTTCAGAAATAGGCCAAGACTCTTTGTTGGCTTCAGTCAAGAGACAAGAGGTCTGGAGCAGTGTGTACCCACGTACAACCCATGCTGCCCATGCTGGAGAGGCGAGGTACCCCTCAGATTGGACATATCTTTCAGAAAGACATCAAGTGAGGGATAAAGACCCATGTCCTAGAGGTGGCACCAAGTCTTTACACCAGTGGTGTCCCAGGAGGGAGGTGCAGACATACACTCAGGCTAAACAACCTGGTGGGTTACTTCAAGTTGGACTACAGCAAGCCCTGCTGAGGGCAGCGCAGAAACTGGGGCCAATTGCTTGTAACTCTTCCTGAGGCCCTGTATCTAGAAAGGAATTCATTTTTGCTCACTGAAATGGAGTTTTGTCAGAGGCCAGGGAGGAACGCTGCTCCCTTGACACCAGCCCTGATTGTTTTCTGCTCGTTATCATTTACCGTAAGGTGCTTCGGAGACGTTTCTGGAATGTGCAGTGCCCTGAGAACAACTCTAGGCCATGAAATTCTAAACCAACTCGTGGACCTCCATGGTAAATGATCACATCTGTCATTATTACCTCCAGCTGCTGGAGCTGTTGAACTCAGGTTGCTGCTCTGTCTTTCATCACTATTGTTTTTGCCACTTGGTAAACAGGCAACTTTCCATCCTTGCGTCTGGGACAATGCATCATTCAATGGATGTGCTCCAAACCAACACCTAAAGGTTATTGTTAACTTATATAACAAGAAATGCTGGGCTAAATCCTCCATGTGTGTAAACTGGGGTGTCTTCGGCTTTCAGCAGTAGAGAATTTGGCCCCTAAAACTTGGTTGCCCTGGGTCCTGGGATGCTCCCCTGCTTGCGCTCTGCACCATCTACCTGTGAGCAACACTATAGGTGGTTTAAGACATGTTTGGGCTCTGCCCTAGCATGTGTAAGAGCCCTGGTCACTGCCTGGGATTATACTTCAGCTATTGCCTCCTTTCACGGGAAAGAAGATGGAGGAAAGCAGAGACACTATCACAGAATCACAGAATCACAGAATCACAGAATCGTATAGGTTGGAAAAGACCTTTAAGATCACCGAGTCCAACCGTAAACCTAACACTACCAAGACCACCACTATACCATGTCCCTAAGCACCTCATCCAAGCACCTCTGCAGTGCCCTGAGAATGACTCATCCTCCCTTCCCCCTTCATGCCACACGTGTGCCACGGGACATGGCCAGACTGCCCATATCAGGAGGATGCAGCCACGCAAACACGTCCCCACGCACTCCCTGAGGCACAGCCAGTGCCCAGCACCGGCACGCATGCACCCGGCACGCATATCGCACCAGGCGCTGCCCTCCTCCTCCACTGCTTGGGCACACATGTTGCAGGGCTACTGGTCCCCCTGCCCTGAGCAGGCAGGGGTAGGGCAGGAGCAATGCCCAGGGCAGGGCAGGGAGATGTGGGTGTCCTGCCTGTGGCAGTGGGAGCTGAGCTATGCCTGCACCACAAGGGTGGGAGTGGGATGCGCTGGGTGCTCATGTGCCGGGGGTGTTCATGGCTGGCATGGGCAGCAGAGAGACCTGTCACAGAGCAAGCACTTTTGGGCAAAGGGGCTAGGGGTGCTTTTGCCTGTGAGGCACAAACATCTGCCTGCACAAGTGCATCTGCTATGCCTTATCAGCATGGCTGCCAGCACAGCCTGTTGCTCTGCTCCCAAGCTTGCCTGTAGCATTGCGAAACAGGCACTGCTGCGGGTTGAACGTTTTCTGCCTCGTTTGTTTGCCTCAAGCATATATATACACCTCTCTGTGCTAAGACAATTTCAAGCACTTCCAAAAGTAGGCTAGTAACAAATCTATGCTTTTGCCCATCTTGAAATCATCCTTGTAAAAGCCTTGGTGACCTTGTCATGGATCTGGGACTTGAGATACGATTGGGAGGCAGAGGTGTAGGTAAGTGCTTTTGCCCACTGGTGAAAATCCACCCCAGTGTGGTCCAGGTGCAGCTTAGGTGACCTCAGCAGGGACTTGGTAGATTTTTGCTGACAAGACTCCCCTGAAATTTTGAAATTCATCCACCTCTTTTCTGAAAATTTCTGCAGCTCCTAGAGAGGACAAGACCACTCACCACACCATCCCCACAGAGGAAATGGATCTGCTCCCTTGGGCTGGCGGCTCCTGATGGCTCCAGAAGGTGGACACCAGGGATGAAAAACATGGACTGACAACCTTCTCTGATCATGCTCTTCTCCACGAGATGGTGTCTAGGAGGAAGGAGGATTATCTGGGAGGTAACAAACCAGACTGGGGTGGAGGAGCAAGTACATTGTGAAACGAACACAAATGACAACAGGACTGGGAAAGTGGAGGGAAGCTCTGGGATTTAGAGAGGGAGACAAGGCAAGGAGATGGAAAGGAAAGGGATGGGATTTGGAATGGGGTTTGGAATGTGATGCCAGGGAAAGCCTTTCTTGGAGAGACCACCTCATGGTTCCCCAGAGAGAAACCAAGACAGACAAGAAGGTGGTGGGACCCAGAGGTGGCTTGACCAGGTAACAGGGACTGCCAGCCTGTGGAGGACATGGGAAGGGACTGCAGGCAGACGGGAGGGCTACAGAGAGACCTGGCATCGGGGACACAGTGTCTGCAACAGGGGCCAGGGAGGAGGCATGCATGCAGCTAGTAAGGGACTCAGGAGAAGCGGCAGAGGGGACCAGCAAGCTGTGCGCAGAGGCATTTTAAACCAAGAGCTTAAACTGGGAGTTGAGACTCAGCAGATAAAGGGTCTGAGGTTAAGAAAGGGAGAGGGGGGGTGTCTCTGCAGAAAGGCAAAGAAGAAGGGAACAGGCACTAATTTAGGGTTCAAGGGGCTAAGAGCCTTGAACTGGGCAGGGGGACATGGAAGAGGGCAAAAAGACTGGGACAGATGGGAAGAGATGCTCCAAAGAGGAATGAATCTGGGGAAACAAGCATGTACCAATCACAAAAGGCTTTGCTGCTGAGCCCCAAGAGAGCCATGAGTCTCACCCTGTCCTCTGCTGTCAGCAAATACTCATGAAGACCTTCAGGCAAAACATGTTTCAACTCCACTTCATAACGAGACCAGGGCCTCCCACCAACTGGTCATCCTGGGCACCTTCTGCTCCGATGGAAGGAGAGGGGGTGTAATGAGTCATGAGGACTGAGTAAGACCTGGGTTTTGGTCAGTTGGGTGGGTTTTTTAACTCCAGAGAACTGTTCCAGATGCATGCATTAAAAGATGTTTGTTAAGGCTTTAAAGTCCAGCCCTCCATTAAGAAGAGCCAGCCTGAAGTTCACCCATACAGCCTTGGTTTAAAAAAAAACCCTTTGAGTTTTCACATTAAGATATAGTCCCCGCTATGTTTCCCTCCTTTGGGGTGCACAATGGGCAGTGCTCAACTGATGAACAGCTCTTCCATCTTCTGTTTTCCTCTCGCTGATTCTCGCTTGTCTTCATACAGTTCAACCCTAATCCAAAGGACCATCATCACCTTGGCTTTCCCCAGTCAGTCACCACCTTCCAGCTGGAGCAGTTCATTCAGGTCCCTTCACTCCTTAGGATGAGAGAGTGGGAGAGAGGCATTACCCCCTCTTCAGCTAGGCACAGAATAAAATCTTGTAGGTCCCCCATTTGATGCTCCCCAGGTCCATTGTATCAGAGCACCCAGTGCTGTACATTCAAGCCCAGCTCATGTTGACGTTCAGCATCGTACACTGACAGTGAGACCATTAAGATAAAGAGCTGCCAATTCAACCCTCTTGGAGGGGGTTAATAATGTAAATTACTGGTGAGCA